>NC_062293.1:20070005-20400701 GCF_902655055.1 Lutra lutra
ATAATAAGTTTCAGACGTCTATTTCAGACATCTTTTTTAAAATAATTATTTCTTTTTTTTAATTAAAGATTTTATTTATTTATTTGACAGAGACCACAAGTAGGCAGAGAGGCAGGAAGAAAGAGAAGGAAGCAGGCTCCCTACTGAGCAGAGAGCCCGATTCGGGGCTCGATCCCAGGGGTCCTGGGACCATGACCTGAGCTGAAGGCAGAGGCTTTAACCCACTGAGCCACCCAGGCTCTCCTTTAATACTATTTCTTAAAGATTTTATTTACTTAATTGTTTTAGTGAGTGTGAGAGAGGAGAGGGGCAGAGGGGAGGGAGAGGGATAAGCAGACTCCAAGAGCCCCGCGTGGGGTTCAGTCTCATGACCCTGAGTTTATGACCTGAGCTGAAATCAAGAGTTGGATGTTTAACCCACTGAGCCACCCAGGCACCCTTTCACACATGTCTTCATAATAAAGTTAACTTTCATTATTACATGTAATAAATGAATGTAAAATTCTTTTTAAGTGTGCATTTTTTAAAAGGTTTTACTTATTTATTTGATAAACAGAGACATCACAAGTAGGCAGAGAAGCAGGTAGAGGGGGAAGGGGAAACAGGTTCCCTGCTGAGCAGAGAGCCCGACGTGGGGCTCTATCCCAGGACCCTGGGATCATGACCCGAGCTGAAGGCAAAGGCTCAACCCATTGAGCCACACAGGCACCCTTAAGTGTGTATTTTTTAAAAATTTTATTTATTTGACAGACGGTGAGAGAGGGAACAGAAGCAGGGGGAGAGAGAGAAGCAGGTTTGCCAAGGAGCAGGGAGCCAGATGCAGGGCTCGATCCCAGGACCTTAGGATCATGACCCAACCGGAGTCAGATGCTTAATGGCTGAGCCACCCAGGTGCCCCCATATGTAAAATTACTATTTTCCTCCTTATGATTGCTTATATAACCAATTCGAAGAGGAATGTACTTGTCAGAGATCACACGCTAGAGATAAGACAGATCATTTGCCTCCACTAGCCTGGGAATTTGAAGACTCTAAGTTTGTGTTCTGGCGGTACCATTATCTTTGTGATTGCTTGACATTTCAGTCCTTATCTGTAAAATGGGAACAACAACCTATTTGGTAGAATTGTTACTGTATCTTGGTTGCCTCAGGGTTCTTTTTGGCTGAGTGATTGACTGGGACGTCTAATGTGAATTCATGCTTCAGGCCAGGTTCTGTAAGGCTGTGATTCTAAGTATTTATTCTTTCTCTCTCTAAATCATGTCCACCACCTCACATTGTTGGGTTGTAATTTCATGAGTAATTGAGCCTTTTCATAAGCTCTTATGGAGACGCTAATGGATAAGATCAGTTCTTTTCTGGGTATTTACATCATGAAAACCATGATGTATATGACATGACTTATTTTTCTAAGTATATTATTCATTTTTTTTAAGATTTTATTTATTTATTTGACAGACAGAGATCACAGGCAGACAGAGAGGCAGGCAGAGAGAGAGGGGGAAGCAGGCTCCCTGCTGAGCAGAGAGCCCGACGCGGGGCTCGATCCCAGGACCCCGAGATCATGACCCGAGTCGAAGGCAGAGGGTTTAACCCACTGAGCCACCCAGGCGCCCCAGTATATTATTCATTTTAAGAAGGCTTAAGAGAAAGGTTTGTTTTAATTGGGGAGATAGCTCATCTTTTATCTGGAATAAAATTTAAGCTTTGTAGGTTAGATTTATCTTTAAAAATCCTTTTCATAAAGCTCAAATCATATATTTTATTTATTTATTTATTTATTTATAAAAGATTTTATTTATTTATTTCACAGAGAGAGATCACAAGTAGGCAGAGAGGCAGGCAGAGAGAGAGATAGAGGAGGAAGCAGGTTCTCCGCTGAGCAGAGAGCCCGATGAGGGACTCAATCCCAGGACCCTGAGATCATGACCTGAGCCGAAGGCAGAGGCTTAACCCACTGAGCCACCCAGGCGCCCTCAAATCATATATTTTAAAAATTAATAGATTTTATAGATATACATGCACACACATATATGTGTGTGTATATATATACATATATGTGTATATATATGTGTGTGTATATACATATATGTGTGTGTACACACACACACACACACACACATATATATATATATATTTTTTTTTTTTTAAGAGAGAGATCACTCACAGAGGTGGACTGGAGGGGCAGAGGGAGACAGAGAATCTTTTTTTTTTTTTTTTAAAGATTTTATTCCTTCATTTGACAGAGAGATCACAAGCAGGCAGAGAGGCAGGCAGAGAGAGAGGAGGAAGCAGGCTCCCCGCTGAGCAGAGAGCCCGATGCGGGGCTCGATCCCAGGACTCCGAGATCACGACCTGAGCCGAAGGCAGCAGCCCAACCCACTGAGCCACCCAGGTGCCCCAGAGACAGAGAATCTTAAGCAGACTCCATGCCTGCCACAGAGCCCAACATGGAGCTCAATCTCATGACCCTGAGATCATGACCTGAGCTGAAATCAAAAGTCTGGGATGTTAACTGACTGAGCCCCCCAGGTGCCCCTATAGACTATATATATTTTAGAGCCATTTTAGGTTCATGGGAAAATTGAGCAGTATAGAGTTTCCATACACCCTCTCCTCTCCCCCCACCCAGTTTCTCCAATTATTAACATCTTGTGTTAGTGTGGTACATTTGTTACTGTTGAAGAGCCAGTATGTATTTTTTAAATCTCTACACCAAATGCAGAGTTTTCAAACTCAAGACCCAGAGATCAGGAATCACACCAGTCAGGTGCCCCATGAGCCAGTATTGATACATTATTATTAACTAAAGCCCACAGTTAACATTAGAGTTCACTTTGTTGTACATTCTATGGATTTTGACAAATGTGTCCACCATTATAGTATCTCATGAAATAGTATCCCTGCCCAAAAAATCCCCAGTGTTCCACCTATTGATCCCTTCCCCAAACCACCGTAACCAGCTCATTTTTACTCTCTCCATAGTTTTGTCTTTCCCAGAATACCATATAGTTGGAATTATACAGTATGTGGCTGTTTCAGATTGTCCTCTTTCACTTAGCAACATTCATTCAAATCACTGCATGTCTTTTTGTTGCCTGATAGGCCCATTCCTTTGTATTGCTGATTAATACTCCATTCCCTCTATGCTCCACAATTTGTTTATCCATTCACTTAATAAAGGACTTTTTGATTGATTCCAAGTTTTGGCAGTTATGAATAGAGCTGCTATAAATATTTGTGTACAGGTTTTTGTTGTAGATACAAGTTTTCAGCTAATTTGGGTAAATACCAAGGAGCATGATGGGTAGATCATATGTTAAGAGTATTTTTAGCTGTGGGGCACCTGGGTGGCTCATTCAGTTAAGTGTCTGACTTTGATCTCAGGGTCCTGGGATCGAGCTTGGGTTAGGCTCTGTGATCAGTGGGGAGTCTGCTTGTCCCTCTCCCTCTGCCCCTACCCTTGCTCATGCTTTCTCTCTCTCTCAAATAAATAAATAAAATCTTTTTTTTTAAACAAGAGTATGTTTAGTTTTATAAGAAACTGCTAAACTATCTTCCAAAGTGCCTGTACCATTTTGCATTTTCACTAACAAAGAATGAGAGTTTCTGTTGCCCTACACCCTCACTAGGATTTGTTGTTGTCAGCATTTTGAATTTTGACCATTCTAATAGGTGTGTAGAGGTATTGTTGTTTTAATTTGCAGTTTCCTGGTGATGTATTAAGGTGAACATCTTTTCATATGCATATTTGGCATGTGTAGTATATCTTCTTTGGTGAAGTGCCTGTTCAGATCTTTTGCCCATTTTTATTTATTTATTTATTTGTTTATTTATTTATTTTGAAAGATTTTACTTATTCATTTGACAGAGAGAGACACAGTGAGAGAGGAAACACAAGGAGGAGGAAACACAGTGAGAGAGGAAACAGAGAGAGAGGGAGAAGCAGACTTCCTGCCGAGCAGGGAGCTGATTCGGGGCTTGATCCCAGGACCTTGGGATCATGACCTGAGCTGAAGGCAGATACTTACCGACTGAGCCACCCAGCCACCCCTTTTCCCCATTTTTATTTTATTTTATTTTATTTTTTTTAAGATTTTATTTATTTATTTGACAGACAGAGATCACAAGTAGGCAGAGAGGCAGACACAGAGAGAGGAAGGGAAGCAGGCTCCCTGCCAAGCAGAGAACCCAATGCGGGGCTTGATCCCAGGACCCTGGGATCATGACCTGAGCCAAAGGCAGAGGCTTAACCACTGAGCCACCCAGGCGCCCCTTGCCCATTTTTAAATTGGGTTGTTTTCTTATTTTTTAGAGAGTTTTAAGAGTTCTTTGTATACTTGCGATATATTTAAGTTTCTACCCTTAAAATGTTTTTAATTGGCATAAATTTCTCTCCTAGAGTTCAAGTTTATACAGAAACAAACTTCGGGATGCTTGTGGTTAGCACACTGAGAACAAGGAAATGAAGTACTTAACCTCGCTCCCTCCCCACATTTAATTTTCAGATTCTCCTGGGTCTAGATGGAGCTGGCTGGAGGGTTGTAATCCAGAGGATAGACCTAGTCTAAACACTGATCTTTATGTTTAGCGTAATCTCTCTGCCCTTCCATGGCATACGTTGGATAGAGTGTTGATTCCTCATTAAGACCTGAACATTTCTGATCCCAGGTATATTGAAATAGTGGAGAAATACTGGAGATTTCCAAATCTTTTTCAGGAAAAAGAATATTATTTCTAGAGATCATCCTTCTAGGGGCCTTTTAAATTGCCTTTTTTGAGGGCAGGTGCGGGATATGTATCAGATTAAGGGACAAAAGTGAGAAGATACCCTTCCAGGGGGTTGCTTCTTCTAGAGAGAAAAGTAGCAAGAGTGGTTTGAGTGCCCTTGTGATCTTGGTGAATTTGTCTTGAGATTCAGAAACATTAACCTAATTGAAGGAAGGACTAGGTATGTCACCAGAGACTTCTGCATTTACCACATTGAGTGGATGCTGTCACCATTTTGCTCATCCTTTAAGTGGTTTCGGACACAGTTGAACACCTTTTTCTTAAAACACTCTCTTGGCTTCTGTGACAACATACTCCCTTGGTTTCTCTTCAGTTTTGGGTTTTTCCTAGTTGCCTTTCCTGGTTCATCCTCTACCTGAAACTAACGTTTGAAGGGTCTCAGGTCTCTGGGGCTTTCTTTTCCTTCCTTTTGTGTTTTCTGTCCTCAGGTTATTTCCTGCATTACTTCGGCTTTAAATGTCATCTCCATTCTGGTGATTACCAAGGGCCTCTCCAGGCTCCCAGTTCCTGTGTCCTGCTGCTCACTTGACATTTCCCCTTGGACAACTTGTAGTTGTCTCCTGTTTATCTTGTCTAAAACATAACTCTTACTAAACTTTCTCACTGTAAGCTTGTGCCATTCTCCCTACCCCATTTTCCCCCATCTAAATAAATGGCATTATCATCTAACCCACTGTGCAAACCAAAGCTCTGGAAATAATCCCTCAACCCCCTGTTTTCTCATACCTCTGCTTTTCTTCAATTATCTGCAAGTCCTTTTGGTGCTACCTCTAAAGTTTTCTTAAATTCCTATTCTTGTCTCATCTTGATTAACTTCTGTTCTAGCTCTGTGGTAGACTAGATATCCTGAAAACCCTCCTGGGCAAAACACCAAGAAACGTTGCAGAAACTGAACTTTTAAGAAAACTGGGGAAGTTGGGGCACTTGGGTGGCTCTGGGTTAAGCCTCTGTCTTCGGCTCAAGTCATGATCCTAGGGTCCTGGGATTGAGCCCGGAATCAGGCTCTCTGCTCTGTGGGGAGCCTGCTTCCTCCTCTCTCTCTCTGCCTGCCTCTCTGCCTACTTGTGATCTCTCTGTCAAATAAATAAATAAAATCTTAAAAAAAAAAAAAAGAAAATTGGGGAAGTCTTGAGAAGACAAAATCAAATGGAATTTCACCACCAAAAAAAGAGAATTTACCCTTTTATAATGGGGCTTAGAGTTTAGCATTTACCTTTTTACCAAGGATTTAAAAATATATATTTTATTTATTAGAGAGAGAGAGAGAGGGCATGCGTGAGCGGAGAAAGGAACAGAGGAAGACAAAGAGGGAATCTCAAGGAGGCTCCATGCTAAGCGTGGAGCCAGGCTCAGGGCTCAGTCTCATGACCCTGAGATCATGACCTGAGTGGAAATCAAGAGTTCAATGCTGAACTGGCTGAGCACCACCTATGTGCCCCTTTACTAAGGATTTTTAGTTTAAAGCCTGCTCTAGGCAGGAGACCAGGCCTTTGGTCTTGGTGAGGAGTTGGAGCAGCCAAGTCTCCCAAAACAATTCCTAAGCATAGGCCTGCCCATTTTAACATTTAGATCTACACTACTTTTTTGGTCCTGGAAACTCCAAGCTGAGATTTTATTTTTTTTAAGATTTTATTTGTCAGAGAGAACAAGCAAGGGGAGCAGCAGGCAGGGGGAGAAACAGGCTCCCCACTGAGCAAGGAGCCCAATGTGGGACTGGATCCCAGGACCTTGGGATTGTGATCCAAGCCTAAGGCAGTCACTTAACCTACTGAGCCACCCAGGCATCCCTCCAAGCTGAGATTTTAACATCAAAAGGTCTGTTTGCCTTCAGAAGCCAGGACAAATAATTCCTTCCTCTAAGATGCCTTTCCTGACTAAAGTTTACCAGCCTGACCCCAATCACTCATTATCCCGTCATCTTTACTGCTCTTATCGTAAGTGGTAATTACTTCCTTATTTACTTGTCTATCTTCCTCCCTGTGTCTTGTGTCTGTGTCTTGAGGAGGGCAGGGACCTGTCCTGTTCACCATTCCATACCTTGCCCTCGGTTCCTACCGTGTGTTTCTCTTTTATGAATGATCAGATGAATGAATGAGTCAAGTAAGGAGGTCCTTCTGAGAGAAGAGAACATGATGTTACCTAAGTTTTATTTTGGTATTAAGCATTTCACTTAGAAAACATAATTATAATTTTTATCCAAGGGGCACCTGGGTGGCTCAGTGGTTAAGTGTCTGCCTTCAGCTCAGGTCATGATCCCAGAGTCCTGGGATCAGGCCCTGCATCGGGCTCCCTGCTCGGCAGGAAGCCTGCTCTTCCCTCTTTCACTCCCCCTGTTTGTGTTCCCTCTCTCACTTGCTCTGTCAAACAAGTAAAATCTTTAAAAAAAATTTTTTTAATAATAATTTTTATCCAAGTAATGCACACAAATAATTTAGAAATTGAAGAATACTGAAAAACTTGTGTTGAAAATGACAATCTTTTGTCCCACCCTTCCTTACTTCCCAAGCGTTACTTCCCAGACTGCTACTTTCCGACTATCCCATGCTTCTCAGTAATATGTGTACACTGCTCTTTTTGACCTCTCAGAATTTTAGATGCCCTTTAACTTCCTGTTACCATTGGTGAGAATGTATTCTTTCACCACCGCTGTTCCTTCCCATCCCTCACAATAGAGTGGTCATAAATTTTAAGCCACTTAAGCAAAACCGCTGATCATATGTTTTATTTTGACTAAAGGTGGTTCACTGGTAAGCCAAGAAGTGTGCTACGGTCATGTTTCCTTTTATATACAAATACTTGTTGTTGTTTTCTGGAGTTAATACTTTTATTTTTAAAAACTTGCTTGGTTTTCTTTTTCTTTTTTTTTTTTTAATTTATTTATTTGACAGAGAGAAATCACAAGTAGGCAGAGAGGCAGGCAGAGAGAGAGAGGAGGAAGCAGGCTTCCTGCCGAGCAGAAAGCCCGATGTGGGGCTCGAACCCAGGACTTGGGATCATGACCTGAGCCGAAGGCAGCGGCTCAACCCACTGAGCCACCCAGGCGCCCCTTGCTTGGTTTTCTTACACTTGTTGCTGACTTCCCCAAGTGTTCCAGCAGGTTTCTCAAGTGCCTGGCAGTTTGCTTTAAATGCTTGAAACACATTGGGAAACTAGTTTTTATGTTCTTGGCAATCACCCCTGCCCCACCCCCCATTCTGCTGCAGTCAAGGTCTCCTATGTTGGAGTCCCTCATTCCCAGATCCAATGTCTTCCTCTTTCTAGCTTTACTACTTCATTTCTTGAAGCACCTATTCCAGGAACATGCTATCAAGAAAAAGTACGTGGAAACTCAGTTCTTTGAAAAGTTGAGTATCTGAAATATCTTTATTCTTTCTTCTCACTTGAATGATCATTTGAGCATTGAATCGTGTGTCCCATCATTTTGAAGGCATTTTGGCTCAGTGATTGGCTTTAGAATCCTTCACAGTTTGTGTTGAAAGTCCAGTGTTGAGGTGCTTGGGTGGCTCAGTGGGTTAAGAGTTCAACTCTTGGTTTTGGCTTTGGCTGAGGTCATGATCTCAGGATTGTGGGGTGAAGCTCCACCACGAGCTCCACGCTCCACAGTGGAATCTCCTAGGGATTCTCTCCTCCTCTCTCTGCCCGCCAGGCCCCAGTAAATAAGTAAGTAAAGTCTTAAGAAAAAAAGTCTAAGGCTTTTCTGATTCTGATCCTCTCTGAAAGACATAGCTCTTTTCTCTGGAAGCTTCTAGAACTTATTCCCTCTCTCAAAATTTCACAGGATCTGCCTTAGTGTGGATCAGTTTTCATTCATTGGATTGGGTAGTAGATGGGCCCCTCTTTTTTTTTTTTTAAGATTCTATTTATTTATTTGACACACACAGAGAGAGAGAGAGAGAGAGAGGAACATAAGCAGGGGGAGTGGGAGAGGGAGAAGCAGACTTCCTGCCAAGCAGGAGCCTGATGCGGGGCTGGATCCCAGAACCCTGGGATCATGACCTGAGCTGAAGGCAGGCAGATGCTTAACAACTGAGCCACCCTGGTGCCCCTGATGGGCCCCTTTCAATCTGGAAAGGGAAGTTCTTATTCTTTATTTGATAATTTCCATCTTACCCTTTTTCCCTTCTCTTTTTCTGGGAATCCTCTTGATCAGAAATTGGATCTTCTGGACAGATCATCAGAGTTTTATTTTGTTTCCCCTCTGCTTCTACTTTTCATCTTTTTTGTTCTGGAGTATATTCTGGAAGGTTTCCTTGGCTCTATCTTTCAACTCATCCGCTTAATTTTAAATTCTGGGTCCCATTTTCAGTTTCAGTAGTGCTTTTTCACTTGTCATTTTCTTTATTTTAATTTTCATCCTAATCCTGTTTAATATGCATAACTTGTCTCTCTGGCAATACTGTTTATAGTTCTGTGATATTTTTGTTTTGTTTTTTAGGTAGGCTCCATGGCTACCATGGAGCCCAGCTTGGGGCTTGAACTCATGACCCTGAGATCAAGACTTAATCAAAGTCGGTCTCTTAACCCACTGAGCCACCGAGGCACCCCTAGTTTTGTGAAATTTTTATATGCTCCTGGTATTCTTTGATTCCTGGGTTCCTCTTGTTTTCATCCCTTTCTTTCTCTCTTATGTTGGAGATTTTCTTCAAAAGTGTAGTAATTCTTAAGGGCCTGGCTGGCTTAGTCAGTAGAGCATGTGACTCTTGATATTGGGGTTGTGAGTTCAAGCCCAAGCCCACGTTGGGCTTAGAGTTTACTTTAAAGAAAAAAAAGTGTGGTAGTTCTTACTTCTCAGTTCAAGTTGGTTTTCTTTGCTTGTTGGGCTTCACTGTGGGGTAACTGGGGAAAGCCCTGGCTCCCAGGATTCTGGAAGCTGATACTAGCTTCTTACCTAATCTCTGTTGTTTTAGTTAGTGACTCCCTTGCCCTAAGCTGTGTCTGGCATCCCTGGGTCTGTACTTGGTTTTTTCCAGACAGTGAGTACTTTGTCTCCTGCTGGGTTCAGAGAGAGGTAGTTATTTGGAAAATCTCAACTATACAGATTTTCCAACCAGTTCTCTTCTTTTCAGCCAAACCTTTCATCCCTGCCATCAAACCATACCTACTTCCTCCAACTTTGAGCTTTTGGGGGTCATACAGCATACCTCTGGCTGGAAATCCCTTCTACAGGCGCTTATTATTCAGTTCTCCCCTATGCTAGGTCAGTGACCCTATCTCCACTTACTGGATTTCAGCATCTGTTGATGTCTTTAGTCCACTGTCCTCTCATTTCCCACTTTTTGTCCTTGTGGGGTTATACTCATTGCCCCTGCTTTACTATCAATTTAATAAGCTTTTGGGTCATGGTTAACCAGGAGATCTGTGTCATGTTCTCTTGAGCTATTCCGTGTTTGCACATGCTGTTCCCTGTGCTGGGACTGCTTACCCCTTCCTCCATAGGGTGACCACCGGTCCTTGAAAAGGATTGGTCTTCTAATGTCACACCATTCCATTTATACGTAATTGTCTTGTTACATGTCTGCTTTTCTTTTTTTTTTTTTTTTGAGATTTTATTTATTTATTTGAGAGAGAGAGAAAGCACACAAGCAAGGGGAGCAGCAGGCAGAGAAAGAGGAAGAAGCAGGCTCTCTGCTGAGCAGGGAGCCTCAGCTGGGGCTCAGTCCCAGGACCTTGGGATCATGACCTGAGCCAAAGGCAGATGCTTAACTGACTGAGCCACCCAGGCACCTCCGCTTTTCTTTGAAAAGTGTATCTTCATGGACAGTGGGGACCAGGCTGCACCACTCCCAGGAGCACCATTTGCCTTGTTGTTTCGGAATTACATTCCGGGGGTGCCCCCTGAAATTGTGCATCCCTCTTGCTCTGGTAGGGACCATGAATTCTGCAGTTTGGTGTCCCCACAGCTTGGCAAAGCACCTGGTAAAGAGGCACTCAGGTGTTGAGTGAACCAAGGACACCTCTACATGTGGCCACCTAAATGTCACAGGTGGGCCAGAACACCTGTGGGGTGGGTATGTAATATACACCAGGGGGACTGTAGTTAATAAGACGATGTTATATATGTGAAAGTTTGTAAGAGAGTAGATCTTAAAAGTTCTCATCACAAAAAAATTTGTGGGTATGTGAGATGATGGATGTTAGCTAAACTTGTGGTGATCATTTCATAATACTACATACATCAAACCATTATGTTGTATACCTAAAAATAATGCAATGTTATATGTCAATTTTATCTCAGTAACACTGAAAATAAAAGAAAGAAAACCTCTGAGAAATGATGCATTTGGTTTCTGTGCATTTTTCTCTAGCAAGGTCACAATTATGTGATACATTATTAAATATTTTTTTTAATCCCAACAAAAAGGACTTCTCTTTTTGGGAGAATAACAACTATGACCCTCTTTTTCTGCCTGGATAGATGAAATCTATCTCTTTGCAGTCACATGTCTTTTCCACTCTAGCCACATTTTTCCAGTTACAAAGTTTATGGCTTGATGTACTCCTTGCCTCTTAAGTCATAGTGGGGTGGAAAGAACCGTAAATCAAGTCAAGAGGCCGCCCGCCCTTTTGATTATTATTCCCGATGCTCACGTCAGTGGTCTCTTTCCATGTCTGTAAAGTGAGGAGGTTGGATTTTCTATATTTTAAGGGCTGTTAAACAACAACCATCACAAACCTGTTTTTTGTTACTAAGTTTGAGTCCAAGTGTCTTTTTTTTTTTTAAGATTTTTTTTTTTTAAAGATTTTATTTATTTGTCAGAGAGAGAGGGAGAGCGAGCGAGCACAGGCAGACAGAATGGCAGGCAGAGGCAGAGGGAGAAGCAGGCTCCCCGCCGAGCAAGGAGCCCGATGTGGGACTCGATCCCAGGACGCTGGGATCATGACCTGAGCCGAAGGCAGCTGCTTAACCAACTGAGCCACCCAGGCGTCCCTTTTTTTTAAGATTTTATTTATTTATTTGACAGACAGAGATCACAAGTAGGCAGAGAGGCAGGCAGAGAGAGAGGAAGGGAAGCAGGCTTCCTGCTGAGCAGAGAGCCCGATGCGGGACTCGATCCCAGGACCCTGGGATCATGACCTGAGCCAAAGGCAGAGGCTTTAACCCACTGAGCCACCCAGGTGCCCCGAGTCCAAGTGTCTTGAGGGTAAAGCATTGAAAAGCAGGTAATTGATTTACTGCGTAGAGAAGTTTGCTGTTGATTCTAGGTTGGGTCTTAGACCTTTTACTTTGGGAGTATCTCAGAATAAACTTACTCATCCCAGTGGTGGTATGTTTTATGAGATGTCTCATTTCAGTGTCTACCCATCAGTATTAACTTAGGGTATAATTTCTTAGATTTCCAAATACTGCCAACAGGCACATGTCACGAAATACCTTCTTTTAGATGATGACAGGTGCAAAAGTCTCATTATTGCAATTTAAGGAGAAACAACTCTGTATCAGTTTAGCTTTTTATTTTACTTTTTAAGTTTTTTTTTCAATTTTATTTATTTATTTAACAGACAGAGATCACAAGTAGGCAGAGAGGCAGGCAGAGAGAGAGGGGGGAAGCAGACTCCCTGTTGAGCAGAGAACCAAATGCAGGGCTCGATCCCAGGACCCTGAGATCATGACCTGAGCCAAAGGCAGAGGCTTAACCCACTGAGCCACCAAGGTGCCCCTATTTTTTAAGCTTTTTGTTTGTTTGTTTTTTAGTTTATTTCCTTAAGTAATCTCTTAAGACCATCGTGGGGCTGGAACTCACAATCCTGAGTCATATGCTTCACCACCTGAGCCCACCAGGAGCCCTAGCTTTATATTTAAAATCATTTTTTCTTTTGAGGTTTAACATTCTAATATAAATTCTTCTATTGGGAAATGTTACATATTTGCTTGTCACTGACAGTAAATCTGCATGAATTAGTTGCACCTGTTAGCTCATGTTCAAGGAAGACCAATGGATACCCTTCCCTGAAGTTAATTACCTTCTTAAGGTGTTTCTCTGTGCTAGCAGTATGTTAAGATTTTTAAAAATTATTTATTATTTTTTAATTCATTTTTTTAATTAAAAAAACTTTTTGAGAGACAGAGACAGTGCAAGGGGGGGGGAGGGGGATGGAGGGAGAGGGAGAGGGAGAAGCTCAAGCAGACTCCTTGCTGAGCCCAGGGCCTTTGTGGGGCTCGATCCCACAACCCTAGATCATGACCTGAGCCCAAACCAAGAGTTGGATGCTCAACCAGTGGAGCCATCCAGGTGCCCCTGTCACAGATTAAAAAAAAACAAAAACAACTTACTAATTTTCATTCATTTGGTCAAAAAATATTTAAGCATCCTCTAGGCCCTGGGGACATAGCAGTTTACAGAAAAAGGTCTTTGTTCTTATGGAGCTTACATCTGTAGCTGCTGGTAGTGGAAGGAGTTAAAAAAGAGGGGCACCTGGGTGGCTCAGTGGGTTAAAGCCTCTGCCTTCAGCTCGAGTCGTGATCCCAGGGTCCTGGGATCGAGCCCCGCATCGGGCTCTCTGCTGGGCAGGGAGCCTGCTTCCCTTCCTCCCTCTCTGCCTGCCTCTCTGCCTGCTTGTGATCTCTGTCTGTCAAATAAATAATATCTTTAAAAAAAAAAAAGAAATAACATGGTGTATTAGAGGGTGTTGAGTACCATGAAGAAATACTCAGTAGGGGTAGATGTGCTCTTCGATGGAGTGAAGTGATGTGAAGTGTTTGTGCAGAAGTCTGAGTGAAGTCAGAGAGCGAGCCAACTGATAGTTTAGGGAAGAGCTTTCTGGGGAGGTTTGGCGTGTTCAAGAAGCAAAAAGGGGACCAGTATGAGCAAAGGGGACAGCAGTGGGAAAGGATATCAGAGAGATCTCCAGAGGCAAATTGGGTCATCTGGTGGGCTGAGCTGGGAGCTTGAACTTTTTCCTACGTGGGTTTTGAACAGAAGAATGGCATGGTAGGATTTCTCTTTTGAAAGGATCTGTAATGTGGAGATTAGACTGTGGTGGGACTAGAGTGAACACCAAGACCAGTCAGGAATTCAGCACAATGGTGGCAGCCAGGTAAGAGGTGGCAGTGGCTCAGATTAAGACTGTAGCAGCAGCGGAGATGGTGAGAGGTGCTCACAGTCTAGATACATTTTGAAGGTAGAACCAACAGGACTTGTTAGTGGATTGGATCTTGGAGGGAAGAGAAGGAGAAGAGAGATTGGAGTCAGGGCTTATTTTATTTATCTTTTTTAAGATTTTATTTATTTATTTGAGAGGGAGAGAGGGAGCGTGCCCGCAAGCAGGGAGGAGGGTTAAAGGGAGAGGGAGAAGCAGACTCCCTACTGAGCAGGGAGCCCAATGTGGGGCTCCATCTCAGGACCCTGAGACCATGACCTGAGCTAAAGGCAGATGCTTAACTTAACTGAGCCACCGAGGCACGCTGTCAAGGCTTATTTTAAAGGTTTTTAGCCTGAGCCTATGCAAAAATGGAGTTGTCATTTGCTAAAATGGAGAAGTTGGCCAGAAGAGGTCTTTAATGAGGGATTGGTGTGGGGTACATTAAATATGAGCTCCTTGTTAGACATCCAGGTAGAGATGTTGAATAGGCAGTTAGATGTGACTCTGGAGCTCACGAGAGGGGGTTAAGGCTAGGGATGTCAATTTGGGGGTTGTCAGGGTGTAGACGTCATTTTGAAGGAGTGGGATTAGATGGATCACTTAGAAAGGGAGTGCACAGAGGAAAGAAGAGGTTTACTATGAAAACAGTTTTAAGGGGTGCCTGATGACTCAGTTGGTTTGACGTCTGCCTTTGGCTGGGGTCTCCCTGTTCAGCCGGGAGGCTGCTTCTCCCTCTTCTGCGCCCTCCCCCACCGCTTGTGCTCGCTCTCTCCCTGTCAAATAAATAAATAAAATCTTTAAAGCAAAACAAAACAATTTTAACAGTAGGGGCGCTTGGCTGGCTCAGTCGGAACAGTGTGCAACTCTTGATCTCAGGGTTGTGAGTTTGAGCCCCATGTTGCACATTGAGATTACTTAAATAAATAAAGTTTTTAAAAATAAAATAAAATGAGCACCTGGGTGCTCAGTCAGTTAAGTGTCTCCCTTCTGCTCGGGTCATGATCCCCGGGGTCCTGGGATCAAGTCTTGAATCGGGCTCCCTGCTCGGCAGGGAACCTGCTTCCTCCTCTCCCTCTGCTTCTCTTTCTCTCTCAAATAAATTTTTAAAAAACTTCAAAAAAATAAAATAGTTTTAACAGCAAAGCCTTTTCCTTTAAAACTGCAAATTCTTTTCTCATGGAAGTTAGACTCTATGTAAAGACAATATTCTATCACTATTTAGTAAAAATGGTGTTCTAGTACCAAATGGGATAAACCCCTTAGATTCAGGGGCACAAGGCAATAACCATTTTGGTATGCTCAGAGATGCTAGGGGCAGAAAATCTAATCGGCACAGCAGGGGTGGCTGCCTTTGTTGCACAGCATTGGGAAGACGGGAACATCTGGGGCAATTGTCTTCTGGAGCTGCTTCACTCACATATTTGATGCCTGGGCTAGGATGAGTCAAAGGCTGATCTCAGCAGGGACTGCAGACCAAGTGCCTCCTCGTGGCCCCTCGTGCCTTTGGGCTTCACACAGGGTGTTGGCTGGGTTCTGGGGAATGAGCCTGCCAAGAGAATCAGGCGGAAGCCTTGAAGTTGCGTGTCGACCCTTCTGTCTTAACCCAGTTGGTTGGAGCAGTCATGGCCTTAGCCAGATTCAAGGGGAGGAGACAAAGACCTCTTGTCTCAGCTGGAAGAGTATTAAAGAAATTGGGGCCATGCTCTATAACCACCGCCAGTGCCCTTTGAATTTAAGGTTCTGCCCCCAAACCATAGTTTCTTTGGAGGAAGGAGTTCCGACACAGGATCCATGGCCGTGTGTTCTCAGCCCCTCTTGTGCGTTGCTGCATGCTAAGTGACCAGGATTACCTTGATACCTCTTTTAGGGAAGTGACTTGAATAAAGTTGGGAAAAGGTACTTGCTTGTCTCCAGTAAGTGGTGAGCTATATTTTGGGTCTGTGATAACTGAGATTTAGAAATTGAAGTTCCCTTTTGCTGGTTTATTTCCATTTTCCTGTCTTTGAAGAATACTAATAACTTACTAGCATTCCAGATCAGTGGGTGCTTTTTTGACTCTTACTTGGGTTTTGTCCAAAGAATACAATATCTGCAGGCTTCTACGAGCAACTTGCCCTTCTCCCTTCAGTTGCCCTCAAGCCTGGAAATTTTGACATGATGTTCGCTTGCCCAATCTACAGTTTCTCAAGGGCTATATTCCTTCTGTTTTAAAAAGTTGGCAGCCTGGGGCGCCTGGGTGACTCAGTTGGTTAAGTATCTGCCTTTGGCTCAGGTCAGGGTCTTGGGGTGCAGGGATCAAGCCCTGCATCGGGCTCCCTGCTCAGCAAGGAGTCTGCTTCTCTCTCCCTCTGTGCACACACACTTTCTCTCAAATAAGTAAATAAAAATCTTTAAAAAAAGTTGGCAGCCTACTTCTGATTCCTGCGAGGGTGAAGCTCTCAGCATTTGTACATTGGAAGAATGCTTTGCTTCTCTCCAGAAAAAAGTCTGGATAACCAGTCATCCAGGCTAGAGCTGATCTTGTTCCCTTGGACACAGTTAATCATATTCATGTCCTGCTTTTCAGTATTGTGGCCATCAGTAGACACTTCTGCAGTGGGAGCTGGTATTCATGTCTGTGTGCAAAGGCGAGGAAAGGAAACTAAAGGCAATGTTCATTTGGCGTCCTCTAACATCCAGTCAGAAGCTCTAACTCAGAAGGAGACATGAGGGCTGCCAGCGGAGAACTCCTCACATGGAGAAGGAATCAGAATTGCCATGACTCATGTCTAAGTGCTGTGGAGGTTCATCATTAAAGCAGGGGCTGTACCAGAGGTGCCTTTCCAATGGGGACAGCGAAGGGACATAAGTGTCACCAAGGGGAGAAACACTTAAGGCAAGAACATCTCTGCAAGAAAGGAACAAAGGCTGGGGTTTGGGGCTGGGGGAGGAGATAAACAGACCTGAGAGTCATCTTGAGGCTGGAGAGAGGAGGGAGGTGGCAGAATTGGCCAAGGAGTCACAGAGCCTTGGCCAGGGGTAGAGAATTGGGATTGGACAGTGAGAAGTTAGTGCACGCTTTTCTGCTTGGGGAGTGCTGTCTGGGGTTTTACTCTTACTGAAAGGTCCCTGAGGGACCATCCTTGAATTTTTCCGACAGCAGAACTGAAAGGATTGGTCAGTTGGTCTGCTCCTCCGAGTAACTCTTACCAGATGCAGTGTTCTCGTCTGGCTGATTCAGTTAGAGTGGTAATAGCCGAGCAGTTGATTCATTCAGTACATGTTTTTGGACTCCCTGTTGTGAGCGGGGCACCGTGCTGGATGCTTGGGGCAGGGGTGCGTGAGGAGGAGAACACAGTATGGAGCAGCACTAAGCCAGGCTCTTCCTGACCTCGCGGAGCTGGCATCCAGCCAAGTGGTTGCAGGTCCCGGTTATGGAGTCCTGGTGCTCAGCACTGGGCAGGGAATGGTGATAGAAGGAGGACCCCGAGAGGGAGGCCTTGGTGCTTTTGAGCAGCTGGAAGAAGAGCAGGGTGAGTGCTGGGCGTTCGGCCAGCAGGCCAGTACCAGCTGAGGCAAGAAAGGCCGGGCTCACCAGGCCCTCGGTTGCACTAATGACACTTAGAGACACGCCCTGCCTGCCTGCTTTGGCATCTTAAGTCCTTTGTGTACATTGACTCATTCAGTTCTTAAGTGACCCTATGAGGTGAGTCCTGTTTTCTGCCCTTTTTCACAGGTGGGGAAACTGAGGCACAGAGGCTAACTGGTAGTTGGTGTGCAAGCCCCAGATCCTTGTTGTTAAATATCCGTGTACTCCCTTCGCTGCAGCATTTTTTCTTGGGTCACAGCAACCTTAATGTCTTGAGGGAATGGAGCCCAATCGCAGTTTACAGATGGAATAGTTTCTGGAGGCCATCCAGCCTAGGGTCTCCCAGTGTCGGAGGTAATCCTGTGATGTTTCTCAGTGAACACTGAACCTCCATTTGAACCCCAAACACAAGAGGAGCCTGGGAGGTTGTTCCCTCCTCCTCCCTTTGTCTGAGTCCCATTTGCCCTTCACACAGTCACCAAGCCCCATCACAGCTCCCTCTTTATTTCTGGAAGATGTCCACCTTGCAAGAGCTTCCGGTCACTGCCAGATCTCACCTCTTATTGCTGCCTGAGGGATCTTAAATGTAAATCAGATTGTCCCAGCCTGCTGAACACTTTTCAGACTTACTTATAACCCCCAGTCAGGCGTTCATGTTTCTCAGTATGGCTTACATCGGGGCTTGGTTACACCTGCCCGGGCCCCATCCCTGGAGATTATCATTCAGTACATCAGGAGTAAGGAGCAGCCTCTGGCTTCTGAAAGCCCCTCACGTCATCCTGACCACCCAGATCCTGATCTCCGCTCTCATTCCAGGGTCCTCAGTCTGGCCACGCAGTTAGCATTGTCCGGGGAGATTTTAAATATCGAAACATGGGTCCCTCCCTCAGCAGTTCTGATGTAATAAATCTGATTTGATTTCCCAGGCATCTCTCCCTTCAAAGAAAAAAGAACTGCAGCCAGGATGGGTACCTGTGGATGCAGAGGGAGTGCTCCAGAGGGCAGAACAGGGGTCAGTCATGTGGGGAAGGAGATTGATTCTGGAGTGTTTCGCCCTTGCATGTACAGATCTCCCCGTCTTTGAAGAGCTGCTCCTCTCTAATTATCGTCCCCTCTCCTAACCACACTTCCTGTTCCCCAAGCCTTCTTGCTGGGCAAAATGTTCAAGTTCTCAGACTCTTCACACCCTGATTACCCTTCCCTGAATATGTTTGTTTTTTAGTCACGCCATTTAAATTATGATACATGTAGAGATTCATGATAGATGTGAGCCTAGTTACAGCGGGATGGATAGCTTTAATTCAGACACTGTATGTGGCTGTTGAAAATGACGTAAGATTGGGATACCTGACTCAGTTGGTAGAGCTTGTGACTCCTGATCTTGGGGTCATGAATTCAAGCCCCATGTTGGGCAGAGAGCTTCCTTTAAAAAAAAACCAAAAACCCATATCATCACATTGGCTTGATGTCATGATTGACTCATGTGTTACTTAAAAATCAGTGAAAACTCCCCCTCTAGCCTAATGGGTAAGAGCAGGAATTCTGAAAACAGACTGTTTGGGTTAGGATTCAAGCTCCATGATGTTACTATCTGATGAGCTTGGGTGAATCACTTAAAATTCTGTATTTAGTTTCCTCCTCTGTAAAACAGGGTTAAAAATGTATTTATCTCATAGGGTTGTTGTGAAGATGAAATAAGTACCTGAAATATGTCAAGTGCTTAAAACAGTGCCTAGAACATAGTGAAGTGCTATATAATATGCTATATAATAATTAGTGATAACATTAGTTATTTGGCCTGCTCTTAAACCGAGGTTCATTCTTTCTGTCTTCTTCTTTCATTTGGTTATCATTTAGTGTTTTTTTTTTTTAAGATTTTACTTATTTATTTGACAGATCACAAGTAGGCAGAGAGAGAGAGGAGGAAGTAGGCTCCCCACTGAGCAGAGAGCCCGATGCAGAGCTCAATCCCAGGACCTTGAGATCATGACCGGAGGTGAAGGCAGAGGCCTTAACCCACTGAGCTACTCAGGTGCCCTCATTTAGTGTTTTTACCTTTAGTCTTTCTAGCACCTGGAGCTATCCTTAGGTGAACTGTGTATGGAGGGAGATAAACTTCATCAGAGCACCCCCCAGCCCTCCTGCTCTTCTCTCTTCCCCTTAGACACGTATACTAAATCACAGCATTACAAACTCCCTCCCTCGGGAGATAATACAAAGACTCATTAAAATGCATGCATTTTGCATGGCAGAGAAAGCTGACTTCATCATTTAACATGGTTAATCTGATGAATTAATCTGTTTCCCTGGGCATTGAGGAGATAGATGTAGCTAAGAAGTACCAATGGAAGGAATGCTGTGGGAGGTAGGAACCATCCAGCTCCCCTAGGCACCCAGCACCACCTATGAGAGATGCTGTATATCCATTATTACTATTTTTTTAACTTTTACGGCAGTCTTTCAAAAGAGTGATACTTCCCCATTTTAGTGAAGTCAAGTAATACCCATAAAAGAAATAGCTGATGAATGGCAGGCAGGGTTTGGACCCAGGCCCATCCTATGGGACAGTCTGTCCCGTGTCCTTGGCCTCACATCACCCTGCTTCAGTGGAGCTTGTCTGGTCAGGGGAGTGGAAGTGTCACAAAATGGGGAGGCCATGCGATGCACCAATTTGGTCTGTTCTGTGGTTTTTATCTAGAGCTCAGACCTGTTCTCAAACAGCTTTAACCATAAACTGCACACTTAGTAATTGACAAAAGCACATCTACTTGTGTTACTTTCAGTTTAGAAGCAATTATGTTTATATTGTTCCTTTAATCTGAAATATTTGTGATCAGATATGGTGCCTGTGCCAAATCAAGTATGGAGAATACATCGGTTTTTTAAAGATTTTATTTATTTATTTTGAGAGAGAGAAAGAGCACGAGCGTGCAAGCACGAGCAGGAGGGACAGGGCACTGAGCGAGGAGCCCAGCTCAGGGCTTAGCCCCACAATCACGAGATAGTGACCTGAACTGAAATCAAGAGTGGGATGTGTAACCAACTGAGCCACACAGGTGCCCCAAGAATACATCATTTTTTAAAAAAAAGTCGTTAACACTATTTGATTTGACATAATTGGAGACTTTGTCAATTCATAATTCACAGAATCCTTTTGGATAGCTGGAGGAGCAGTAGATTCTGAGTAGTTCTTGTAGTTTTGTTTTTAAGACTTTTTTATTGTTTTTTAAAGTAGGCTCCAGGTCTTTCATGGATCTCAACATAGGGCTTGAATTCATGAGCCTGAGATCAAGATCTGAGCTGAGATTGAGTTGGACACTTAACTGACTGAGCCACCCAGGTGCCCCATTATTTTTAAGATCTTGATTGTTCTTCATGGATCAGAGCCCTAGATCTTTTTATCCTTTCTGCTGTTCACAATCCTGGCATAATTCATCTCTTAAAGTTAACTGTGAATCTGATAGATTTTATTCTCTATGTTTCTAGATATGGATTAGAGAACTATTAGAAGGTACTGCTAGTGCTAAGACCTTACACCATGTTAGCACTTAGAATGGAAAAAATAAGGTGCTTGGTACAAGATTCTTTAACTCTACCAAGAGTTAAAATGAGATACGAGGAGTGAGGGATAATAGACTTTTGGGTTGAGAATGTTCCAGAGTGCCATTGAAAACTGCCCTTTCTCGGGGTACGTGGGCAGCTCAGTCAGTTAAGTGTCTGCCTTTGGCTCAGGTCATGATCTCAGGGTCCTGGGAATGAGCCCCATTTCAGGCTCCCTGTTCAGTGGGGAGTCTGCTTCTCCCTCTCCCCCCTGCTCCTGTTTTCTCTCTCACTCACACTCTTTCTCTCCAAGAAAATAAATAAAATCTTGAAAAAAACATCCTTTTCTTTCCCTTGC
This sequence comes from Lutra lutra, assembly GCF_902655055.1. Classification (NCBI taxonomy): domain Eukaryota; kingdom Metazoa; phylum Chordata; class Mammalia; order Carnivora; family Mustelidae; genus Lutra; species Lutra lutra. Next base: position 20,091,344 of record NC_062293.1, read on the forward strand.
TTCTCTGAACTCTACTCCCCAGTAGTTTAATACTCTGTCCATATATTCAATTTTGCCACATTAGTAGGGAACTAGAATTCATGTTCCTTTATATCTCAATATCCATTTTTACAATGAAGAGTTGGTTTCTGACTTCAAAGCAAATCCTATTATTTCTAATTAAATATATTTGAATATTACAATAACTGTAGTTGGATTGGGTGCTCAACTGTTAATATTTTCTCTTCTTAGGAAATCAAAATTAGATTTATATATAAACTTCCTATTATAAAGGCAAACACCTGGACTTAAACTAAAAGTACTATTTGGATTTGTAAGTAACAAAATTATATGTTTACTATACAAGCCTACTTTAAAAAGAGAGAGAGAGTGTGTGTGTGCTTAGGAGGGAGGGGAAGAGAGAGAATTTTAAGGAGGCTCCACACTGGGTGTGATTTCACACATGGGGCTTGGTCTCACAACCCTGAGATCATGACCTGAGCCAAAAGCAAGAGTCACAGGCTTAACATCTGAGCTGCTCAGTCTCCCCCAGGCATACTTATTTTGAATTACCTATTTCTGATTTGAAATTACAGAGTCTTAATGTCTAAGGTAATTATGAATGGTTAAATTATCAATGGTTATGGGTGCCCGGGTGCCGGGTCACTTAGTTGGTTAAATGTCTGACTTCAGCTTAGGTCATGATCTCTGGGTCCTGGATCTTAAAAAAAAAATTATCCATGGTTAAATTGTTAAAAATATAGTATTTAAATATGGGCTCCCTGCTGTTCATTATACCTTTTGTCCCACAAGGAAAATTTCATGTAGGTTGAGTGTCTTGGTCTAGCATTAATTGCATTTTAGTTTAATAATTTTTCTTCTCCCTAATTTACTTTATGGAGTTTGAAGGTACCTCAGATTATTTTAGAAGTGGTATGGGGAGGATAAACAAATTGGAGCTTGCAAGTCTAAATAATTTTGTGGCCCTCGAGATTAGTAGGATTAGATTGAAAACACTAAGAGAGGGGCGCCTGAGTGGCTCAGTGGGTTAAGCCGCTGCCTTCGGCTCAGGTCATGATCTCAGGGTCCTGGGATCGAGTCCCGCGTCGGGCTCTCTGCTCAGCAGGGAGCCTGCTTCCTCTTCTCTCTCTCTGCTTGCCTCTCTGTCTACTTGTGATCTCTCTCTGTCAAATAAATAAATAAAATCTTTAAAAAAAAAAAAAGAAAACACTAATAGAAATGAGATAGTGGTTTCGAGGGCTTTGAACAAAAATATCTTTTCATAGAAAAGTGTTTGCTATATATTATGCCTTTTAAAAATTTTTTTATTTATTAGAGAGAGAGTGCATGTGCAAGCAGATGGGAGGGGCAGAGGGCAGAGGGAGAAGCAGACTCCCCACTGAGCAGGAAGCCCAACTAGGGGCTCAATCCCAGGACCCTAAGATCATGACCTGAGCTGAAGGTAGACATTTAACTGACTGAGCCACCCAGGTGCCCCTAAAAATATCTTCTTAAAGGGGTGCCTGGGTGGTTCAGTTGGTTAAGGGTCTGACTCTTGCTTTCCACTCAGGTCATAATCTCTTGGGTCCTGGGATCAGTCCACTTTACGCTCTGAGCTCAGTGGGGAGTCTGCTTCATGAGTCTCTCCCTCTGTCCTCCCCCCACCACACACACTCTCAAATAAATAAATCTTTAAAAAAAAAATCTTCAGGGCGCCTGAATAGCTCAGTTGGTTAAGCATGTGCCTGTGGCTCAGGTCATGATCTGAGGGTCCTGGGATCAAGCCCTGAGTCAGGCTCCCAGCTCAGTGGGGAGCCTGCTTCTCCCTCTCCCTCTGCCTTTCCCCCTTTTGTGTGCTTTCTCTCTCTCTCTCTGTCAAATAAATAAATAAATAAAATCTTAAAAAAATACCTTCTTAAAAGGACTAATTTCTATAGAAATTAGTGCAAGGGTACTTCTGTTACTTCTTTGTTTGCCTTAGTCACTGGGCCTTTCCTGAAGCAAAAGGGGCTTAGTAGAGGCAATGGATAAGATACGGCTTTGCTCTATTTATAATATAGGTATTTCTAATACAAAGTATGGCTAACACCCAAAAGAATCTTGTGACAAGGTGGAACAGAAATTATCTTTAGATCACTTTCTGTTCTGGATTGTATGTGCTGGGGTTTCATCTCTCTCCTCACTTTGGCCCCTCACTCTACCACAAATCCATTAGTGCGTGGATGTGATTTACAAACCTTAATTTAAAACGAAGTTTTATGAAATGATGTAATGAATCCCTTTTGTAAGGGGTCCGGATTTGTGTTTCTTGACACGTCTCTTGGTTTCCTTAGAATGTAATATATAAATGAAAACTGCGACTTTGGACAAACTTTACTGATCCTTACAGTAATAAGTTCCTCATCAGACAATAGCTGTTTGAGTTATGACTTGTTGGTAAGTTATCCCCAAGGGGTTGAGAAATTCCTGTTTTGAAAAGTCCGGAAAGTCTTTGGTGACTTGCTGTTTCATTTTTATTTTTCTTTTCTCTGAAGTTGTAGAAAACAGAATCAGATTTAATATTCCCTTTATATGCTCCCATCTGCTGTCTGCTAACGTAAACTTAGCACTCACCTCTGGAGAGAATTAAGCCTGGCGTCATGCTCTAAGCCAGTCTCTCTGTGGAATGAACTCATTTCTCTCTGCACCCAGAATGGCACTTGGCATTAAGATTGTGCAGATCACTTTCTGTGTCCTGCGGGTCTGTGAAAATGGTTATTAAATCACAGGCTTTGCATTATTTCGTAGATAAATACTTCAGTGAGAACTTAAGTGGAGTTCTTTAACTTGTAATTTGAAAAAACAGAATTGAGATTGTGAAATAAGGTAGGCTCTTGTAAAACTTTTTCCGGTAAAACAGTGGCCACAAGCTAGTTGGCAATGGTTTTCCTAGACAGTTTGGCTGGTGAACTCCTAAGGATATACCGTTCTTTTTTTTTTTTTTTTTTTTGAGCTTTAATTTTTATTTTTTCAGCATAACAGTATTCATTATTTTTGCACCACACCCAGTGCTCCATGCAATCTGTGCCCTCCACAAATACCCACCACCTGGTGCCCCCAACCTCCCACCCCCCACCCCTTCAAAATTCCCAGATCGTTTTTCAGAGTCCATAGTCTCTCATGGTTCACCTCCCCTTCCAATTTCCCTCAACTCCCCTCTCCTCTCCATCTCCCCTTGTCCTCCATGCTATTTGTTATGCTCCACAAATAAGTGAAACCATATGATAATTGACTCTCTCTGCTTGACTTATTTCACTCAGCATAATCTCTTCCAGTCCCGTCCATGTTGCTACAAAACTTGGGTATTCATCCTTTCTTTTTTTTTTTTTTTTTTTTTTTACAGCTTTATAAACATATATTTTTATCCCCAGGGGTACAGGTCTGCGAATCGCCAGGTTTACACACAGGATATACCGTTCTTATGAAGAACATTGGGCTAATTGCCTTGTGGCTATTGTTGGTTAAATATGGTTTGTAGCTAAGCAGCCTGTGAGAAAATCATCACTTGTAAGGCTCTTTGCTCATCTTCTCCTTGAGAATGCTGTCTGCTTTTGGCTTTAACTTGCAGTGAATTTTTAAAAAAAATATAGCTATTACAGTGTTAACCTACAGTGATTAGACTAAGAAGTGAAGCATAATGCCAGTCATTTTTGGTGCCTTACTTTTTTTTAAACTCTTTTTTTTTTAGATTTTATTTATTTATTTGACAGAGAGAGATCAAAAGTAGGCAGAGAGGCAGGCAGAGAGAGAGGGGGAAGCAGGCTCCCTGCTGAACAGAGAGCCTGATGTGGGGCTCGATCCTAGGACCCTGGGATCATGACCTGAGCCAAAGGCAGAGTCTTAAACCACTGAGCCACCCAGGCGCCCCTGGTGCTTTACTTTTATGGAAAAAAAACAAAAAACAAATAACCTAGTAACTGGTTTTTTGGTCTAATAAATGACAAAATTATTGTACTACTTACTATCCCCTTTGTGTTGTCCCCCCCAACCCCAAGCCAAAACTATAACAACAAAAAACACCTCTGAGTTACGGACCTAGAAATGAACTAGACAATTTTCAACAACTTGTACTTTTTTTTTAAGATTTTTTATTTATTTATTTGACAGACAGAGATCACAAGTAGGCAGAGAGGCAGGCAGAGAGAGAGGAGGAAGCAGGCTCCCTGCTGAGCAGAGAGCCCAATGTGGGGCTCGAACCCAGGACCCTGGGATCATGACCTGAGCCGAAGGCCAAGGCTTTAACCCACTGAGCCACCCAGGCACCCCCAGCTTGTACTTTTTTTTTTTTTTTTAAAGATTTTATTTATTTATTTGACAGAGAGAGATCACAAGTAGATGGAGAGGCAGGCAGAGAGAGAGAGGGAAGCAGGATCTCCGCTGAGCAGAGAACCCGATGCGGGACTCGATCACAGGACCCTGAGATCATGACCTGAGCCGAAGGCAGCAGCCTAACCCACTGAGCCACCCAGGCGCCCCAGCTTGTACTTTTTTAATGGTTTGCTGAAAATGTGTATATTTGTGTGTGACCCAGTGTTCATGTCCAGTTGAGCAGGTATAGTGGGGTGTTGCTTTATGGTTCTAACATGGAACTTTAGGGAGTAGATTGTGATGGCTATACATTTGTATCCAAGTTAAGCAATTAAGTAATTAGTCTGTTTTTTAAATTAACTTATAACATTGGACTTTATTATAAAAAGTGGGTGTCTAGGGCGCCTGGGTGGCTCAGTGGGTTAAGCCTCTGCCTTCGGCTCAGGTCGTGATCTCAGGGTCCTGGGATCGAGGCCTGCATCGGGCTCTCTGCTCAGCGGGGAGCCTGCTTTCTCCTCTCTCTCTCTATGCCTGCCTCTCTGCCTACTTGTGATCTCTCTCTCTCTGTTTCAAATAAATAAATAAAATTAAAAAAAAAAAAAGTGGGTGTCTAGGGGCACCTGGCTGGCTCAGTTGATACAACATGTGATTCTTGATTTTGGGGTTGTGAATTCAGTCCCCACACTGCAGGTAGAGAATGTACTTTATTTTTTTTAAAGATTTTATTTATTTATTTGACAGAGATTACAAGCAGGCAGAGAGGCAGGCAGAGAGAGAGGGGGAAGCAGGCTCCCCTCTGAGCAGAGAACCTGATGTGGGGCTTTGATCCCAGGACCCTGGGATCATGACCCAAGCTGAAGGCAGACGCCCAACCCACTGAGCCACCCCGACGTCTTGGCCTTTCATTTCTTATTGAGGGTGATACCCACCGTGGTTATAATGCCTCAGCTACCACTTTCGTTCCAGCCAGTGCTCAGTATACATGTACCATGGCCCAAGCAGCATCTGTCCTGTGGCAGATTGGTCTTGGGGGTAGTAAGGACAGGGGCAACAGCAAAGGTGTGGTAGCTGAAAATGTTTGGGAGGTGCCTAAGAGGAAGGGAGACATTGTTTAAAAAAAATTGAATCAGTGCCAAGCACCACCTCTGGTGTCGTCAGAAGGTTCAGTTTATTTATGGAAACATATTGGCCTGATGGGGGCAATTACCTCATTCTGACATTCTCATTGCTTTACTTTATTGAACTTTTTCTTCTTTTAAAAAAATTATTTATTTATTTACTTATTTGAGAGAGAGGGTCCTCATGAGCAGGGGGAGGGGCAGAGGGAGAAGCAGGTTCCCCGCTGAGCAGGGAGCGTGATGCCGGGCTCCATCCCAGGACCCTGGGATCATGACCAGAGCTGAAGGCATACGCTTAACTGACTGAGCCACCCAGGCGCCCCTCAACTGAAAACTTTTTTTTAAATAATTTTTTAATTTTTTAATAAACATATAATGTATTATTAGCGCCAGCGGTACAGGTCTGTGAATCGCCAGGTTTACACACTTCACAGCACTCATCATAGCACATACACTCCCCAATGTCCATAACCCCACCACCCTCTCCCTACCCTCCTCTCCCCGGCAACCCTCAGTTTGTTTTGTGAAATTAAGAGTCTCTTGGGGTGCCTGGGTGGCTCAGTGGGTTAAGCCTCTGCCTTCGGCTCAGGTCATGATCTCAGGATCCTGGGATCGAGTCCCGCATTGGACTCCCTGCTCAGCGGGGAGTCCGCTTCCCCCTCTCCCTCTGCTGCTCCCCCCACTTGTGCTCTCTCTCCTTCTCTCACTCTCTGTCAAATAAATACATTCTTTAAAAAAAAAAAAAGGTCTCTTATGGTTTGTCTCCCTCCCAATCCCATCTTGTTTCATTTATTCTTTTCCCACCCCCCAAGCCCCCCAGGTTGAATCTCCACTTCCTCATATCAGGGAGATCATATGATCGTTGTCTTTCTCTGATTGACTTATTTCACTAAGCATAATACCCTCTAGTTCCATCCACGTTGTTGCAAATGGCAAGATTTCATTTTTTTGATGGCTGCATAGTATTCCTGTGTGTGTGTGTGTGTGTGTGTGTGTGTGTGTGTGTACATATACATATACCACATCTTCTTTATCCATTCATCTGTTGATGGACATCTAGGTTCTTTCCATAGTTTGGCTATTGTAGACCTTGCTGCTGTAAACATTAGGGTGCACATGCCCCTTCGGATCACTATGTTTATATCTTTAGGGTAAATACCCAGTAGTACAATTGCTGGATTGTAGGATAGCTCTATTTTCAGCTTTTTGAGGAAGCTCCATGCTGTTTTCCAGAGTGGTTGCACCAGCTTGCATTCCCACCAACAGTATAGGAGCGTTCCCCTTTCTCCGCATCCTTGCCAGCATCTGTCATTTCCTGAGTTGTTAATTTTAGCCATTCTGACTGGCGTGAGGTGGTATCTCATTGTGGTTTTGATTTGTATTCCCTGATGCTGAGTGATGTGGAGCACTTTTTCATGTGTCTGTTGGCCATCTGGATGTCTTCTTTGCAGAAATGGCTGTTCATGTCTTCTGCCCATTTCTTTTTTTTTTTTTTTAAAGATTTTATTTATTTATTTGACAGACAGAGATCACAAGTAGGCAGAGAGGCAGGCAAAGAGAGAGGAGGAAGCAGGCTCCCCGCTGAGCAGAGAGCCCGATGCGGGGCTCGATCCCAGGACCCCTGAGATCATGACCTGAGCCGAAGGCAGAGGCTTAACCCACTGAGCCACCCAGGCGCCCCTTCTGCCCATTTCTTGATTGGATTATTTGTTCTTTGGGTGTTGAGTTTGATAAGTTCTTTATAGATTTTGGATACTAGCCCTTTATTTGATATGTCATTTGCAAATACCTTCTCCCATTGTCAGTTGTCTTTTGGTTTTGTTAACTGTTTCCTTTGCTGTGCAAAAGCTTTTGATCTTGATGAAGTCCCAGTAGTTCATTTTTGCCCTTGCTTCCCTTGCCTTTGGCGATGTTCCTAGAAGAAGTTGCTGCAGCTAAGGTGGAAGAGGTTGTTGCCTGTGTTAACTGAGAACTCTTTTCAAAACAAAATTACTTTTCATTGACTTGGAGAATCTCCGGCAGGTCCTTGCTTATACTTTTAAGCCTGTATTCTTAGAATTAGCTTTGTTTTCCCTAAACAGCCACATTCCCCCACATTTCGGTCTGACTTTAGGCTTGTTGTCTATACCCTCCAGTGCACACCCTTAGAAGAGGGGTAGGGTGGAAAGAAAGGAGCTGACATGCTACGTATTTTACTAACTTCTTCAGAAATATCTCGACAACCATGAGAGGTGGGAATGATATCTCTGTTTTATAGACGAGGAAGAGGAAATCTGAAAGTTATTTTTCAACTTCACATACGTCTGGGAGATAACAGATTCTGGAACTTGGCTGATGCCACGCCCAAATCACCATCCCAGTGCAGGAGAAGCTGTGATGTGTGCTTCCAGAGGCAGAGACTGGGGATGTGTCTGTATTACTGTAAACTGGGAGAAACACAGAGGATCCTGTGCAAAGCATCTTTTATCCCTAATCGCAGACCCGATGCCTGTGTTGGGTAGATGGGGTGTTCCTAGGTGGTTTGCTCCTCCTAAGGCTTGCAGTGACCCTGTGGATGCTTTGGTTTACAGTTGGGACCCCTGATTGCCACAGGATGGCCCAATGGAATCAGCTACAGCAGCTCGACACGCGGTACCTGGAGCAGCTTCATCAGCTGTACAGCGACAGCTTCCCGATGGAGCTGCGGCAGTTTCTAGCTGCTTGGATCGAGAGTCAGGATTGGTAAGTCCTTCCTGAGAAACTCCCTAGAGTGTTGGGTTTGGGTTTGAGTCAAGAAACCTAACCTGTTCTAGCTTAACTCTGTGCTATTTCATCAAAAAACTTAAGGGTATAGGTGATGGGGTGAAAGCAATCAGGAGATAAAGATAGACTCTCAGTCTTGCAAAACGTGTTCTATGTTAGAAGTGTGTGCAGGCAACTGTCTCTTGGCACCTGGGACAGCAGTCTGCTTGGTGGTAGATGTTTCGAAGGCTGATTTGGATCTCGTCTCCTTGGCGAGAGCCTCTGTGTGTTCTGACACTCCAGGGATGTGCTACAAATATATTTTATCTCAAGGAGAGTTCTCCCATGGGTAGAGATTTGGGTATGTAATTCTGATTCCTCTTTAATTAAAGGAAGGAGACACAGAGTTAAGAGAAACAGACTCATTCATAGAGATGATGACCCAGAATTCCAAGGACTGTTTCTTCATTTTTTTCCCCCTTCTTTTTTAGAGAGAGAGTAGGGGAAAGGGCAGAGGGAGAGGGACAGAGGGAATCTTTTTTTTTTTTTTTAAGATTTTATTTATTCATTTGTCAGAGAGAGAGAGAGCCCACAAACAGGCAGAGGCGGAGAGAAAAGGAGGCTCCCTCCCGAGCAAGGAGCCCGATGTGGGACTCGATCCCAGGACCCCAGGATCATGACCCGAGCTGAAGGCTTTGGCATTGGCTTACCCAACTGAGCCACCCAGGCATCCTGACAGAGAGAATCTTAAGCAGGCTTCATGACGCTGGGATCATGACCCCAGCTGACCAAGAGTTGAATGCTTAACCGACTGAGCCATGCAAGCACCGTTTTTTCCTTCATGTTAATGTGTTCAGATCTACCTATTAATTTTCATTTAATTCAGGACTATGACCTAGTTTTTCTAGAATTTGAAGAGGGTCCAGGGAGGTGAGTCAGAGATGATAGAGATGGGCCATCCTGATCTGGGTTTGCTTATTTGTTACTAATAATCTGACTGCAGAGCTGACTGAGAATTTTAAAAAGCCAAACAGCGTATATGTCCACTTCACTTGAGTATTTTTTTTAAGATTTTTTTTTTTTAAGATTTTATTTATTTATTTGAAACAGAGAGAGAGAGATCACAAGTATGCAGAGAGGCAGGCATAGAGAGAGAGAGGAGAAAGCAGGCTCCCCGCTGAGCAGAGAGCCCGATGCGGGCCTCGATCCCAGGACCCTGAGATCATGACCTGAGCCGAAGGCAGAGGCCTAACCCACTGAGCCACCCAGGCGCCCTTTTTTTTAAGATTTTTTAAAAATTTATCTATTTGTCAGAGAGCACAAGTAGGCAGAGCAGCGGGCAGAGGGAGAGAGAGAAGCACGCTTCCCACTGAGCAAGGAGCCCGTTTCAGGGCTCAATTCCAGGACTTCAGGATCATGACCTGAGCCGAAGGCAGCTGTTCAGCCAACTAAGCCACCCAGGCGCCCCCACTTGAGTATTTTATAAGTATAGACTATGGCAATGGCTAATAGTGTCTGGAATAATTGTTAATAATCATTGAATTCATGATATGTCTTGCTGCTGAGCAAGGTGAATCTAAAGTGAGGAGTGGGTTAAAGTATCAAGTTTGTCTTGTTTTTTTCCCACCTTGATGGTGATTTGTCCGCATGCGCGCTTATGGGGTGTGTGTGTGTGTGTGTGTGTGTGTGTGTGTGCGCGCGCGCGGGTGTGTGTCGGTTTCAGAATCGTACTGTATCCTTCTTCCTTTTCTTAGGGCATATGCGGCCAGCAAGGAATCACATGCGACTTTGGTGTTTCATAATCTCCTGGGTGAGATTGACCAGCAATACAGCCGTTTCCTGCAGGAGTCAAATGTTCTCTATCAGCACAATCTGCGGAGAATTAAGCAGTTCCTCCAGGTGGGATGCGAAACTGACCCTGCGGAGTAGGCTGTTAGCTTTCTGTCCAGGAAGTATTTCTTTCTTCATTTGCCTAGGTAATGAGATCCTATCTTGTACTTTAAATCAAAGGAGAAATTACTAGCCCTTCCTCAAACCTCTGTATACCCACCCTTGGGCATCATTATCTGAGATACCCTTTTTTTGTCCGCTGGAGACATAATTGTTACATTAATCATCTTCTATTAGTATATCTTTAAGACTAAATTTTTTTTTTTTTTAAAGATTTATTTGACAGAGAGATCACAAGCAGGCAGAGAGGCAGGCAGAGAGAGAGGAGGAAGCAGGCTCCTCGCTGAGCAGAGAGCCCAATGCGGGGCTCGATGCGGGGCTCGATGCGGGGCTCGATCCCGGGACTCCGAGATCATGACCTGAGCCGAAGGCAGCGGCTTAACCCACTGAGCCACCCAGGCGCCCCATCTTCTATTAGTATATCTTAATGACATGATCAGAACTAGTAGTTTCATAGGAAAATGACTTTTTTTTTTTTTGAAGAGAGGAAGGGGTGGAAGGAGCAGAAGGAGGGAGGAAGAATCTTAAGCAGGCTCCACACCCGGGGCGAGCCCCACTCCAGCACTGGTATCATGACCCTGAGATCATGACCTGAGCCGAAATCAAGAGTCAGACGCCCCACTGACTCAGCCACCCAGACAGCCCAGATGATTTATTTTTAAATGTTAAATGTTTGACTGTAATCAGATACTCTTGGACAAGGTCTGTCACCTCCATAGGACACCAAGATAACATATTGTCCAAAGACTCAGTATGCCCTCTGTCACAGAAGGACAGCTCACTGTGACGGTCTTTTTTCTGTTCTCCCCTTCATCTCCCACTGGTGGCAACCAGGCTCTGAGGCCCTCATTTTATTGTTTCATGTAGTAGGTGTAGTATTCTGGGTCCACAGCTCCTTGGTCTACTGCTACTTTTCATTCTTTCTCTCCCTCTTATAGAGCAGATATCTGGAGAAGCCAATGGAGATTGCCCGAATCGTGGCCCGGTGCCTGTGGGAAGAGTCCCGCCTGCTCCAGACTGCAGCCACTGCAGCCCAGGTGAGACATGGGAAGAAACAAAGCACCCTTGAAGACGCGCTTCCCTTCTTGTGTGCAGAGATGGGCTCCCTCTTACACAGTCATAAAAGTGTGCAGCAACCTCCGTGGGAAAAGTGGATGCGTGGGGTTTTTCTTTTTTTTCTTTTCTTTCTTTTTTTTTATTAAACATTTTATTTATGTATTTGACAGACCGAGATCATAAGTAGGCAGAGAGACAGGCAGAGAGGGGGGAAACAGGCTCTCCGCTGAGCAGAGAGCCCGATGCGGGGCTTGATCCCAGGACACTGGGATCATGACCTGAGTTGAAGGCAGAGGCTTAACCAACTGAGCCACCCAGGGGCCCCATGTGGGGTTTTTCTTACAAACAATGAAAAGAAGTTTTTTTTTTTCTTGAGTACATAATGCATGGTCTTTTTTAAAAAAATTAAAATTTGACACAATAGTATAAGGAAGAAAGTTGGGTTTTTTTTAAGATTTTATTTATTTATTTGAGAGAGAGAGAGATGAGTGAGAAAGCATGAGAGGGGAGCTTGGAGGGAGAAGCAGACTTCCCATGGAGCCAGGAACTGGACACGGGACTCGATCCCAGGGCTCAAGGACCTGAGCGGAAGGTAGCTGCTCAACCAACTGAGCCACCCAGGCACCCTAAGGAAGAAAGTTTTACAAAAATCTGAAATGTCCCTCCTTCTCTTTATTATCTCTTCCCAGGAGACCAGTGTGAATAGTCTGGTATATATCCTTCAGTACCTTTCTCCAGGCTCATATAAACTACAGAAAATAAACACACACGCACACTATATTTAAATGAGTTTACTTCTCTGTATCTTGCCTTTTTCATTTAATATTACATTATGAAAGAATGTTGGAAAGCTGGAGACAAAATTGTCATTATTTATAGATAGATAGGTCTTCCTGTAAGATCCAAGAGAAATAATTTAAAAAAAAAAGCCATTGGCATTATTAACAAGAGTTTAGAAAGATGACTGCATTCAAGGTAAGTATTTTAAGAATCCTATGTAGTAATGTAATAGCAACAATAACCTGTTAGAAAATGTCAGGAAAGAAAAGATCTGATTCATAATAGTAAAAACACTTGTATATAGTATGCATGTATAATTGATATATATGATAAAATGACTGGAAGGTTATATATTGACTCATCACAGTGGTTGGTTATAGGAGGCTTTTTTTTACTTTCTCTGAGGGGGTTTTATTTTCTTTACTATAATCAGAGACTTTTTTTTCTTCCCTGACCCCATGTTTTACTATTTATTTACTTCTAAAGATTTTATTTATTTATTTGACAGAGAGAGAGATAGTGAGAGAGGGAACACAAGCAGGGGGAGCTGAAGAGGGAGAAGCAGGCTTCCCACTGAGCAGGGAGCTGGATGTGGGGCTTGATCCCAGGACCCTGGGTTCCACCTGGGTCAAAGTCAGACAATGACTGAGCCAGACAGGCACCCCTGGCCCCACTTCTTTAAAAAACAATTTGTGCTAAAATACACACAACATGAAACTTACAATCTGAATCTTTTTTTTTTTTAAAGATTTTATTTATTTATTTGAGAGAGAGAACGTTGGGGGAGGGAGTGGCAGAGGGAGATAAGAAGCAGACTCCCTGCTGAGCAGGGAGCCTGATGCAGGGCTCAATCCCAGGACCCTGGGATCATGACCTGACCCAAAGGCCGATGCTAAACCGACCGAACCACCCAAGGCCTCCTCTGATATATTTTCAAGTGTACACTTAATAGTGTTGGAGTTCAGTTACATCGTTGTGCAGCCATCTCCAGAACTCTTTTCATCTTACAAAACTAAAATCTAGACCCATGAAACAACAGTTCTTCGTTCCCATCTCACCGCAGCCCCTGGCAACCACCACTTTCCTTTCTGTCTCTGTGAATTTGGGACCTCATAGAAGTGGACTCCTACCCTGTATTTTTGTGCCTGGGTCACTTTCCTTACCATAATGCCTTACTGTTCATCCTTGTAACACATCTCAGAATTTGCTGTCTTTCAGAAGCTGAATGATGTTCCGCTGTATATAGACCACATTTTGTTTACACATTTCATCTGTTGAGGGACACTTGGATGGCATCCGCCTTTTGGCTATTGTGAATAATGCTGCTATGAACAGAAGTGTACAGTTTTTTCTCTTACAAGACAAAAATGTAGGAGGAACAGACAAAAAAGGACATCTAAGTCAAACTGAGGGAGTTGGGGAAGGTATCACAGAGAGAGAGAGAGATTGGGTTTGAGCCAAGACTTAAGGCTGATGACAAGTACACCAAGCTGATGAGGAGAGAGCACTCCAGGCAGAGAGAAGATTGTGTGCAGACAGGGAAACATGAACGCGTGTATTGTTGGGAGGAGCTGTGGAAAATTCCGCATCTGGTTGGATAAGGAAAGGTTAAGGGCCATATTGTGAACATCTCTTTAGTCAGTCATGCCCAGCAGCTGGGCTTTGGAAGAGCAGTTTATCACAAGGGTTCAAGGGCCAGGCTGCCTGGGTTTGAGCCATGTAGCTCTGCCCCTTGCTGGGTAACCTCAGGCTGTGGGAATGTGCCTCCACAGGAATGGTCATCCTACTTCACTTCATAGAATTACATTAACTCGTGCCTGTAAGTGCTTAGAGCCTGACACATACATGCAAAGTAAACATGAACTGCTCTCCGCTATTGCTGTCACAGTCATGGTCATCATCGTTGCGGTCACCACTACTGTAAGAAATGAGAACCCACTGAGGAACCCAGAGCAGAGCACTGATGTGCTCAGATGTGCATGAGGGGGAACTGATAACACTCATTGTTTGAGACACCAGAGACAGTCCAGTTTGCAAAGAGGTACTCTCCCTTGTATCACTGGAGTTCTCTGTTCTGAAGAACCTTTATGTGTTCATCCTGTCCCATAAGATAAAAATAAAAAATTTAAGCCAATTTGGGTAGAGGCTTCCAAATTTATCACAAAAGGCAAGGGAACAGTGGGTTCCCTGCGGATGTTCCCAATCTTACAGATCCAGGGTTGGCAAACAGTGCCCGTGGCCTCAGTCCAACCTGCCATGCCTGTTTTTATAAATGAAATTTTGGTGAACACAGCCACACCCATTTATAAACACGTTGTCTCTGGTTGCTTTCGTGCTGTGGGGACAGAGCTGAGTCTTTACAGCAGAGACTGGATGACCCAGAAAGCCAAAAATACGTACCACAGCCTTTATAAGGGAAAGTTTGCCACCCTTGATCTAGAACTACAAATTGGATACTTGATGTCTTAATGCAGGCCTTCCTGTTATTTTCTCTTTTTACATCATCTGGCATGTTCTTAAGTGTCTTTTATGGGTAGAGCACCAGGAGCTAGGAAGACGAGTAGATGTGAGCCCTTCCAAGCAGGGCTCTCAGTCTAGTTGGGATGATAGGTATACAAACACTCAAAGCAAGAGAAACATAGAGGAAAATGTGAGTAATTTTGCCTACAGAAATTGAATAAGGTTTTATTTTTTTTAATTTTTTTTTTAAAGATTTTATTTATTTGACAGAGAGAGAGAGAGAGAGAGATCACAAGCAGGCAGAGAGGCAGGCCGAGAGAGGGGAGGAAGCAGGCTCCCCACAGAGCAGAGAGCACGATGCGGGGCTCGATCCCAGGACCCTGAGATCACGACCTGAGCCGAAGGCAGCGGCCTAACCACTGAGCCACCCAGGCGCCCCTTGAATAAGGCTTTAAAGGAGAGCAGACAGTTGCACTGAGTTTGAAGGTGAAGGAGTTCGGGTGTCCTTGGGCGGAAGCGCATGCCAGTCTGAGCTAGTGGTGTGTGGGGAGCATGCTGTGTGTGGGGAACAGTGGGTAGTTTGGGGTGACTGAAACACAGGGTCGGCTTCCCTTGTCATCAGGTTGCGTTGGTATGTGCTGCGTGGAGATGTGTATCTGTACCTGGAAGCAGAGGGAGCTGGTAGGTTTTACACTCGTCTTGGAGGTGGGCTTCTGTGCATGGCAATGAACCATATCTGTTTCCCTTTAAGTGCAGTACCAATTTAGAAATAGACATGGCAGTCCAAAACAGTAAACTGTCAGCTGTATTGTTGATAAACAAGACTGGAAAATGTGGTTTGGGCAGGTAACCATTGGGGATTTCTGATGCCTGCCCCTGTGTTAGATCTGGGCTGTGGTTTGCAGGACAATATATCCCCAGCCATCCTTATGGACCCACCGAACACAGAATGAGAGGCCCCTAGAACGGCTTCTAGAAACCAATCCCTTGCTCCTGCCTTGTGTGTGCCGCAGGAAGGCAGAGGTGGAAGAGAGAGGCACCAGCTAAAGTGCTGGGCTCTTCGAAGATCTGTGCGTGCAGTCTTTCTCCTAATCTCCCCAATCAGATGAGTCACTCCCACTGTGAAGAGAATAAATAGGGGTGATGGTTGCCTTCCTTGAACTCAGGGAAGTTGGTGTTTTGTGGGCTTGGATGGGGACTGTTGGAAAGGGAGAGAGTGGGTCCCTGTAGGACTGGCATGTTTGGGTCTACTTTGGAGACGCCTGGTAGCAGTATAGAGGACAGATTGGAAATGAGAGACTAGAGGCAAAGAGATCAGTAGTTGGAGCTTGAGCTGGGCCAGTGGAACTAGAGATCTGTTTGTGAGATTATGGAGCCCAGAGCCAGGAGGATTTGGTGATTCAGTGCGAAATCTGTCTTTGAGATGGAGATTTTCTAATTTGGAAAACTGGGACTATGATGTCTTTCCTCAGTCCCGTACCAATATGTACTGTCTTGATCACGGCAGCTTTTTTTTTTTTTTCTTTTAAGATTTATTTAGGGACATTTGGGCAGCTCATTTGGTTAAGTGTTGCGTTTGGCCCTGGTCATGATCCCAGGGTCCTGGGATCGAGCCCCATGTCAGACTCCTTGTTCAGCGGGAAGTCTGCTTCTCCTTCTCTTTCTGCCCCTCCTCCCTGCTTGTGTTCTCTCTCTTGCCCTCAAATAAATAAGTAAAATCTTTAAAAAATAAAAAATATTTATTTGAGAGCAAGAGAGAGCAAGCACTTAAGCAAGGGGGGGGACAGAGAGAGAGGGAAAGAATCTCTAGCACATTCCCCATTGAGAATAGACCCTAACATGGGGCTCAATCCCACGACCCCGAGATCATGACCTGAGCTGAAATCAAGAGATGGTTGCTTAACGGACTGAGCCACCCAGGCACCCTTATTGGTCTTTTTGGGATCAGGTATCTTACTCCTTCTTTAAAAAAGTTTTTATTGATTTACTCATTTTAAGTAATCTCTGTACCCAGCGTGGGGCTCGAAACCATGACCCTGAGGTCAAGAGTCACATAAGTCCTCCACCTAAGGCAGCCACGTGCCCCAGATATCCTATTACTTTGACGAAATGTACCATGTTCACGTTTCATGTGCTATTTGACCTTTTCAGGGTACATCCAGTGAGGTATTCTCTCTTAATAACGCATTTCTCCTCTGGGATGGTGGTTTTTTGTTTTTTGTTTTGTTTTGTTTTGTTTTTAAGATTTTATTTATCCCTTTCACAGACAGAGATCACAAGTCAGACAGAGATCACAAGTAGGCAGAGAGCCAAGCAGAGAGAGAGAGGGAAGCAGGCTCCCCGCTGAGCAGAGAGCCGTATGCGGGGCTTGATCCCTGGAGCCTGGGATCATGACCCGAGCCGAAGGCAGAGGCTTTAACCCACTGAGCCACCCAGGTGCCCCTGGACGGTGGTTTTTTATTACGCCACCAAAATGTGTCCGATACCACCTACACTAAATGGGCATCCTAGATCTACTGTCATAATTGTTCTGAATTTTTTTTTTAAGTTTTTTTTAATTCATTCGAGAGAGAGCACGTGGGAACATGAGACAGCACGTGAGAGCACGAGCCAAGGCGAGGGGCAGCAGGAGAGGGAGAAGTCGGTTTCTCACTGAGCAGGAAGCCAAACAGGGGGCTCAATCCCAGAACCCTGGGCTCATGACCTGAGCTGAAGGCAGACACTTAACCAACTGAACCACCCAGGCACCCTGGTTCTGAATTTTTTTTTTTAACATACTTAACGTAGAATGAGGTTTTTGAAGGTAGGGACCATGTCTTAGCTCAACGTGTGGTCCCCTAGTCCAACAGAGAGTGGCTTTAGAGTTGGCCTAAGGTCAAGGCAAGGACACGGGCCAAACTTTGGGGGAGTGTCCTTGCACCACGCTGACAACGCCCAGCTTGCGGCCTGTATCCCTTCCCCTCCCAGTGGCAGCAGCACCTCAGCCAAACAGGAAGGGTGGTGGGTAGGATGGCACTGGACAGATCCCCGTAGTTCCTGTGTTCATGTGTGTGTTGATCTCCTTTTCTGACAGCAAGGGGGCCAGGCCAACCACCCCACAGCCGCCGTGGTGACAGAGAAGCAGCAGATGCTAGAGCAGCACCTACAAGATGTTCGGAAGCGAGTACAGGTGAAGCAAGTCGTGGGCAGGAAGCCTTTCCTGGGGGACATTGCCTGTGGGTCCTGCGTGTGTCTTGTTTGAGGTTTTGGCTTCATTTTAATTCTCAGAAACTTTCCTTTCCCTCTTCCCAGGAAACTCTTGTTCACTTCTCCCTTTTTGTTTTGTTTTGGTGTGTTTTGTGTGTTGGTTTTAAACAGGATCTAGAACAGAAAATGAAAGTGGTCGAGAATCTCCAGGATGACTTTGATTTCAACTACAAAACCCTCAAGAGTCAAGGAGGCAAGTGACAGTTAGAGACATTAAAATCTGCTGGAGAAAGTGTGTCTGTTACCTGAGTCCTGGGACTCGTGTATCCAGCGCCTGCTCAGACTTGGTGGCCGGGGTGGAGGTGGTGCACAGAGGGCCTCTGGTGCTTCCGGGAGGGTTAAGGACACAAGTATTCCATCGAATCAAGGGGGTTTTCCTTCATCCGCAGACATGCAGGATCTGAATGGAAACAACCAGTCAGTGACCAGGCAGAAGATGCAGCAACTGGAGCAGATGCTCACGGCGCTGGACCAGATGCGACGGGTAAGAGCTCAGACCAACCTTTCCTGCCTGCACCATCCCCCCGCCCGACCTGGGCAGTCACGGCACTTCCTGGCAGAACTTGCCTGGTTTCTAATGAGTTCCTTCTCTGGAATTGACTAAAGAATGTGGTTAGAGACGGTCTGAGGAAATGTTTCCTGACTTTGTTTGGGTTTCCAACCAGAACATCGTGAGTGAGTTGGCGGGGCTGTTGTCCGCGATGGAGTATGTGCAGAAAACTCTCACGGACGAAGAGCTGGCTGACTGGAAGAGGCGGCAACAGATTGCGTGCATTGGAGGCCCTCCCAACATCTGCTTAGATCGCCTCGAAAACTGGTAAAAGATGACAGAGGAGTGTTTCCTTCTTTTCCAGAACGCTGTTCTAAAATTATGGTCCTAACTGCAGACTCAGGAGTGGACTGCATCTCACAGGTGCAGACTTGGATGGACTCAGATTAAGCCTAGGGGCACCTTGGTGGCTCAGTTGGTTAAGCGTCTGCCTTTGGCTCAGGTCTTGATCCAGGGTCCTGGGATGAAGCCCCGCATTGGGCTCCCTGCCCCGTTGGGGGTGGTCTGCTGCTCCATCTCCCTCTCCATCTACCCCTTGCCTGGCTTGTGTGTGCTCATACTGTATCTCAAATAAATAAATAAAATCTTTAAAAAAAAATAGTTAAGTCTGAGAGTTAAAATCTAAAAAGTTTTACTTTATTTGGACAATTTCTTTTTAAAGATTTTATTTATTTGACAGAGACAGTGAGAGAGGGAATACAAGCAGGGGAAACGGGAGAGGGAGAAGCAGGTTTCCTGTGGAGCAGGAAACCCAATATGGGGCTCCATCCCAGGATGCTGGGATTGTGACCTGAGCTGAAGGCAGACGCTTAATGACTGAGCCACCCAGGCGCCCCTGGACAATTTTTTAATAAAATTTTGTTTATGTTGCAATGTCTTAAATATGTTTTTATTTATTTGAGAGAGAGAGAGCATGCACATGGAAGGAAGGGCAGAGGAGGAGGGAGAGGGAAAGAGAGAATCCGAAGCCAACTCTGTGCTGAGTGTAGAACCCCATGCCTGAAAGGTCACGACCTGAGCTGAAACCAAGAGCCAGACACCCAGCTGACTGAGCCACCCAGGCGCCTCTGTTTTATTTAATAATTTAAGGGGCGCCTGGGTGGCTCAGTGGGTTAAGCCGCTGCCTTCGGCTCGGGTCATGATCTCAGGGTCCTGGGATCGAGTCCCACATCGGGCTCTCTGCTCAGCAAGAAGCCTGCTTCCCTCTCTCTCTCTGCCTTCCTCTCCGTCTACTTGTGATCTCTCTCTGTCAAATAAATAAATAAAATCTTTAAAAAAAATTTTTTTATTTAATAATTTAAATAAAGCTTTTGGTTTTAACTATGTAGCACAGACCAAAGTTTGAATTTTAGTTATTCTAATAATCTTAAAGTGATGCATGCTTTTTATAAGGGAAAAAAGTTGATACACAGAAAATTAATAAAGAGAAGAAAAGTCTTTTAAAAACCCATCATTCAGGGGTACCTGGGTGGCTCAGTGGATTAAAGCCTCTGCCTTCAGCTCAGGTCATGATCCCAGGGTCCTGGGATTGAGCCCCGAATCGGGCTCTCTGCTCAGCAGGGAGCCTGCTTCCTCCACTTCTGTCCCTGCCTGCCTGCCTCTGGCTACTTGTGATCTCTGCCTGTCAAATAAATAAATAAATAAAATCTTCCCCCAAAACCCAAACAATCATTCAGAGGTCCCTACACATGGAATTTTGGTGGCCATCCCCCTTGCCATCCATATGTTATTGTACCTATGGACATAAAGATAGTCATCTCTAGGGGCGCCTGGGTGGCTCAGTCAGTTAAGTATCCAACTCTTGATTTTGGCTCAGGTCCTGATCTCAGGGTCATGATATCAAGCCCCGTGTCGAGCTGTGCACTTGGTGCTGAGTCTGCTTGTCCCTCTCCCTCTGCTCCCCCATCCCAGTGCATGCGTGCTCTCTCTCTCAAATAATACATTAATTAAATCTGAAAAGATGGGGTGCCTGGGTGGCTCAGTGGGTTAAAGCCTTTGCCTTCGGCTCAGGTCATGATCTCAGGGTCCTGGGTTTGAGCCCTGCATCTGGCTCTCTGCTCAGCAGGGAGCCTGCTTCCCACCACCTGCCTGCCTCTCCACCTACTTGTGATCTCTGTCAAATAAATAAACAAAATCTTTTTTAAAAAATCTGAAAAGAAAATATGGTAGTCATTTCTACATTTTCACATCAGTGGAATCATTCTTTATCTGCTCTTTCCCTGTTGTTCATGCAGCATGTCCTTAGTGAGCATCCTTGATGTGCAAGGCCCAGCAGTGCCCATAATGCGCCAGCTTAAACCATGAGAAACTTGACCTAAAAGGACACCCAGCAGGTGTAGAGCATGAAACTGGAAATTTAGGACAGCCCTACATGAGAAAGCCTGCTTGTTCATATCCTCAGTAACCTTGAATTTTATTAATTCACTGAAAGCAGTTTTAAGTGCTTTTTAAAAAATACATTTTATTTTTTTAAGAGATTTTTATTTACTCATTTGAGAGAGAGAGGATGAGAGAGAGCACAAACTGGGGAGAGACAGAGGGAGAAGCGGATTCCCCTCTGAGCAGAGACCTTGACATGGGACTCAGTTCCAGGTTCCTGGAATCATGACCCGAGCTGAAGGCACATGTTTAACTGACTGAGCCACGCAGGCATACCACATTTTTTTTTTTTAAAGATTTTATTTATTTGTGAGAGACAAAGAGGGAGACGGGGGGAAGGGCAGAGGGAGAGGGAGAAACAGACCCCCTGCTCAGCAGGGAGCGCAGTGCAGGACTTGATCCCAGGACCCTGAGATCAGGACCGAGCCCAAGGTAGATGCTTAACTGACTGAGCCACCCAGGCCACCTTAAGTGCTTTCTGATCAGGGAACCAAAAATCTTAAGTTCTGGGAATGGGAGAATGTAAGTGCCAGAAGAGAGTCAGGGAGCCCAGAAATTCCAGCAGCTGTCCTGTTCCTACCTGCCCCCGCTACCCCCACCCCCAGCACATCTACATCTTCTCTCTGAGGTCTTCTAGTCTTTATTAATCATGCGCTTCAACTCCTTCTGTCATGCATGGGGTCATGAAGACCCGCGATGGTGAAGGGACATGGCCAGGGTTGCACAGATAGTGGCAGAGCTAGCTCAAACCCATCTTCTTGGGCTGTCTAATTGCATTTCCCCTGTCCTACATTTTGGTACAAGGACAGGTTAGGATGAAGACAGCAATGCCACGTTTTATATTTCATGTTCTTCATAATTCAAATGCTTGTTCGAATGCTTGTCACTTCTTCATGCTTCTTGGGAGTATAAGGTTTTTTTTTTTGTTTTTTTTTTTTAAGATTTTATTTATTAGAACAAGAAAGTATGAGGAGAGCATGAGGGGGGGAGGGTCAGAGGGCGATGTTGGAGAAAGCTCCCAGCTGAGTAGGGAGCCTAATGCAGGATTTTGTCCTAGGACCCTGGGATCATGACCTGAGCCAAGGGCAGATACTTAACAACTGAGCCACCCAGGTGCCCCTTCTTTGGGGGATAAATTTTAACACTTCTTCCTCTGTGCCTAGCTCTCTCTTTGAAATGTTAAATTTTAGGAAGGGACTGTTTTGTTTTGTTTTTTTTTAAGATTTTATTTATTTATTTGACAGAGAGAGATCACAAGTAGACGGAGAGGCAGGCAGAGAGAGAGAGAGAGAGGGAAGCAGGCTTCCTGCTGAGCAGAGAGCCCGATTCGGGACTCGATCCCAGGACCCTGAGATTATGACCTGAGCCGAAGGCAGCGGCTTAACCCACTGAGCGACCCAGGCGCCCAGGAAGGGACTGTTTTTAAAAAAACAAAATAGATTCCCCTTTTCATATTTTTACTTTAATATTTTAGTAAGCTCTATGCCCAGTGTGGGGCTTGAACTCATGACTTGAGATCAGGAGTCACATGCTCTCCTGACTAAGTCAGCCACCCCCCCCCCGCTTTTTCTTATTTAATACCACTGAATTACACACTTAAAATGATCAATTTTATGCAATATATATTTTACCACAATAAAAAAAAAA
Organism: Lutra lutra; assembly: GCF_902655055.1. Classification (NCBI taxonomy): domain Eukaryota; kingdom Metazoa; phylum Chordata; class Mammalia; order Carnivora; family Mustelidae; genus Lutra; species Lutra lutra. The sequence goes on from NC_062293.1 coordinate 20,113,577, forward strand.
TTTCCCTTTATGATTTGAGGGGTCTGCATGGTGGTGTTTGTATCTGTGGGATTCCCTGCCTCTTCTCCAGCTCCCTGGTGTGCACTCACATGGGTAACTAATAGCTTTCTTATTTTATTGGCAGGATAACCTCATTAGCGGAATCTCAACTTCAGACCCGCCAACAAATTAAGAAACTAGAGGAGTTGCAGCAGAAAGTGTCCTACAAGGGGGATCCCATCGTACAGCACCGGCCAATGCTGGAGGAGAGGATTGTAGAGCTGTTTAGAAACTTAATGAAAAGGTAACTTAGAATTCTGGTTTCTTTCCCTTATCCTCTTGCTTCGGAGGCACAGGACGAAGACCGGTTCTCTGTGAAGCATGTGGACCGCTGTCCCTCTTTTTGCCTTTCAGTGCCTTCGTGGTCGAGCGGCAGCCCTGTATGCCCATGCACCCTGACCGGCCATTGGTCATCAAGACTGGAGTCCAGTTCACTACCAAAGTCAGGTGGGCCCCGCTCTTCCTCTTTTGCTAGATATTTTATTGAGAGACGCTCTTAGGATGAGAGCAGAGTTGGTGGCCACGGTTGTCCTTTCCAGGCGTCACAGGCGGTAGGATGGCAGGTATGGAATTTGTTGACATAATACCAGCTTGCTCCTTGATTCTCCTGTCAAAAGCCAAGGAATGGTTACCTCTTTTGGAGATTACTGGGCTTGGTCCTATAATTTCAGGCTTGTAGTCTTAGGCTGTTGTGTCTCCTTCTGTCCTGCAGCAGAGGCAGAATAATGCTGGTTATTTTCTGTTCTTGGAGTCTACTTTTCCCTAAGGATTTTAAGAGAATGAGTAAGGCTTTGAGATCCAGAAGCTAAGAAGCCCCGGAGCAGATGGGTGGTGTGCCTTGTGGGGGGGTGGGGTTGGAGGGGAAGGAGGTGGGGGGGCGGGAGGTATGTGTGTGGCTTTCACACCTAAGTAAGAACAGGTATGTTGGGGTTTGCCCTTCTGCAGTGAAATTTCCCTCTTCAGAAACTTGGTGTTAGGTTTCAGGTTTAACAGAAAGAACACCAGCTGCGGAGCTCGTATTCCTGTAATACTTCTCATGAAACGACTTTTACTATTCTTTTGTGAATCTCTCACAACTTTGTCCAAGTTCGAGGTTCTTAGGCTTTCTTTCAGTACCTCTTGGCCCGAAGAGGTGATACTCGGCATAAGGTCAAAGACGCACTACTAGCAGGAAGAGGAATTTGGGATTATGCTTTTTTCACCTTTTAGAAACAAAGGGTTGTGAATTTTTATATTCCTCTAAATAAGAGTTGCTTGGAGGGGAGCCTACTGACTTTTTTCTTTTTTAACTGATATTTTTTTTCTTTACTCAAAAACTTTTTTTTCCCCTTTTTTGAAACAGATTGCTGGTCAAGTTCCCTGAGTTAAATTATCAGCTTAAAATTAAAGTGTGCATTGACAAGTAAGTACTCTGTATCTTCACTCTTCTTTTTTCTTTTTTTCAAATGAGAAACAGAAATGAGAACTTAGATAATCATGTGACCTTAGAGACTTTATCTCCATTCAGGGAATCTTCATTTTTTGAACAAAAGTTTTCAAAAGTCTTGTAGTGCATTGTCATTTACGTGCCTGAACAAAATCATAAAGCTGGTGATACAGATGTGAGTTGTGATTGCGGTTGTGACTCTGGGTTCCCATTTTTATTTAATTTTTTTACCTATAAATGTAATTTATGCATATCATATAAAACCCTGACTATATGGGAAAAATTGATGCTTTTTATTGTTCGTGCTTTTTATTGTTCCACCACATAATGGAATACATACTTCTCAAAATTTAACTATACTTTTCAAAAATTAAAATGCACATACACTTTGAAGAGATTTGAAAAATAAAATGATCCTTCATTTTTGGTGATGGAAGTATCTGGAAATTACCATGAGAATGAATTGGAAAATAATTACTAATGAAATAAGGGACTTACGGAAGGCGATAGGTTTAATAAATAAACAAACAAAAATTAATAACTTCAGCCATACATTAGCATTAACCAGTCAGAAATTATAATAGAAAAAATGATTTCACAACAAGCAAAAAGGTAAAAAAATACATTGGAATAAACTTAACAGAAATGTTTAAGGGCTCTTTGAAGAAAATTGTGAAATTTTATGAGGAAGGGATATTGTAAAAAGTGATGAAAAAATCATATTTCTGGATTGCAGACTTTTATTATAAAGATGTTGGTTCTTCTCAGTTAATGTGACACCAAGCAAAATGTGAATAGAATTTCTTTTTTTTTTTTTTTTAAGATTTTATTTATTTATTTGTCAGAGAGAGAGAGGGAGAGAGAGCAAGCACAGACAGACAGAATGGCAGGCAGAGGCAGAGGGAGAAGCAGGCTCTCTGATGAGCAAGGAGCCCAATGTGGGACTCGATCCCAGGACGCCGGGATCATGACCTGAGCCGAAGGCAGCTGCTTAACCAACTGAGCCACCCAGGCGTCCCGAGTGAATAGAATTTCTTAAACTCTTTGACTTAACTCTTCAAGTTGTAGCTTAGATGAGAAAAATAAGCAAAGATAGTTTTTGTTTTTTAGGGTTTTTTTAGATTTTATTTATTTGAGAGAGAGAGAGGAAACACGAGCAGAGAGAGAGGGAGAGGGAGAAGCAGACTCCCCACTGAGCAGGGAGCCTGACATGGGGCTCAATCCCAGGACCCTGAGATCATGACCTGAGCCGCAGGCAGGTGCTTAACTAACTGACTGAGCCGCACAGGCACTCCACAAAGATAGTTTTTTTAAAAAATGGATGTATTTATTTATCTTTAGGGTAAAAAATCTTAACATAAAATTTATCATCTTATTCATTTTTACGTATATGGTGTTAAGTATATTCACATTGTTGTGCAACAGATCTCACAACTTCTTCATCTTGCAACATGGAAACTACATCCATTGACAACAAGCCCCCATTTCCCTATCCTCCCAGTCCCTCGTGACCACCATTTCACTTCCGAAAAAAAAGTTTTAATGAATAAAAATAAGTGGGAGTGGTATGAGAAGATGCCTGGCCAGATACTAAAATGTAGTTTCAGCTACTAAATGAGTGTGTTACTAGTGCAGGAATAAACTAATTGACCATTGAAATAAAATCTTGAGTCCAGAAATAGACCTTCAAGTTTATATAAAGAATTCATATATGTTTAAAATGATACCTCAGATCGGTGAGTGAAGGATGGATTATTCGGGAAGGAGTTTTGGGAAGACTTGCTATTGGAGAGGATTTGAATGAGAAACTCAAGTTGTTTTGAGTTTCAAGTTGTTTTGTTTTCAAGATGTTTGCTAACCATCAGATGTATCTGTATGTTTAAACTCATGTATCTTGGGGCGCCTGGGTGGCTCAGTGGGTTAAGCCGCTGCCTTCAGCTCAGGTCATGATCTCAGGGTCCTGGGATCGAGTCCCGTATCGGGCTCTCTGCTCAGCAGGGAGCCTGCTTCCCTCTCTCTCTCTCTCTTTCTCTGCCTGCCTCTCTGTCTACTTGTGATCTCTCTCTGTCAAATAAACAAATAAAATCTTTAAAAAAAAAACTCATGTATCTTAAATACATGTAGGTGAATGTATATATAATATAATGATGGTAAAATCACAAAATGATAAAACCACTTTGGAAAAGAACTTGGCAGTTTCCTACCAGTTAAACAAAACATGCACCTACCCTAGGAGCTGCCTATTCCACTCCAAGGTATTAACCCAAAAGAAATGAGAGTATATATCCACACACAGGGCTATACAGAAATGTCCATTAATTGGGGAACAAATAAACAAATTTTGTGGCATATCTATAAGTGTGCACTAACCAGCTGCGCCACCGGAACGTCATAATTTATGGTCTTTCTATGAATGGACTATTCACCAATAAAGAGGAATGAACTACTGATAACTTACAACGCATAAGAAATCTCAGAATAATTACACTCCGTGAAAGAAGCCAAACGAAGAAAAAAAGACTCGTCCTTTAGTTTCCATTTACGTAGAATTCTAGAAATGAAAATGAATCTATGGGGACTGAAAGCAGATCAGTGGTGGCCTGGGGACAGAGGTGGGGTGGGGTGGGATGTGGGAGTCGGGAATAGATTGCAAATGGGCATGGGGAAACTTTGGGGATGATGGGTCTGTTCATTATCTAGTTTGTGCTGGTGATTTCACAGGTATGTGTAGCGTATGTACATACATATGTCAGACCTTATCCACATACATTTTCAGTAGTGCACTTTATTGTTCATCAGTTATATATCAAAGGTATAATACACAATTTTTTTTTTTCTAAAAAGGAAATCTAGAGGGGCGCCTGAGTGGCTCAGTCAGTTAAGTGCTGCCTTTGGCTCAGATCATGATCCCAGACTCCTGGGATCGAGCCCCAAGTCAGGCTCCTTCTCTCTCCTTCTCTCTCTGCCCTTGCTCCCTGCTCATTCTCCCTCTCTCAAATAAAAATCTTAAAAAAAATAAAAATAAAAATAAAAAGGAAGTCTAGATTAAACACAAGGGAGGATTTCCTGGTAACAAGACTCTTAAATGTGATATATGGAAAGATATCTTCTGAATGGCTTAAAATTTAATCAGTTTTAATCTATAAACCCACACAAAATGCTCTATTTAATAAATAGGAGCTATACTAGTGCATATATAGCAATGGAGAACCACTTTTAAGATAATACTTAAAATAATAAAAAAAAAAGAAAGAATGAGAAATGCGACTATATAAAAAACCATATATTCAAACACAGTAGAGCAAAAGACACTGGACACACCAGGGGGAATGTTTCCAGCTAATACTAGATGGGATGGTCTGAGTTACCGGTAACCATAAACCTTTACAGAAAGTCCAGTGTGGCTTAAATAATAAGGAAATTTGCAGCCCAGTGTAACTGGAAATGCACAGTTAGGGCAAGTTCCTGACAGTGAGATTAGTGACTCACTTACGTCACCCAGGACCCAGTATCTTCCGTCTGCCGCCTCGGCCATCATGAGTATCATCAGCTTTGTAACATTCCCTTCTGAGTTCCAGTATGGCTGCTTCTGGTAATTAAGGTCCTATGCTTCCTTGCTTCTGTTCAGTTGAAGCTGTGGAAAAAGTAAATCCAGCTGGGTTGTAACTCCTTCCCAGCCTGAGGGAGACAGTGGAGGTCATGTCTGCACCCCCAGGACCGCTGCACTGTGGGCATGCTGTGCTCTGATGTACTCAACAGTCAGGATCCCCTGGAGGTGGGCACAGGAAGACACTTGAGCAGAACCAAGGGTCTCTTGGGAAGGGAGAGGTGATGCTGGGTAGGTACGGAGAGGGTTGTCATGTTGCCCATATAAAATGTAATTGAATCATTTCTAGAAATTCCCTGGAAAACAGTGGTTTTTCCAGCAGAGTAAATGACAGGTATTCAAAGTAGACTTTTCAAAGAAACCCGGGGCCAGTTTTATTAACACCAGTTTATATTCTTCACAGAGACTCCGGGGATGTTGCAGCTCTCAGAGGGTAAGTTCAGCCTAGAGGCTTCCTTTTGATTTGCTTAATCTGACTTTGTCTTCTGGCTGCCCAGTCACCTGCGTGCTTGGTTTCTCTGCTGTGATTCAGGTCCCGGAAGTTTAACATTCTGGGCACAAACACAAAAGTGATGAACATGGAAGAGTCCAACAATGGCAGCCTGTCTGCAGAATTCAAACACCTGGTACAAGGGGGAAGCCTGGGTCTGCGTCTCCCGGGGAGTTGGGAAGAGGGAGAGGGAGGTTGGTGGCAGGGGGAGCCTCACGTGACGCAGGTGTTCCCTGCCTCTCTTACAGACCCTGAGAGAGCAAAGATGTGGTAACGGGGGCCGAGCCAATTGTGACGTGAGTATTATTGGGAATGGTAGCCACCTGGGAGGGTCTTCTTTGATGGGGAGAGAACAAGAGCCTTCCTGTTGCCCAGAATTAGAGACACCAACCTGTGGTTAAGCTGTAGTCATACAGAAAAATCACCGCAGCTCAGAATGACATGGTCAGAAGTCACATCTGCTCTGGAGTTCTCCAGCTTGGAGCATTTCCATGATTGTCCTGGGAGTTGGTGGGAGTTGGCTCATCTTGAAGGAGGAGTGGAAAGTCCCTGACTGACTTACCCACACCCATTTGGTAGAAAAGAAGTTTTCCACCTTGCCTGGGGCTTTCCAGATTCCCTTCCAACTTCTGCTGGCTGAGATGGCTTGGCTCCATTTTTGGTGACCTGTTTTTCTCACTGAGGGGCCATTGAAGGTTGTAATTAAGTTGGGGTTAAACATCTAAGAAAAAGAAAAAGAATAAAACCCCTCCCCCTATTTCCCTTATTGTCTCCCTCCCTCTGATTCAGATTATTGAATGCTTGGTGTCAATAATAAAATTTTTTAAAAAATAGATAAATGTGACCAGAAACTGGTTTTTAATCTTTTGAAAAGATTGTGACACCCTGTTCTTTTTCTGGTGTTTATGTCCTGACCCAGTCTTCCCTCCTCTCTAAAATGCAGCAAACCTTTTTTAAAAAAATGAATTTATAGTACTTGACTATTAAGAGTGAATGAAGTTCAACAACATAGAAAAATGTATGTGGCATGTTTGTTTTGAAAAAGCAAGATACGGGGTAGAGCATGGGTGACTCTTGATCTGGGATTATGAATTCAAGCCCCACATTGGATGTGGAACCTACTTAAAAAAAAAAAAAAGAAAAGAAAAAGTAAGATGCAAAATCATTTGAGTAGTAAATTAGTATATTTGTTTGCAAAGCATGCTACACAGTTTTTTGTCCATTCGTGTATGTATTCCAGAATTCTCAAAGAATATATACCAGTGTTGATGTATTTTTGCTGCTGTCAGTGCCCGGGACTGCTCTCTCCTATCTCCATAATAATTGTATTTTAAACTGAACATATATTATTTTTATAGTTAGAAAAAAAGTGTTTTAAAAATGAATTGGAATTGGGGCACCTGGGTGGCTCAGTGGGTTAAAGCCTTTGCCTTCGGCTCAGGTCATGATCCCAGGGTCCTGGAATCGAGTCCCACATCGGGCTCTCTGCTCAGCAGGAGCCTGCTTCCTCCTCTCTTTCTCTCTCTCTCTCTGCCTGCCTGTCTGCCTACTTGCGATCTCTGTCTGTCAAATAAATTAAAGAAAAAAATCTTTAAAAAAAATGAATTGGAATTGTGTTTCTGAAAATTCATTGGAAGTCTCACTGAAAATAAGATTGCAGTATTGCTGGTGGGAGTATAAACAATTCAGAGAACAGTTTGGGATTATAAAAAATGAACCAGCAGTGCCACTCCCAGGATTTAACAGAAGACAAATCTTTGCACATATGTGTGAGAAGACATGTACAAAATGTCACAGCAGCCTGACGGTAAGTCCTAAATGCAGCCCACCGTCACCATGGAGTGGATAAAGGATTTGGTGTAGAGTCCTATGATGGAATACGATATAGCTGTAAATATGAATAACCAGCAGAGTCATACAGCCGCGGACGCAAAAAGTGAGGCACCCCAGTACATAGGGGTAAGGTTCCATCTGTATTAGGTTCACAAACATCCAAAACTAAACAGCGCATACGTTATTAGAGATAGAAATATGGTAAAGCCATAAAGAAAAGCTAGGAAATGATAAACCCAAAACCCAAACCCAAAAACTAACCCAGCAGTTAGATCTGAGGGAGCAAGGACAGGGATGGCAGTGGGGAAGGCCACCCTGAGAATCTCAGTGGTAACAGTCTTTTCCTTAAACTGGGTAATGGGTACAGGTGTTCTTCCCCGTTTTACAGATAAACTCTTGGGTCTGTATTAGTCTGATAAAACCAGTAAAGGATGAGTTTGAAGATCATAGCACTTAAGAGTCGTAGACCGCATGTGCTCAGAGTTGTGTCCCTGGCTGCGTGTCCATGGCCTCCTGGTGAACTGCCCTTCTTGGTGCAGCGTGGCTGTGGCCTATCACTCTCCCCAGCCATGGCTGTTAGTGTCCAGGGCCATATTCTCTGAGGAAGAGAGTGTCCTCCTTGTTGTTGTAGGCCTCCCTGATTGTTACCGAGGAGCTGCACCTGATCACATTTGAGACTGAGGTCTATCACCAAGGCCTCAAGATTGACCTTGAGGTGAGTTCTGCCACAGAGTTGGGATGGGGCTGCGTGCGGGGGTGATTGAGGACAAGAACCTCTAGTTGGGACTTTTTCTAGAGACGGTAGAGAGATGACTCTCTGCTCAGCACTTTGTTTATTTTTGCTTTTCTCCCCAAACCTCAGCGTATCCCAATGAAAGTAGAGTCTTGCTTGAGTGCTTAGAAGATGTACTTCTTGACCATTGAACAGCACGGATTAGGGGTGCCAACCGCCTGCCCAGTTGAAAATCTGGGTGTAACTTTTGACCCCCACCCCAAACCTAACAACTTACAGCCTGTTGTTGACTGGAAGCCTTCCTGGTAGCATAGTCTATGAGCTCACATTTTGTATGTCACATGTTTTCTATGTTGTATTCTTACAATAAGTAAGCTAGAGAAAAGATAATGTTGCTAAGAAAATCATGAGAGAAAATACATTTACAGTCCTGTACTCTGTTTTAAAAAAAAAAAAAAATCATCCACGTATAAATGGACCCATGCAGTTCAAACCCATGTTGTTCAAGGGTCAACTATAAAGTCCGCTTTTAGCAGACTTGATGTGAAGAATCTGTATTTAGAAATTAGTTATCATTGACTTTATAAGGTTTGGGCAAAATAATCTTTAGACAGCCAGTGTTTTAGTACACAGGCATTCATGCCCTTTGCCTTCTCTTTTTACCGACTTTCTTGATCTTGAAGTTAAAAGATGGATCTGAAGAAAGCAAAAATCCTTGTCTTTGCCTCCTGGGACCTCTCTTTTAATGGGCAGATACAGCTTCAGTTCCCAGAGGCTGCCTTCCAGGTTTTATAGATGGGGAATCAGAGGGCTGTGAGTTCCAGGTTTGAGCAAGTCAGATTTTCAAGTTCCTGGTTGTGTCCTGTGGCCCATGTTTGGCATTCTCTCCACCCTGGCTGTTGAGCTGACTCAGCCACGCTCTTCCCCAAAAGTTGGCGGTAGGTGTAGTTCACGGCATATTCTTTTATTCCAAAACCTGCAAGTATGGCTGAAGAGTGATGCTGGGAGGGCCCTGTGCCTCCCCAGCTCATTGCCTACTTTCTCCACAGACCCATTCCTTGCCAGTTGTGGTGATCTCCAACATCTGTCAGATGCCAAACGCCTGGGCATCAATCCTGTGGTATAACATGCTGACCAACAACCCCAAGGTAGGCGCCCGTCCTCTGGAAACCGTTGTCGTCCCTCATGTGGGTCCTCGGGCACCGCTGTCTCATCTCACTGAGCAACCGTGTTATTTTCAACAGAACGTGAACTTCTTCACCAAGCCCCCGATTGGCACCTGGGATCAAGTGGCCGAGGTGCTGAGCTGGCAGTTCTCCTCCACCACAAAGCGAGGGCTGAGCATTGAGCAGTTGACGACATTGGCTGAGAAACTCTTAGGTCAGCATTTTCCCTCTTTTCCCTGTTGCCATCCTCAGAAAAGGAATCTGGCCCGTGGGGCTGTTTTCAGGAAAATGTGCTGAGTGAGGCTCCCGCTGGGGCTAGGAAACATGTGCTTGTGCAGTTAGGGGGGTGGGGGGTGCCCGCGGAGGTGGGAGGCAGAGGAAGCTCGCCTCCCAGTGATCATTTCTGAGGTGGGTGGCAGATATCTCTTCTCCTGGTGGCCAGACCCCTCACCCTTCCAGAGCACCACTTTGTCTAGCCGTAGGAAGAGGGTTTTTTTTTTTTTTTAAGTGCGTGTTAGAAGGCAGAGGTAAAAGCTTGACATCTCTGTCTGTTTCTTCAATAAACTGGAGGCTTTTTTAAATTTTTTTTCTCCTGAAAAAAAAATTTTTTTTTCAATGCTCTATTTTGCATGCTTCCTGGACTGAAAGCAGCTTTATCCTGTGCTGTCCCCAAACATGAGCCTCTAACACTGTCAGCTTATTTGTGTATGCTACTGGTCCCCAGTCCACCACACCAAGATGAGGAGGAGGTGGGGGGTGGGGTGGGGGGAGAGACTTAACATGTCATCCACCACCACACCCCAGGTGCTCTGATGATGGGGTTTTGTGAGGGTGGATATGTGTATCCGTGTGCAAGCACAGGCATGCATACAACAGTAGGAAGCTTCAAGCACGTGGAAGCCAGTGGTGTCTCAGCCCATTGTGGGATAGATGTGTATGAATGTGTGTTCTTTTACAAGAAAATAAGACCGTGGGCTCTGGGTGGCTCAGTGGGTTAAGCCTCTGCCTTCGGCTCAGGTCATGATCCCAGGGTTCTGGGATGGAGCCCTGCATCAGGCTTTCTGTTCAGCAGGGAGCCTGCTTCCCCCTCTCTCTCTGCCTGCCTCTCTGCCTACTTGTGATCTCTCTCTGTCAAATAAATAAATAAAAATCTTCTTAAAAAAAGAAAAGAAGACCTTGATTCAAAGTTGTGAATTACACCGCTTTATTCTTTTTTTCCTTCAGGACCCGGTGTGAACTATTCAGGGTGTCAGATTACGTGGGCTAAATTTTGCAAAGTAAGCCATCTTGTTAAATCCTCGGGCTGCCTCTGGGAGTGGGAGGGAGTGCTCACCTGTGAGGTTGTCCTGGATGGTACTGGGCTTGAAGGCTGAAGACTCATGGTCTTGTGGCCAGTAGGATCTACTTGAGGGTAGATGGGCCTGGGGATTTTGGTGGCATCGTGCCCCAAGGAAGGAGGCGGTTGGGAGGGTAGACAGCTTTCCCATTATTCTTTTCTTCAGGAAAACATGGCTGGCAAAGGCTTCTCCTTCTGGGTTTGGCTAGACAATATCATTGACCTTGTGAAAAAGTACATCCTCGCTCTTTGGAATGAAGGGTAGGTTGAAATGTGTCTGGCGGAGTGCACGTGTGTAACAAGTCACCTGCTCTCTTGGAGGCCAGTGGTGGAGACCCTCTTTTTGCTTTTCTTTGGCTCCAGGTACATAATGGGTTTTATCAGTAAGGAGCGGGAGCGGGCCATCTTGAGCACCAAGCCCCCAGGCACCTTCCTGCTACGGTTCAGTGAAAGCAGCAAAGAAGGAGGTGTCACCTTCACTTGGGTAGAGAAGGACATCAGCGGTAAGTTGGGACTCTAACCGGACCCACCTGGTGGTAGTTCCTGCCGTCCCCACGGCTGCTAGTTTCAAGCATCCACTGCCCCCTAGTGGGCAAAGATGGCTTCGCACTCCCCTACCTTGGACTTGAAGTGACGCTTTACAGTGAATTCTTCTCTCCAAATTCTTTCAGCTGGAGGGTTGTTTGCCAGATTTGTTTTGCTTACTTCGGGGGCTAATATTTGCCTAGAAATATTTGCCATTTTAACCTCATTCTTCATCTCCTTTCTTACCGGTCTTGTTAATAACACCTTATGCAAGTAGTTCTTCAGATATATTGTCTGTGAGCCGCCTGGGTCATCTCTCCAGAAGGCAGCTGGGCATTTCCACAGTGCCCACTGACGAGACAGGATATTCAGGGCTCAGGAGCTAGGTTGGCATAAGACTTTCCCTTTTAAGGAAGAATAAATTGGGTCCTTTTCTCTGCGATCACCTGGCTATAGGTTCCCTTATCTTCCCTTACAATATCCCATGACAGGTAAGACCCAGATCCAGTCAGTGGAACCATATACTAAGCAGCAGCTGAACAACATGTCATTTGCTGAAATCATCATGGGCTATAAGATCATGGACGCTACCAATATCCTGGTGTCTCCGCTGGTCTATCTCTACCCCGACATTCCGAAGGAGGAGGCGTTTGGAAAGTACTGTCGACCAGAGAGCCAGGAGCATCCCGAAGCTGACCCAGGTAGTTGTTGATTTTCCGCGCCAGGCATTTAATTCTGGGGAAAGGGGAAAATTGCAGGATCCCTGGGAGATACACAGGTAAATGCCTGAAGAGCCTGGTGATGTTTTATTCCTCTTTGTGGGAAAGAACTTTGTAGTGAGTGCTTTTGGGGTGGCTGATGGGGTTGGAGAGAGGAGGGGAGTCAGAGTCACTCGTCCCTGCCCCACAGGGATCCTGCCAGGCTAAGAGCGCACACACACTCAGCGCAAACACCTAAAATGCTGCTGAGAGGGCGAGAACAGGCTTCTTTAGTAGCAGGATGTCCAGCCAGCACAGCTCTTTTTACGAAATAGCTGCTGGAAGGTTTGCAGCTCAGACTTGAGTCTAGCGTGTTTCCTTTTCCCCATCACTGAACAATGTGAGCAGTGTCGTGTGGGATGGAGAAAGGCTTTCTGGAGGAAATGAGTGTTCGCAACACTGGAACGCGGTTTACCAGCAGAGGCGGGGGAGTGGTGGTGGAGGGGGAGCGTGTAACCTGTGGGAGGGCGCAGGATAGGATTTAGAGTGTGCAGCAGTTGAGTTAAGTTGGGTCATGTGCAAGAGCACAGGTGTTTCTGTAAGTCTGTAGACATTGTTTCATAGTAAGCTTGTACCCGCCAGCGTCATCAGCTTGGAAGGGCAGCTCTCTAATCCGTCCCATCCGCATTTGCTGCTTTGGCTCTCTGGGTTCTTCTCTGTCCTGATCCTGATGGGGAGCCTGTGGTTCGCCATTCTTTTATTTTTTTAAACTTCCCCTAATTGGAGAGCCAGCAGGGGGCTCTTCAAAATGGGGCGCCTGGGTGGCTCAGTGGGTTAAAGCCTCTGCCTTCAGCTCAGGTCATGATCCCAGAGTCCTGGGATCGAGCCCCATATCGGGCTCTCAGCTGGGCGGGGAGCCTGCTTCCTCCTCTCTCTCTCTCTCTGTCTGCCTGCCTCTCCGCCTAATTGTGATCTCTGTCAAATAAATGAATAAAATCTTTTAAAAAAAAAGGATCCTTGGAGGGTAGCTTCTCTATCCCATTTGTTTTTGGAAAAACTGTTTTTGTGCAAAGACCTCACGCATCCAGGCACACACCCCTTTCCTAGGAATCCCCTCTTTTGAGGAATTTCTTGCGATGGGGAAAGACAGACTTGGAAGAGGGAGTTTGAGTTGCTTGCTAACTGACTTCCCTCTTTCCTTTGTTCTGGTGTGGGGTTTTGTTCTACTGTAGAAGAGCTAACTCTCACTTCCTGTCTACTACTTATCTGGCTTTCCAGCTGTGCTTCAGTTGGAAGATGTGCTTATCAACCCCAACATGCTACTCTTTGTTCCTTTTGCAGAGGACCTTTCGGTCCAAATGCATGAAAGCAAATAAAGTTTGCTTTCATGATCCAGTTTCCCAATCTTCCTTTATTATCAGTCATCCCGTGTGACCGGGAGGCAAGGTCCTTTCCTGCCTGGAGTCCATGTTTTCGGGGCTGGGGGGAATGGCCAAGACCCCAGGCAGGAGAAAGGAGTTAATTACTTGAGTGCCGTGCTGCCTCCTGGGGGAGGTGAGTGTAAGCAGTGGGCACTGAGGGGCTTGGTGTGTTGGGAGCATGGTAATGGGGTGGGCCAAGTGCTGGGGCCGTCCCCATATTCAAGTGGGCATCCTCCAGGAGATGGATCTGTGCCCATTTCCTCTTGTTTTCCATCATGAAGGTATTTTTGTCCCCAGAGATAGCTCGATTGTCTTTCCCAGGACTCTACCATCCTCTTAACTTTGCCACCAGACCCCGCAAAGGATTTCTCGATGGCTTGAGGGCGAGACTCCTCTCTTAAAAATGACAGCCCCCTAACCATACAAATTGGATGAAGTATGTTGACAGCCTTATACACAGCCCTGGCTCCTGTTTCAGACTCGGTTCTCCTTTGTTTCTGCTCTGGCTGAATCTCAGGCTGAAGCTAGCTTTCGCAGCTACCTGATCACTGGGGAACTAAATCCTTCTCTGTCCAGGATGTCGGCTCCCCTCAGATCCTTGCCACAGTGGATTTATAAGACCCCAGAACCCTGCCTGGGTAGTGTCCTTGGATTCTGCTCCACGTGAATCTATTTCTTGGCCCCAAATAACCTTGAGTGGCAGTCTGAGGACCCCTGATAATGCCTTTTCTCAGACTGTCAGCACACTTTCAGATTCCTCGGTCTCTCTATAAACCTGAAGCTTTGTAACTGTTTCTCTTGGCCCACCCCACCCTGCCCCACACCTCCTAAGTGATTTGTGCACCAGAATCCCCCAGATTTCATGCCAGTGCCTCCAAGCCTCCTTGACCTCTTGGTGCAAACATTCAGCACCTAAAATTCGGTTACTCCAATCCCCACACTTCTAACTGTGGAATAGGAATTGTAAATGACTGAGATGGGCACCTCCCTCTCACTCTTCCCCATCCCTCTTAGGGTTGAAAGTGCTTTGCTCTGGGTGTCTTAGCTGTGGAAGACATAACGAGGCCCAGGCCTCCTGTCTTCAGTCCAGAGTCGACGGTCCTCCCTTCACAGAGAGGCTGCTTTTTGTGTGATGTTGCTGTCCAGCCGGGGAATTAATAATACGGCTTGCCTAAAAAGTAGTTGAGGCAGACGAATGCCCATAGGAGCAAGAAGTATGACTCTGGCCCTGGAACAGCACGAGCCATTTCCGCATTCTCTTAGAGACTCGGTGACTTTGGCGTCTGAGCAGGACTAGGTTGTGTCGGAACCCAGACGACATCAGCTGCATTCCTGCACGCAGAGAGGTTGTAGCTAAGACATTTGGCCAGGCCAGAGGGCAGTCCCCAGACCCCATGCGGGCAGCTCAGTGTTCCCATCATCTGGGGAAAGAACCAAGGAGGCTGGCGGTGGTTGAGGCTCAGGTGAGACCAGGGTGTGCTGAAAAGTCTCTGCAGGTCAGGAAGGCTTTATGGAAAGCCTTGAACTGCCAAGCTGCCAGCGCCTCACACACCCAGTAGGACACAGTGGCCAGAGGACAGCTCTGGGGGGAGATGGAGCCTCCAAACAGTCTCTGCTCCAGGATGGAGGGAGGTGCTCTGCAGTGCCGACGAGGCAGCCGGCTTCCTCTTGCCCCCTGCCCGCAGTGGGGTCCCAGTTAGTAAACCCCAGTTTTCTTCTTCCCAGGTGCTGCTCCATACCTGAAGACCAAGTTTATCTGTGTGACACCGTAAGTGGCTTCCCTTCTCAATTTGACCTTTATTTCTGGTGTCCTCAGTTCTCCCGGGAGTAGGACACTGGGTGACAGCCACCCGGTGAAGGGGCAGAACGCCCTGGGCTCCGTGGAGTACTCAGAGTGACCTTGTGTGTTTAAAAAGCTTGAAGCTTTTATTTTTCTGTTGGAGACCAGAGTTTGATGGCTTGTGTGTGTGTGTTTTGTTCTTTTTTTTTTTTTTCCTCCATTGTGTCTTGTCAACCCGGCCCTTTCCCCTCCTGCTGCTCCCCATTTCCTACAGAACGACGTGCAGCAATACCATTGACCTGCCGATGTCCCCCCGCACTTTAGATTCATTGATGCAGTTTGGAAATAATGGTGAAGGTGCTGAGCCCTCAGCAGGAGGGCAGTTCGGTGAGTGTTTGGTGACAGAGCCTGTCCTTAGGAGGGAAGTCAGCCCCCATGGTGTACCATGCACCAAGCTGAGAGCTGGCTCCCTGGGATTGGTAGAAAGTTCTAGAGCCATGTTCTACCTTAGAAACCAAATGTGCACCACGCCTATCAGCGCGAATTTTCTCGTAGCCACGTGAAAAACAGCAGTAAGAAACAAGCAAAGTTAACGTTCATAATATCTTTTCTGTAACCCAATAAATCCCAGTACTAGCATCTTAATACACAAGAGAAAGCTAATGAGGGGTTTTTTTGTTTTTTTTTTTTTTTTGTGCTAAGTCTCTGAACCCTGCCGGGTGTTGTGCGGCCGCAGCCCATCTCGAGTGGGAAGAGCCACATTTTGGTGCTGAGTTCCCCCCTCCCCGCCCCCGGGGCCCCAGGCTGCCACATTCAGGGGGACAGCCTTCCATCTTTCCACATGGATGGTTGGGAACGAGTTAAGAGAGGAAGAGGGCTGAGCCCTTCCACAAGACCAGACCCTCTAGGAAGGAAAGTAGATCTGGAGCATCCGACCCTGTCTTGGCCATACAGGGCAAGGACACTGGATGGCAGTGGTGGCAGAGCCTCTGTCCCCCCAAGGGCTACGGGAGCGTGCCCTGCAGGCTGTCGGGCTGGGGAAAGAACTGAACAAGCTTGGGCAACTGAACGAGCTCTCCCGCTCTGTCCCCACAGAGTCCCTCACGTTCGACATGGAGTTGACCTCGGAGTGCGCTACCTCCCCGATGTGAGGCGCTGCGGGCTGAGGCTGCAGAGAGCAAGGACGGAGGCACCTACCTGTGTTTCACCACCCTTACACAGCCAGCCCCAGATCGTCTGAGACTCCTCTAACTTTGTGCTTCCAGATTTTAATCTCCTACTTCTGCTATCTTTGAGCAATCTGGGCACTTTTAAAAATAGAGAAATGAGTGAACGTGGGTGATAACGCTTTTACCTAAATGCAAATAAGAATGTGTTCTCTGAGACTGTGACCGGCGGGGATGTGGAAGGGGTGGCAAGAGGGAGAGAGAGTGGAGATGTTCTGGTCTTTTCTTGCTGCCCGGCCCTCCTCTCTCAGCAGCTCATGTTGTCCTTGGACAAGTGCCTCCTGGTGCCCGCAGATCCCTCTGTAAGCTCACGCCACAGGCTGCCTCTAGCTACGTTACTCCTGGCATTGCACTTTTAACCTTGCTAACAACCAAATAGAAGATAGGACTTTCACAGCCCCTAGGTTTCTTTTTAAATTAAAAAAAAAAAAAATTAAAGGGCAAAAAACACTGTATTGGCATAGCCTTTTCTGTATTTAAGACAACTCAGTCAATAGCCTTCTTGGTGCTTTAGGCATTCAGCTTTCTTTAGGCTGATAATTTATAGAAATCCTGAAATGGGCTTCAGATCCAGTCCTTAAAAGACATCTGAAGCTGTGGCTTGGCCTTTGGTTATGAAATAGGAAGGTTGAAGGACAACCTAAACATCCTAGACATTTTTTAATAAACAAAGTTTTTATTTTCCCCTTTAATGTGTTGGCCTATTAGTAGGTAAGGGTGGGCAGAGGAGTGCTTACCACCTGTCGTTTCCTGACGCCCCAGCCCACCCACCCCCATCTCCCTGGACTTCTGCTCCTGTTCCAGAGCCTGGGCTGTTCTGTGGGTGCCTTATAAGGGATGGGGTGATCCTTCCTTCCTCCCTGTCCACCTTACTTCCCTTGTGTAGGGCTCCTTCCAGTGTCTAAAGGTCCCCTGTTCTGTTTGCTTTTGGGTATCCCGGAATAAGAAGGCGAGAGTTAACAGGTGGAACACAACAGACTGTGGGGCCCCAGCCAAGGGTCTAGTTGAGCTCAGGGAATATGGTTCTTATCCCGGTTTCTTGATGTTTTCCGGCAGCACCTCTAATCCCTTCTTCACTTGGTTAAGCCAGGGGCAAAGGCTTACTGATAAACTTGAGGTCTATCCCTCGTGTGAGGGAGTGTACACCCTGGCCTCCCCCCGCCGCCACCTCAGCCCCCAGTGCTGGTGACAGTCTTCTCCCCATTGGGGCCTCGCAGATGAAGCTGGTGACTGTCTTCTCCCCATTGGGGCCTCACAGATGAAGCAGAAGCACTCCCCATTTACTGTACGTTTCAGAACACTTCGTGCTCTCCAGTATTTGGGCCGCCTCTGTCCCAGAGGCCCAACTAGATCAGGCAGTCCAGGACCACCTTATCCCAGTTGGTGGGAGTGCTGTTTGTTTTACCCATACTCACCAGGTTCAGAAATAAGGGGATGGGGACCTTCTCTCCAAGACAGACAGGGGTTGTGCTTGGCCATCCCTGTCCTTCGGCCTAGACACGTTGGTAGGTAGCACAGAGCTCTCCCTTTTCCAGCAACACTCTTCACTTCATAATAAGCTTAACTCAGAAACTGAGAGATGATTTAGATCAGAGGGACCTGGGGCAAGGATCCAGGCTTCTCTGGAGCCGATATTGTAAAGTTCGTGGCTTTGAGGTAGCATGTGTATCTGGTTTTAACTCTGATTGTAGCAAAAGTTCTGAGAGGAGCCCAGGCTTGGCCCCTCCCTTCAAGAATCGAACCCTCCAGGACCTGCCTGCTTTCTCTCCGCTGTCTCCCCCCGCCCATCCCCAGCCCAGTCCTATAGATGGCTCAAACTACCTGCTCAGTGGCTTGTGGGCTGCTATCCTGGTCACCGCATCAGATTCCACTGTATACTTCATAGTGTAAAAATTTATATTATTGTGGGGTTTTGGTTTTTTTGTTTTGTTTTTGTATATTGCTGTATCTACTTTAACTTCCAGAAATAAAAGTTATATAGGAACCGTCTGAGGGCGTGGCAGCTCTGTATCTGGCTGCTGGAAGTCCCCCCCCCCTTCCCCTCCCTACTTCAGTTCTGAGGGGGCCTTACCCACAGGCTGAGCCTGGATGCTGACAGGAGGTGAGGTGAGGGCCCCTGCTCCCAGGCTGGTTTCCGCAGCCCACCTCTGGGGCCCCGGGCACCCAACCCCTCCCCACCATGTTAGCCGTTGGCCTCTAGGGAGGTCATACTCCTGCATAAAGGTCTCCGTGGAACCCTGCCTCCTTTCTCCCTCTTCCTTCCCCCACTCCTCAGGCCTTAACAAGCTGCACCAACCTGTCTTGGGTCAGATAAGCGCTACCTAAGGGGGCTTGGGGTGAAGATAGTCCCACCCTGCCCCAGGGCCTCCCCTCCCACAGTTGCTCCATTATCACTTTCCCTTCAGTTCACTCCGTGGGGATGAATGGAAACACTTCACTGGCTGCCCGACCAGTGGTGATAATTCACAGACAGCAACGCACCCACTCGGCTGGCTCCCCACCCCTCCCCGGGTGCCGAGCACCATGGAGACCGCGCTGCCAGCCCCTGCAGAGATGGAAGGGGAGATTAGCGTCTGTTCTCTCTGCCACTCCACCCCCGCCAGCCCTGTGCAGGCCCCTGCGCTGCCTGCCTGCGGGCTGCAAACCCCTCTTCCCTTTCTTTGAGCTCTGAGGAAACATCATGGCTTCACAACCCGTACCCCCGCAAACACCCAGGGCCCCAGTGACAGCCCCTGGAGTCGGCTGTCGGCACCAGAGAGTCCAAATGGGGAGACCGTTGTCCTCGCCCTGCTTCCCTACAGGGCCAGGTCACCAGGCTGGCTGTCCCTTTCAACAGGCTGGTGGCAGCGGGATGGTGCCACCTGCTGGTGTCCAAGAAGAGGCGGGGCAAGGAGGGACTGCTGGTGACGTTCTCTGCTGCACCCCCCCACAGTGCCCTCCACCCCCAAGGGCTTCAAGATTGCCTAAGCAGTAGCTGATTAGGAGAGGCCCAGACTCCGGATCTTAACGCTCCTGGCCCCTGCCCCAGAATTCCTGCCACCCCCCATCCCAAAGCCTCCAGCACTAGTCATTTTGTCTTCTGAGGAGCACAGACTGCGTTCCAGGGCTAGTGGGCACCCCTAATCCACGGAAGAGGGAGCAGAGTGGTAGCTTTGGAAACATTACAGCATCAGCCACACGGAAGGGGAACAAGACAAGCCCACCGCTGGGGGTCCCCATTACCCAGGTCTGCCCACCCAGGAGCCATGCCAGCAAATTTATGAAAAAAATACTTTATTTGAAAACACTGTTTACACAAATATGTGGCCTATGTACAAAGTACACAAGGATCCCTCTTCTGGTCCCCACCTTCCCTTGGAATGTTTAAACCTTGGACTCCGAACCTCTGCCACCAGCTGCCCCAGCTGTAGGTCACAGTGCCCCAGAGGGACGAGCACTCGAGGCTGGGAGCAAGGCCATCTCAGACCTCAGTGTTCTGCAGCTGTGATGAGGCCTGGTCCAGGTCCACCCAGCAGAGGGGAACGAGATCAGCTTTCACTCCTCACTCAGGATTCCACAGGCACGTAGAAAGCGGCTCTGCTGCAGTCTCTCACTGCAGGTTTTTTCCTCAGGAGGAGAGGGGGGTCAGCCCCGCAAGTCCCTGGCCCTCTGTTCATCCCACCGAGTCTCAGACCAGCTCCTGCCCCTCTCCCACCTCTCCTGGGAGCAAGGTTGCAGAACCTCAGGGAAAGAAAGCTGGGGCCTGATGGAGGGGAGGCGATCACGGAAAAAGCTAGCAGGACTGGGCAACAGCACCACAGACACGAAGCACAGGTCCCCTGGCTGGAGGTTGGGAGGCCCGGAGGCCAAGCAGCTCTGACTTCGGAGCAGCTCTGACAGATTCGACTCCAGTGACCTGTTTCTGCTGCGTTAGGGTCATGCTCTAGATAAGCTCTTGAGGCACAGTCTCCAGTCCATATGTCATTAGATAAAATACAAAATATTACTCAAAACTGAAGCCCAGCCTCCCTCCAGACAGAAAGAACCAACAGATCAACACACGTGCATGACACTGGACAGCACACCCTAAACGCATGCACACACGTTTGGCAGCCAAAGCTGCTAACTCCAGAGCATGACCTAAGCTCAGAGGCATTACCCAGCAGGAAAGGCCCCCCCGCAGGAACAGGGGACCTGCATCGCCTCGAATACCTGCGACAGCAGCAAAAGCAGAGCCCCTCCCATAACAGTCACAGGCCCAGCGGGCTGGCGGGGACCTCAATCTGAACAGCAAGCTGGTGGTTCCTACCACCGCCACCCAGGAGGGCGAAGGCGAGGCAGGCACACCTCGTGCGTGCGTGCGCACACACGTGCACGGGTGGAGGCATCAGTATGCACAGAGACACTAAAAGCCCCATTAACACGACCCCTTCACACTGTGTTGTTTCCAAACGCGTGGGATTAGAATGTTCATGAGAGCGAGCCTCGGGCTGAGGTGAAAAGACCAGCGGGCGGGGAGAGGCGGGGGTCCAGACCGTCCATCCGGCGGCGCAGGAGTTCCTCCACGTGCCGAGCCACGTCCATGGTCTCATCCAAGTCAAATTCTCCATCCTGGTCGAGGACGGCGTCAGGGCTGGGAGAGAGGGGGAGAGGGAGGTCGGAGGGAGCTGGAATGCCTCTGGCCCCCTCCCCATTCAGACCACAGTCTCATGGGAACAGGACTGGCTCTGGTGGGATGCCCCTCCGCCCCCCACCCCCACCCCCAACCTCAAGCTGAAACCGTGTCATGGCTCATTGGCAGATAGATACTCAAGCTCTAGTCTCAACCCTCCCTGCCTCACTGAGGGGGATCAGAGTCCCTCTCCCCTGTTCCTGTCCTCCTCTGCAAAACGAGGTGGTTGGGCCAGTGAATCCTGCCCACTGAGACGCTAGACCACTCAATCATGGGCTCCATTTGCCGAGCACCTGCAAGGGGTGGGACCTTTAAACCATGTGACCCCAGTCCTTAGCCTCCTGTTAAGGCCCGTATTTGCTCAAACTCCACAGAGGGAGAAACTGAGACTCGGCCATGTCTGGAAACTCGCTCTGGGCCACCTGGCTGGCAAATGGATTCAGGACTGGAATTCCAGTCTTTGTGACTCTCAGGCCTACGGTCATACCAGTGCAGCCTGTGCCTCCCAAGCACCCAGACACCCAGCTGGGGCCACCCACAGCTCAGCAGAGAATGAATTCTCTGGGACCTCCAGAAAGGAGCAAGTGATACCCCGTTCCCATCCAACTCCTGACAATAATTGCCCCTTCCGTAGCTACCTTTACAACAGCCTCCCAGAGCTAAATGTGTAACCTCAGTCCTGCCCCCCCACCCCTCCCATCCCATGTGGTAGGTGTTCTTGCCTCCCTTTTACAGAGGAGGAAACTGAGCATCTGGGAGGCTCAATCATTTCCCCAAGGTCACACAGCTAGTCAGCACCAGAGCAAGGACCCTGCCACATGTAGCTTATGCTCTGTGTTTTTACTGGCTGATCTCCCCCTCTGCTCCTGCGCATGGGCCGGAGCCCTGCCTGGGTGGTCTCGAACCCACAGGAGCTCTGGGACCCTTTGCCCACCAGCCCTCTGGGGTCCCGGCCTGAGGCCAGGTGCCCAGTTCCTCCCCGCAGAGCCCCATCAGAACACAACCTACTTCTGGGGGTACATGTTATAATGAGCCGGGGGGCACACGGCTGGGGAGGGGGCCTGGTCCATGTAGGTGGCGCTGGCCCCAGCAGAGTCTGCAGACGCATTCACAAACCTGCAGGAGAAACACGGCAGAGCCTCAGCGGCCTCCGGGCAGCAGCTGACCTGGGGAGGGTTTGGGCGGGGGGCCTTTTTACACCTTTTTGGGGGGCGTGGAAGGGCAAAGTGCCCACTGGGCCTGGGACTCCAGCTGCGGGAGTGGGGACCTGGGTCCTGGTCCCACTGAGGCTAAGCCCAGTTCCCTCTCCAGGGCTAAGCCAGGTTTTAGGGGGGAAGGAAGGGCTGGGCCACACAGGGCTGGTGAGTGGGCGGAGCAGGGCTGAGGGGTGACGGGACTGGGGGAGAGAGAAAGGAGGCAGCAGGAGACCAGAGCCAGACCCTGGGTACTTACTCAGGGACCACTTGCTTGATCTGTGGCTTCACGTATCCATCCACTGCTTTAGCTGCCGAGGGGGGAGCATGATGAGAACCAGCCTCCAGGAGCTCCCAGGTAGTGGAAGCCCACGGCATGCAGTCTGCCTCCTACCCACATCACTGTGAGGCCTCAGCGGTGATGAGATTTCTCCAGACTCCTATAAACACCTGCCCGTGGACCCCGCCCAAGGGGCCACCCAGACCCCTCACTCCAATCTCCTCCTTCCTCCCCCTTTCTTTTCTGGCCCTTTGCTCGCTCTCTCATCACCCCACCCCTGCCAAGGAAGCAGAACCAATGCCAAGCAGCAAACCCAACAGTGGACTGGGGACAAGTTGAAGAGGAAAAACCTGTCCATTTTGCTTCCCATATTCAAGTTGGGGGCAGGTTTGAGGGTGGGAGCCATGAGAGCAGCTGATTAAGATGGGAGTAGTGCATTGTCTGTGGGTATCATTATCCTGGCCAGCTCTGCCTCTTCGTCCTTCAAGGGTGCAGAAGTGAGAATCCACCCAGCTTTCCACTTTGCAGAGAAGAAAGCTGGGTCAGAGGCTTTGTTTTCCCTCTCGGTTGTGAGCCCTGAAATCCCCTCTATGGGCTCCACACCAAGCCACCAACCAAGCCCATGGGGGACATGGCCCCGGGGCTCTTCATGGGGAGTCCCCACTGCCTTGCCCCAAGAGCTTTGCCCACAGGCTGCGGAAGGGCCCAGGAGTATCAGGGCAGGACGCACCGAGCACAGGAGTGTAGTACTTGGAGAAGACCTCGTCCTTGGGCCGGTCGGGAAATACGTAGATGAGATAGCTCAGGTCCCCTAGTCGGTCAGCCAGCGACCGGATGGAGAAGTCCCGCGTGGTGAATGGCTTCAGGTTCCACAGGTTGCGGTCAGCTGTGAAAAGGACGAGCTCATTCCCACCACCCACCACCCTCGGGAGAAGGGTCAGGGTCATGGGGTTTGAGATCTGGTATGTGGAGACATCTGAGTGTTTACTAGCCTGCTCTGCAACCCTCCACCTTGTCTGGAAACTCCTTGGCACAGGGTGAGCAAGTGACCATGGGAACATTCTACTCAGCGAACCAAGCAAGTAGAAGCCAGCAACACTATGTCAGGGCAGAGAAGGGAGAACTCAGAACCGCTGCAGGAGTCCCCCAGCGGCTCTGGAGGCCACAGGGCCAGTGATCTTAAGTTCTCCATGATGGAAAATGGTAGAAAGGCAATGTATTTCTGAGCAACAGTCTTCCCCTACTTTTGAGTTCAGTTCCAGTCTTTCCCCTGGGGAAACCATCTAAGGATGCAGACCTGATGGGGAATGGGGAGCAAGGAAATGGGAGCCAGGGCACTCACGAGAGTCAAACTTCCAGGCAATGGTGATGCCCCCGATTTCAGAGTCGCTAAAGCGTAATAAAAAGGTCCCATCGGGCTTGTTGATGAGCAGGTCATGGGCCTGTTGCTTGTTCACAAAACCTAGGATGGCCCTGGGTGCATGGAGCATAGAGTGTCATTACCAGTCCAGCGTCTCCTGTCCCCTGAGCCCATGGCCTCCCACTCCCGGGGCCCCCCATTCCTCACCCGTCATTCCAATGGGGCTTGTGATGCTTCTTCAGCACCTCCATGACCCCATCAAACCACTGCCAGAAGGTGTAGTTCCAGCCCGGCAAGTTCTCCTGAGAGTCCCCAGGAAACCCCAAGTCAGGGTTTGTCACCCCGTCATCACAGGTGGCCCAGGGAACAGTCTGTGCCATCTTGTCCTCAGGGAAACCCTCTCCCAATCCCTCACCCTACTCGCCCTGCACTCCAGTGGGCCATAAATGGACACAGCCCCCAACCTGCAGCCTGGGGACGAGAGACTAAACCCGCCTCTTGCCTCTCAGGCACAGGGGCAGGGGTAGGAGGTGTCCAGAATTGTGCAAGATGAGATCTCCAAAGTCATTTCTGCCCCCAGTGGACAGAAGGGGACACTGAGGCACAGAGAAAGGAAGGGCCTGGCCACTTAGTTAACCGACCTAGGGCAGGAACTCAAGGATCCAGACTCCCAGCCCCGGGGTTCCTTCCACTGTCCTGCTCCAGCTCACAGAGCTCCGTGCAGTTTCCTGCTACCCCTGCATCTGTTCCCCAGTGTATTAGCCTCCATCTCTCCTGGTTGTAGGAGAGGGCAGGTCGGGATGGAGAGGGGGGCTGCTGACCGAGGCCAGGAACGTGTCTATGAGGTGGGGAAAGCCTGGCGGGGCACAGGTGGCCCCGGGCAGGCAGCTGGCGGCGGGTCCCTCACCCTGTTGAACTGGGACCAGGACACGGACATGCCATTATAGTCTTCAAGGTGGCTGCTGCTGCCGTTGAACAGTTTCTGGGCCAGGAACACGAGGTTCTCCTTGGTCAGGCCGCGGTTGCTCTGCACTTCGGCCTTGAATTTCATGTTGAGCGCCTCACACAGCTGCGGCCACAGCACTTTGTCGGGCACAGCGAATGGCACCCTGCCCTGAGGTGGAGGGAAGAGAAAGCAGACCGAGGGAGTAGGAAATATTTACACGCACGCGCACCCGTGCACATACCCACACACTCGGGCCCACAGACATCAAGAGACAAAGGAGACGAAGAAAGATCCAGAAAAGGAGACACAAACACAAGAAAAAGAAAGGCAGGGCGGTGGGCGCCCGGGTGGCTCAGTTAGTTGAGCCTCTGCCTTCTGCTCAGGTCGTGATCTCAGGGTCCTGGGATGGAGCCCTGCATTGGGCTCCCTGCTCAGTGTGGGACCTGCTTATCCCCATCCCCCATTTGTGCTTTCTCTCACACGTGTGCTCTCAAATAAAAACAAAATCTTAAGAAAAGAAGTGAAAAGAAAAAAGAGAAAAGAAAGGAAAAGAAAAGGAAAGGCAGGGCAGCAGGGGTGGGCATATGGTGATAGAGACCTAGACCAGGAGCCTGGGATAGAGATCAGGGACCCAAACTATAAGCAGAAGGAAGATAAGAGACCAGAGCCCAATAGCTAAGCTCACAGACCTAGGAAATCCCCCTCCTGAGACCCAGAACCCAGACGGAGCCTAAGGACATGCCATAGGCAACATGCTCACGTGAGCTGTCCCTTATCGCACCTCAGCTCCGGTGGGACCCTAAGGTTGACAGGGGACCACCCAGCAGGGCCCCAGGGGCTTGGGGCCGATCCAGGGAGACTCCAGGACAGGGGGTGCTGAGATGGGGGTCCCATGAGGACTCACCGGCTCAGCAAAGGCGTTGTCCCACAGCACGGTGGCGGTTGCATTGTGGTCCTGGCTGCCGTGAACGATGACAACCACGGGAAGGGACAGAGTCTAACAGGAGTCAAAGGAATGAGTGTAGCAGGCACACGACCACATCGAGCCCTCATTCCTCACCCTCAGTCCCACCCACGAAACCTCCCAATGAAACCAAAGCAAAACTAAACAAACAAAAAAACCCCACAACCTAGTTCATCTTGGCCCATTACTTAAGCTCTGTGGCCGGCACCAGATGAGAACACAGCAAGCACGCACCAGCAGAGGGAAACAGGTTTTCTGAGAGCCTTCTGGGCTAAATGGGCCAATGGGCCATGACCGTGTGAGCATTCAGAGCTCTCTGGCTTTCCCAAACCAGTCAGGTGGCCTCAGGGAAGTCTCCACCTTTCTGGGTGACCTGTGGGGGATGGGAGAGCGAGGCCTCCTCACCTTCACCTGGAACACAAGCTCATTGCCGCCAACGCTGAACTGAGACTCAAACAGGACCGTGAATTTCTCCTCCGTCACAGACTCCGCGCCCCTCCGGTCAGCCCGCTTAATCCTCTTCAGTGACTACGGCGGGGGAGGCCAGAGGGAGACGAGGAGAAAGTGGCTGGTTACGGGGACTCGGCCCCGGGCGGACGGGCCCCGCCAGGGGTCAGGCCCTAGACTCACCATGTTCCTGAAGTGCGCACTGAGCGTGCCGGTGGCCTGGTGATACTCCATCACACAGCAGTTGTTCAGGATCTCGCCACTGCACTCGCTGTGGAGAGGTGACCCCCACAGCCACATGGGCCCCAGGCCAGGGGGGTGGCTCTGTGCGTGCCCTGGGCCCAGTGTTCACGCCTGAAAGCCCAGCCAGGAGATGCTGCCCCTCCCCCTTCCCCTTTGAGTATTCCCCTCTGGGCGCCTGGGTGGCTCAGTCGGGTAAGGGGACAACTCTTGTTTTTGGCTCAGCTTGTGATTGCAGGGTCCTGGGATCAAGTCTTACGAGGGGCTCCCTGCTCAGCATGGAGTCTGCTTATCCCTCTCCCCTCTGGTCCTCCCTCTGCCCTCTCCCTGCTCGCGCTCTCTCTCTCTGTGTCTCAGGCCTGAGAGTAAAGCAAAGTCTTCAAGGGTGGGCTCTGGGTCTCTATCATTAGGTTAACAACTCTGTCAGCATTGAGACTGATGCGGGGGCCTTCAGCTCTGACAGTTTCTGGTGCAGCTAAAATAATAAGCATGACCAGGGGCGTCTGGGTGGCTCAGTGGGTTAAGGCCTCTGCCTTTGGCTTGGGTCATGATCTCAGGGTCCTGGGATCAGGCCCTGCATTGGGCTCTCTGCTCAGCAGGGAGCCTGCTTCCCCTCTCTCTCTGCCTGCCTCTCTGCCTACTTGTGATCTCTGTCTGTCAAATAAATAAATTTTTAAAAAATGAAAAAAAATAAATAACCATGACCACAGCCCACAAGGACCCCAGGGTCAAACCCAGCCTGGCTCCCTGGCCTCTTGGGTTCCTCTCCCCTCACTCAGGACAAGCAATCCAGGCCGCCTTATCTGTTTGCCAAACATGCAAACTTGGTGCTACCTCAGGACTTGGGCACCCGCTCTTCCGGGTGCCCCGAACCCTCTTGTTTAGGTCTCAACTCAAACGTCTCCTCAGAAAGGCCTTCTGTGGCCCCTCACGTGGTGAGGTAACATCTATCTGGATGCCATGATGTCACTGTTTTCATTTTCTTTCTAGAGTCTATAGCTTTTTGACACTGCAGGATTACCACAAGCATAGAACTGTCTCCTTCCCCAGCCAAAATTTAACCTCTAAGAACATGAGAACCTCCCTGGCTTCTTTATCATCCTATTCCCAGATGCCACAGTAGGCTCTCAATACACACGACCCAGTCTCCCACTTCACTAATTCACTCCCTCATTCATTGCATCCTTTGTGTGGGCCTGCCCCGATCCCTGGATCCCACCCTGGGTTCTCCAGCCACATTTGCCTTTCCTACACTCTCCTTTCGGATAAGGCCCATGTTTTCTATCTGAGAGTCTCCCCCCCAGCCCCCGCACGCTCTCCCTAGCTGCTCCTATTCATCCTGGTCCTGACACTGTCATTCTGCCCTGCCCCCAGCGCGACCCACTTCCACGGTGCCTTCGGTCTCCCCTGGTGCACACTCCCCTTCTCATGACGGCTGCCAGCTCTGCTGGGCTGGGCGAAGACAGAGCCAAGTACGGTGTGGACTGCAGCTCTGTCCCAGGGATTAGCACAGGTAGCTGAACAAGCCAGCAGTGCAATCCATGTTGACCTACTATGTGTCAAGAAGAACAATGTGTATCCCAGGACAGACAGAAAGAACCAGAGAAACACTGCACCACGGCTATAGGGAGGGAAGCTGAGCTGCCTCCATCACCCAGAACCTTAGTTACAGAACAGACAGGAACTCCCAGTCCAGAACATAGGGAGCAGAGAGAAACACGTACTTGCGGGTGTTCTCGTTCTTGAGCAGTGACTTGGCCTGCTGCTCGCTGATGATGGTAGCCTTCACCTGGGGGGGGTTCATGTGCACGTTCAGCTTCCCGCCCACCAGCAGGCGCACCGTCGCTGCAAACTTGGTCTGGGTCTTCAGGACCTGAGGGGGCTGCTTCTCAATGATGAACGTGCTGCGGGGACACAAGGCACCAGATCACACATGATGCTGACTCAGGGGACAGGGCCTGCCCACCGACGTGGGGAGGCTACCGGGGCTCGGCAGGCAAAGGAAGGGCACACGGCACAGCTCCTGTTCCCGGGGAGGCCACCGAGAGTCAGAGGAGGTGGTGGGAGGGGAGGCAGTGACATGACTCAGCAGCTGGCCCAGGCTGGGGGGGGGCAAGGGCAGTCCACGGAGAGTCCACAACAGAGACTGGGCAAGGTCAACACCAAGCAGCCACTGCAACTGAGGACAGAGAGGGATGGAGGCCCAAGGGAAAAGAGACAAGGACTCCAATGAGAGCCCCCGTACTGCAACCCCGGTGGGCAAAGCACCCCGGCCTGCTCCACGCCAACCACCCAGGGGCTGGGCGTACTGGAGGCGGCAATCACCTGGTCACCAGGGCTGAGATGATGTCTGTGATGGTGGCGTTGACCTCAGCCAGCATCTCCTCCACTGGGCCGGGGATGGGCAGCTGCTGGCAGAGGTGCTCAGCCCTGCGGATCTGCTGCCGGTTCTGCCAGATGATCTCGGCCAACTTCTCACACCTGCACGGGAGCCCCGGCCACCGGGAGGACAATGGTATCACCCCACACCCCAGGCTCCAGGCCGAGAGGCCCCAGTCTGGGGAGAACGCCCCAAGACCCAGCTCCTCGCTTGTGCTGGAAGGTTCTGCACCTCAGCCACTTCTGGCCCCGGAGCAGAGTGCCCCCCGCCTTTCAGGAACATAGAGCTGCGCGGGACTAGCGCCCCGGAACCGGTCTGCTCCGCCTGAGGCTCACTCTACATACCCAGCCCTGTCCCCCTCCCCAGCACGGGAACTCCCTTCCTGGGCACGTGGCACATGACGGGGCCCCAAAGCTGGCATCAGGAGCCAGAACCCTCGGTGAACTAAGCCTTGCTGCAGCACAGAGAGAGCTGGCTGCCCAAGGAGACGCCAGAAGCAGCGCCCCTGCCCCCAGCCACCCCCAATCACCATTACCAGGACTGCAGCACGTCCAGGCTGCCCTCGGGGGGCCCTCCGTTCCCTGCCAGCTGTTGCCGCCGCTTCCACTGGATCAGCTCATCGTCCAGAATGATGGTCTGCTGCTTCCGCAGCAGCTGCAGGGTCTTCTGGTGCTTCTCGGCCAGCTCCTGAAGGCAGGTGGGGACAGCAGGCCCTTCTGGGCTCCCGCAGAACAGCCCTCACTCGGGAGGCAGGGCTGGGGACCAGGCCCCGGGCACAGGCCCTCCCCTCTCCCAAACCCGCTCTGCCTCACATGCTCCCCACAGGAAAGAAGGTTCTGGCCTCCAGCTCTCCAGGGTCCCGCTCTCCTCCCGGCCCTAGCCTTCTCTCGGGCTCCCCGGATGGCCTGGGATGTGGGCCTCCGCACTTGGGAGCAGAGGACGCAGACCACACTTACCACGCGGTACTGCTGCAGCGTCTGGGCCTCATGCTGCAGCCAGGCCTCCAGAGACACCTGCTTCTGCTGGAGGGCCGTCTCCCGGCTCAGACGCTCCTGCGGACTCAGCTGGGACAGCCCGGCAAATTGAGCTAGAAGAGGCGATGGGACACCCGTGACCATCATTTCCTGGCTTCCTGCAGGAAGCCCAGTAGAACACCAACACCTGTTCTGGAGGCAAGGCCCTGAGGGTCTGCCCAACATCGGACCGATGGCAACTTGGGGCTCCAGCAGCCAAGGGAGCCAGACCTGAGCGGGCTCTGGGCCCTGGCCTCTCGACTTTGATCTCCCCTTTAGGGACTGTGCAGATGGAAGCCTGCGGGCACAGCCCCCCGAGGCCTCCCTTCCCATCTTAGTCTACACAGCTGCCTGCCCAGACCTCCTCACGCCACACGGGGGTCCAGCGTGGAGCCTTGCTGCCTGGTTCCACGTGTGCCCTCACCATTTCCTAACTGGGGAACCTCGGGCAAATCATTTCTCTCTTCTGGGTCTCAGTTTACCCACGTGCAAAATGGCAGAATCTTGGCCCCTGCCTAAGTGAGTCGACAAGGAATAAGTAAGTGATGATCCACCAAAGGCTCAAGGAACCTCCCGGCTCGTGGGCCCTGAAGGTCAGAGCTGGTCCTTCCTGGGCAGTGGCTTCCAGTGCAGGTTACAGGGTGCCAGAGACAAGCGGCTGCTCAGTCCGACCCCACACAGAAGGACCACCTAGGGAAGCCCCTGCCCCACAGGCTCTGTCCTGCCCCAGGAGCCCAGCAGCCTCTCCTCTGGAACAAGGGGTTTCTCCAGGTGCTGGCAGGGGCCTAACATGTTGGTTTGTCCAGGCTGGGTGACTGTGAGCTCAGCGGACCAACCAGAAGGAGATGGAGAGGCACAGACAGGCACACACAGGGACAGAAGGAGAAGGTGGTGAGTAGGAGGAAATGTCCAGCGCCCAGTGGCAGCAACACTTCTCAGGACAGGGAGGCAGCTTCTCTCCATGCTAGCGTGAGGCTCTCATCCATGGCATGAAGGGGGAGTCAGGGAGGCCTCCTTACCGTTTTACCAAAAATCTATTATGAAATACTTCAGACCCAGGGAAGGTAGAAAGAGTGATGCAAGGAACACCTGCGTATTGATAACCCAGCTGAAGAAACCACAGGGAAAGCCACCTGTACGTCCTTCCCTGCTTGCAAACCCATCCCGGCCTCCAAAGGTAACCACTGTCCTCCACACTGGGATTATCACGGCCTGCCCAGCGTCTTGCTGAGTATCCCAGTGTCCTCACTTGGGCTGAGACAAGGAGATGGGAGCATCAGCATATCGTGGTCGAGGGCCATGTCACACTCACCGAGGCCCTGCCTCGTGGACACACAAGCTGGGACAGACAAAAGGAACTCGAGACAGCCCGGGAAAGCCCTAGCACTGGAAGAGAACTGGAAATACGGTTCTGATCCCTCGTGGACACACAAGCTGGGACAGATGAAAGCAACTCGAGACAGCCCGGGAAAGTCCCAGCACTGGAGGAGAACTGGAAATACGGTTCTGATCCCATGACTGGGGACTGAGAGAGAAGACTACCGTACAGCCATGGCACACAGCAGAGTAGTCTGAGGCCACCTCAGAATTCCTGCCACCCACAGGGGGTGCTAGTGATCCCCATACCTGGGCCCAACCTCCCTAAGCCAGTGACCCACTTAGGTCTCCCCTGGTACTCTGTGGAAGCTTCTGGGAGGGAGGTCAGGAGATGGGAGGCAATTCTCTGCTCCACTGGAGGGAGCTGAGCCTTCTCTTGCACAAACAGAACAATAGTCTGTGTTTCTGATGAGTCAACTTGATAAATGAGACTGAACTGACATTGCATGGTGGGTAGAAACCCAAAGCAGAATCTAATGCAAACCCATAAATAGGAAACAGAAAACCCAAGAAGGGGACTGGAAGTACTATCAACCATCAAAGACTGGGGTTAGAACTGACAGCCTGGGGCAGAACGTGTGGCTTTTGCTCAGGTCATGATCTCAGGGTCCTGAGAAAGAGCCTTGCAACAGGCTCTGTGCCCAATGGGGAGTCTGCTTTTCCCTCTTCCTCTGCTCCTCCCCTCACATGTTCTCTCTCTCTCTCAAATAAATAAAATCTTAAAACAAACAAACAAACAAAAAACAACTGACAGCCTGAATTCTCCTGTTCCTTTATCTAGGAAGAGGACCACCCTTTCTCTGGGGTCAGTCCAAGATGGATTCAGAGGAACATGCTAGAATCATCCCACCAACATTTACTTAACACCTACTATGATTCTGGCAACGTGTTGAGGAATTCAGAGTATGGGAAACACTGACACAGCAGGGTGAGGAGAGCTTAAATAGTTAAATTAAAACAGCATAGGGGCACCTGGGTGGTTCAGCCAACTAAGCATAAGCATCGGACTCTTGATTTCTGCTCAGGTAATGATCTCAGGGTACTGAGATAGAGCCCTGCATGGGGCTCTGCACTCAACCGGGAGTCTGCTTCTCTCCTTCTCCTTCTCCCCCTGCCCCAAACCCCGCATGCTCTCTCTCTCTCTCTCTCTCTCTCAAATAAATAACTAAATAAATCTTAAAAAGAAATAAAACATCATAACAGCATTCTAAAAAAAAAAATTCGAACAGTTTTAAAAAGGGAGGAATAGAAGAAAATAATTAAACATTTAGGAGAAAACAGAAAATAAACATTAAAATGTAGATCTCAGTGCAACTGTATTAAATAGTATGTTAAATATTAGTGGACTAAACATCTCTATTAAAAGCAGAAATTGTCAGAATACTCATAAAAGCAAGACTCAACGATATGGTATCCACATTTTAAATTTAAAAAACATGTTATCAAGATGCCCTATGGGGGCACCTGGGTGGCTCAGTGGGTTAAAGCCTCTGCCTTCAGCTCAGGTCATGATCTCAGGGTCCTGGGATCGAGCCCCACATGGGGTTCTCTGCTCAGCAGGGAGCCTGCTTTCCTTCCTCTCTCTGCCTGCCTCTCTGCCTACCTGTGATCTCTGTCTCTGTCAAATAAATAAATAAAATCTTAAAAAAAAAAACAAACATAAAAAAAGATGCCCTGTGGCTATATAGAATAAGAAGGCTGAAGTAGACTTCAAAACAAAAGGTATTACCAGAGATCAAGAAGGGCATTTCATAGTTATTAAGGTATCAGTCAATCAGAAAGATATTATAATCATAAACTTAAATGCATCTAATAACAAAGCTTCAAAACACACAAAGAAAATATTTACAGAGATAACTAGAGAAGTGGACAATTCCACAATATAATAGGAGATTTTGATCCTTCTCTTTTACCACCTGATAGAACAATTAGGCAAAAAAAAAAAAAAAGAAAGAAATCAATAAAGGCTGAGATCACAGTGGTTCTCAAAGTGTGGACCAGGGATCTCTAGAGGGTTCCCAAGAACTCTACTGGCAGCCTACAAAGCCAAAACTGTTTTTATAAGGTCAGAAGACCTTACTTGCCTTTTTCTCTTTCAATCTCTTATAGGAATACAGTGACATTTTCTAAAGGCTTTAAGATATGTGATATTACAATAGATTGAAAGCAAGACCCAGGGTGCCTGGGTGGCTCAGTGGGTTGGGCCTCTGCCTTCGGCTCGGGTCATGATCCCAGGGCCCTGGGATTGAGCCCCGCATCAGGCTCTCTGCTCGACGGGGAGCCTGCTTCCCCCACCGACCCCGGCCTGCCTCTCTGCCTACTTGTGATCTCTGTCAAATAAATAAATAAATAAAATCTTTAAAAAAAAGAAAGCAAGACCTAGGTATCTCCTATTAAGCCTCACATTAAAGAGATGTGTAAAAATCTAAAGCAATGCTTCTTGCTAAACTTTGTTTTGGAAAATACAGACGTTGGTTTGGGTGACTTTTTTAGTGAAACTTTTTTATGTTTACATTATTTAACTTAAAATTGCTACTTTTAAATGAAACAATGGTGAGACATGCACTCTTTTGAAGTCCACAAGATACATTCACCAAGATACAGCATACACTGGGCCATAAAACATGTCTCAATAAATTTAAAAGAACTGAGATCATTTAGAGTATGTTCTCTGACAATGGTGGAATTCAATAATAAAATGCAAACCAAATCAATAACGATATGACATAGAAGGGAAAAAACCCAAATACTTGGAAATTAAACAACATAATCCTAAATAATGTGTGGACAAAATAATTATTCAGAAAAGAAATATTTCAAAACTGAATAATAATGAATATACAGCATTCGTTAAAATCATGAAATGCAGCTAAAGCATTGCTTGGAGGGAAATTTAAAGCTCTGAATATATGTATCAGAAAAGAAAGGTCTAAAGTCAATTACCTAAGGTTTTACCTTAAGAAGCCAGAGAAAGAAGAGTAAAAGGAAAGGCAGCTTGACAATTCCTGTTCTCAAGAGTATGGGATGGAACACCTCTGGGATCAGTCTGGAGTTGCAGGACGATGGGCCAGGTCTCAAGGCTCATCAGATCATACTGGGAGTTAATATGCTCTGAGTTAAATTTTCTTTCCCCACACACTTATCACAATAGCCACTGGCGAACTACAGACCTAGGAGACATGACAATGTTTCACTGTCACCTCCACTTCCCAGTTCCATCTCCTATCGGGAAAGCTCAAGAAGGGGCATTTCTGGAGTCCCACCTCTCCCCAGGCTGGTTCAACCAGAAGACTCCCCACCTAAGTCCTCCCTCTGAGTGGGGAACACTTTGTCCGTGTTCATCCAGTCATTGAGATAATCACTGAATACCTACAATCAGGGGGAGAATATTGTTTAGTAAAGTACTGGAATTTTATGACATTATCTCTAGTTGAGATCTGGTACTGCAACTTATAAGCAATCCAGGCCACATTACTAGAACCATCTACAAAATAGGAATAATACAGCTACCTACTTTTGGGGACTATTGTAAAGTCTGGATTGAAAAATGCATGCATGCAAGAGAAAAGAAAAATGCATGCAAAGGGCTGAGCTTGGGGTCTGGCCCATAGCAGGGGCTCAGTAGGAACTATTACTTCTCCAAAGCTTTGGGTAAGGCTCTGTGGAGACAGACAC
Organism: Lutra lutra; assembly: GCF_902655055.1. NCBI lineage: Eukaryota > Metazoa > Chordata > Mammalia > Carnivora > Mustelidae > Lutra > Lutra lutra. The sequence goes on from NC_062293.1 coordinate 20,148,383, forward strand.
AGACACAGCCCCAACCCTGCAGGAGCACACAGAGTGGTCCTCACTCCTGGCCCATGACACACACCACCCTGGTCATGCGGGCCTCACCCTGGATCCGCAGGCTCTCCTGATACTGGATGATGAAGTACTCCTGGGTCTGCTGCAGCTTCTTCAGTTCATTCTCTGTGTCCTGTGTGACCAGCCGCAGCTCCTCAAATGTCTGGTTGATCTGGAGGTGTTTCTGGGACATGGCGTCAACCAGGATCCCAGCTGGAGAATTCCCCTGGGGACATAGCAGTGGGAGAGTGCGGGCAGCACGGGTTGGAACTGGTATGGAGTTGGAAAGGAGGGGGAAACAGGGGACCTGGCAGATTATGGCAACTTCATAAAGGATGGGGGAAACTTCTGTTGTAGCTCTGGCCTCCACCAGAGTCACCCAAACAGGGTCCATCTAAGCCCTCTTTGGAGAGAGTAGAACTCAGCACAGCCAGGAGTTATCTGGGTTTGCAGACTAATGATGGTGACCCCTCGTTCCACATTCATTCACCGACGCGATGCCACGGACCATGTGAAGTGCTGGGGACACGACGGGGAACAAGGCTGTGTGAACACACAGCATCTGTGTCCTCACTCAAGACCTTCTTGTAACTGAGGAAAGTTATAGGGGAGGTATAAGTAAGGCCATTTAAGTGACCCAGTCTGATCTACTACTTCCACAACTGGCTGAGAGGAGACGAAATCATCAGGGCCTGTCCAGTAAACTGTTCTCAGAATAAAATCCAAACTCCTTCCCATAGCCTCCACTGCTCTAGTGGAGAGCTTCTACCTACCTCCACCACTCCCCAGTATGACTGCTGCCCAAGCACACCAGGTACTTTCCGTTCTTTGAATATACAAACATGTTCCTGCCTCAGGGCCTCTGCACTTGTTGTTCCTTCTCATGGAACATTCTAACACCAAATCTTCCTAAGGCTGGCATTTCAACTGGCACCTTTTCAGATTGGCTTTCTCTGATGGGCCAATTTCAAATAGCAACACCCTTATCTGAAAGTGTCTTATTCCTTTATGTTTTTATTTCTATCTTGTCTGCCTCCATGCACTAGGATATAAGCTCTCAAGTGCTAGAACCTTGTCTGTCTTGTATGCCACAAAATCCCCAAAGGGTAGCACGTCAGAGGTTTTCAAGAATAGCCTGATGGTTTGGAGAAGGAACGATTTTCCTCGTGACCATGACAACATGTATGCCATAGAAATGTATTTCTTTTCTTTTCTTTTTTTTTAGACATGTATTTCTTAACTGGAGTGGAATTCATTTGTATGTTTACAGATAGTTCTGTGGTGGCAACAAGTCAACGGCTACAACAGTTTTCCCAGAAGACTCTTTGTGACCTGGCTTCTACCCCCTCTCTGGCTTTACCTACTGGGGCTCCCCAACTGGCTCCCTTCTCCCCAATATCACTGACCCCTTGCAAGTCTTCAGATGTGTTGATGGCTCCTGCCTTCCTGCCCACACATATAATACTCTTGTTACTTTTGTTCATCTTTCCTTCTTCTTCCCCTTTTCTCCCTGTTTGGACACTCTTGTCCTCAAGACATCCCCCGGCCAGGCTGCCCTAGTCTGAGTTGGGTACTTTTTCCATATATGCCCCCTTAGTACCCAGCTCACCCCTACTCATCCCTAGAGAATCTATCATTGCTTGAATCCCTTTTAGGTAGGGACCAGGCTTTTGTCTGTTTCTCTAGTCCTAGCCCAGTGTCAGACACCACAGGACCTCCATACATGTTAACTGAATGAACTGTAAAATTCCTGAAATCAGCATCCACTGCAATAAATAAATATGCTCTCGGCACTATTCTGTGGTCTTTACCCATGTGTGGCCACTTTATGAAATTCATCTTGCGGGGTGCCTGGGTGGCTCAGTGGGTTAAGGCCTCTGCCTTTGGCTCAGGTCATGATCCCAGGGTCCTGGGATCAAGCCCCACATTGGGCTCTCTGCTCAGCAGGGAGCCTGCTTACCCCTCTCTCTGCCTGCCTCTCTGCCTACTTGTGATCTCTGTCTGTCAAATAAACAAATAAAATCTTAAAAAAAAAAAAAAAAGAAATTCATCTTGCTTTACTCTAGATAAGATAATATCGATCCCATTGTTCAATCAGATGTTCAATGCCTTCATGATTAGAGAGCTTGGGGGATGAGTCACTTTCTGCCTCTCTGGACCTCACCTCTTGGAGCTTACCAGGGTTCTCTTCCAACCCAGACCTCAGCTCCACCTCCCCTCACAGACACCACCAGAGAACATTTCTTCTTTTAACCCTAGCACCATTTATTAAACGACAAATACTTCTTCTCCCTGGTGGCTTGTGATCCCACGTCTAACGCGGGTTGAATTTGCAGGGTGTGTGTGTGTGTGTGTGTGTGTGTGTGAATTTGCAGGGTGTGTGTGTGTGTGTGTGTGTGTGTGTGTGTGTGTGTGTGTAGGGCTTCCTTTTCTGTTTCATTAGTCTGTTTGTCTATTCATGGCCCACACAGTATCTCATTTAACCCTGACACTAACTCTATAAGGAAGATACTGTTACTAGCCCCATTTACAACTGAAAAAACAGAGGGTCAGTGAGGTTAAGTAACTTGTTCAAGTCACACAGCTAGTAAGTGATTGAGCAGGGGGCCCTGAAGCCAGGGCCTGAAGAGAAGGTACAGGGACTGTAACGACCATGTGCTGTTGCTTCTCACACTTGCCCATGTCCCTTATCTCCTTGGTGCTCTCTTGTCAGCATTTATAGAATACAGTTTGTCTGCAGAAAAAGGCTTATAGAAGGACTTCCCAGCTCCTCTCCGAACACCCACGGGACACTCACATTGTTGGCTTCTCGCACCAGCCTCTGTTCATTGTACAGAATATGTCGGATGCAGCGGACCAGCTCCATGGGACAGCGGTCATACGTGTTCTGAAAGAATCCAATAGCAGTTACAATTGGCCTCCTGACATTCCCATCATGGCCCCCCACAGTGCCATGTGCCCCCCCCACTTCCTCTCCTCTAGCCTCTGCCTCAGCTTTCCTCAAGAAACCTCAGGAACTGTCACCAGACACCTCTATCCCTCCTTGACTCGATTCCCCTCTACCCAGATCTTCATATCTGGTTTGCAGTGCATTAGAAACCCAGTTTCCAAAGTTTCCAAAGCTCCTCCAATCTACTTCATCGCCTTTGACCTTCAGAGCACCGATACCTTGAAGTCCACAGAAACTATTAGCCCCATTTTGCAGGTGAGAAAACTGATGCTCAGAAAGGTTAAGTACTTGTCCAGAAGCAAACAAGTGAGCAGATGACTCAAGACTTGGAGAATCCAATGCCAAGGCCAAGGTACTTTCTACTGTTGCCCTGGCCTTGGGTTCCTATTTTGCCTTCCTCTTCCTCCCAGCTTTCTCCTGTTTCTTCCCTCTTCTGTGATGGACTTTTTATCTCCCTGACACCCTGCTGCTTGTATTTAAGAAGGGTTCTGTGAGGAATACAAGTAAGTTCCAATAAATGCTCGACTGTGATTACCAACCACACCTCTTTCCTGCTTCCACAAAAACTTCCTTTCTCCCCTATACTATCCCTGTTACCTCCCCTACCCCCCACAGAGAAGGAGAAGGCACAACTGTACAACTACATCCTTCATTCAATGCTCTTCTATCCAGCTCTTGCCTCCAGGGCAATTTTGCTCCTTGTCCACCTGACTTCAGCAGTTCTCCCACCTTTAAAAGAGTCCTAGGAGGGACGTCTGCTTGCCTCATTCCTCATTTCTAGGAGCTTTCAGTCTTCCTTTGTCAAACAAATACTCTTGACTCAATCTACCTCCATCCCTTTTGCTTGATCTGTTTCGAATGCCACTTCACCCAACTCCCTTCTGTTGCGGACAAACACACCCCACCTTTCGCTTTTTAGCATGCTCAAGGAATCTGACAGGTCTGATTTAGAAAGAGGGGGTGGGGGAAATTGAAGAGCAGAAAAGTTACCGATCAGCTCAGGGTCACACGGTGAGTCAGTGACCAGGCCAGGAAAAAACCCAGGGGTTCTGTTGCTGGAAAGAAAAGGCAGACACTGCTTTCCTGCAGATGAGCGGGCGTTCACACCCACCTGGAGCTGCGTGGCATAGTGCCCCAGCTTGATCTTCAGTAAGAACCCATCCTCCCCGACTTGGTGCTCCGCCTTCTTCTGCAGCTCCTGCACCAGGCCCTCCAGGAGCTGGGTGGCCTGGCCTTGGTCCTGGGGATTCTCTGGGTCGATGGCATCCCTTGGGGCAGGGCAGGGGAGAGAAGACTACCATGGCGTCTCCTTGGGCAAGGAGGTCAGGCACCAAGAGGGAGTCGGAAATCCCAGGCTCCAGACTAAGGGCACTCCAGAGCCCACAAGACTTGTTCTGGGCAACTCCACAGGCATCACGGTCTAGAAACACCCCCTCCCTTCCCAAGGTCCCATTTCCCTGTTCCCCTTTCCCAGGGACACCACCCCTTCTGCAGGAGAGGCAGAAAGGGCTAGAATCACACCAAAATACAGAGAAGCGCTAAAGGTCAAAGGGCCTGTGGTAGCGCGCCCCCCCCACTCTCCCGTAGATGATGGCCCAGGGCAGGGGACTTACCATGGCTGGCTCTCAATCCACTGGGCCAAGTAGTGCCGAACCTCGATGGGGAAGTGCTGCCCGTACAGCACCTGCATCTGGCGCAGCGCATCTCCCTGCAGCTGCTGGGCTTGGATCCAGCCCGCCATGTCCGTTCACCTAGGGCGAGCAGAGGGCTGCAGAGGCTTCTCCTCGACAGGAGCAAGGGCTGCCCCGCCTCTGGCCCTACCATGCCCACCCGTCCCTGGACCGCGGTCAGGGCAGGCTCCTCCCCTCCCACAGACACGCTTTCCTGTGCGGGAAGAAAGTCCGTGAGGAGGGGAAGGCCGCCCTGCCCTCCAACAAGGAACCCGCTAAGGCTTGGGGAGGGGCTCTCGAAAGTCAGGTGCCCTCCCCCTCTTCCTCTCCCCTTGCCCCACCGGGGCTTCCCCGGAGGCGGGGGACAGCTAGAAAACTGAAAGAGAAACTTGACGCGGAGGCCCACGGGCCCTCTAGGGAGGGCTGCAAGACCCCCCACCACCCCGGTCCCCCGCCCAGCCCGGAGCCCCGAGTCCCAATTTCTGGGCGGGGGGTTGGGGGGTGGAGTTTTTATTCCAGCCCAAACTTAAGGCACCGACGGCTCCCACGGAACGGCTCGGTCCCCGCCGGCACGTGGCTGGGGGGGGGGGTTGAGGAGGGAGGGCTGGGAAGACAGAGGCTGCCTCTTCGGAGGCTCCCCCCGCCCCGCGCCGGACCCCCACGTTCTCCCACTGTCCGGCCCGACAGCGCCCCCTGCTCCCCGCGGGTGGGGACTGCGCCCACCCTCGGCTCCCTCCCGGCGTCCGCGTCCAGTGTCCGGCGCCCCGCGCCCGGCGCGGAAGCCAAAGCTCCCTCTTGGTCCCGCACACCGGTCCCCGCGCTCCCAGCCGGCCGTCGGGCTCCGAGTCCCGGGGCGCGCGGGCCCGAGGTGGGAGTCGAGTGTCCCATCTCCGCGCGCGCCGCTCGGGACGCGCTGGCGAGCCACCCACCTGGTGGCGCCGAGCCGTCCGGCGACAGGGCCGGCTGTCCGCCCCGCGGCTCTTGCTCCGGGCCTGGGCTCCGGCGGCGGCGGCGGCGGCGGCTGTTACTACAGGAAGGAGCAGAGAGCAGCGATTTCCTCCTCGAAGGTCAGCTGCCTCTGATAGACCATACACAGCGCGCGAGCTCTCGCCAACACCCCTCCCAGCCTCTGTCGCTCCCTCCTTGCCTCCGCCCTCGGTCGCTGGCTCCCCCGGTGAGTGCGCAGCGGCGGCCGCGGCCGGGCCCCTAGCGGCGAGGCTGGCCGGTGCCGCGCGTGGGGGCTGCCCCGACGGCGGGGTCCCCCCGGAGTCCCAGGCAGCCCTAACCCGCGAGCCGCGGACAGGCGGGCAGCAGGCGCTGGAGTGGCCGGGGCGGCGGGGGGGGGCGGCGGTAATAGGGGTGGGAGAGCCGGGAAACCCCGGCCTCTGGAAATCCCAAACCAAGGCCTCAGTTTTCTCACCTGTAAAAAGGGAGGAGGGGAGTGTTGGACTAGCTGGAGATGACTTCCAGCTCTGCGTTTGTCATCCCTTAAGTGTCTAAATTAAAAAAGTAAATGTAAATGTGTGTGTGTGTGTGTGTGTGTGTGTGTGTGTGTGTTTCTGTGGGTTGGGGACACAGCTTTTGTGACCTCAGAGGCAAAGCGGTAGGGAGGGGAAAGACTGGGGATTCCAGAGAAGGCAGCTCACCACCAGGGCTCCACCTTCCATCACTCCCACCACCCTGCACTCGCCCCTGCAGTGGAAACAGGAAAGAACCTTGGCAGTCTGAAGTTTCAAATCCCTCCCCAAAATTTTGCAGATAAGAAATGGAAGTCCAGAGAGGGGAAGGAGCTTGCCCAGGGTCACACAGGAGGCATCTATAGCCTGGTCTGCAGACTATGATCCCTAAATGATCCTGCCCACCCACTGCTCACCGGGTCCAGTCCCAACTGAGGCTGGTCCTACCTTCAGAAAGGCTGTCTTAAAACCTTACAAATTCACAGCTGCCCAAAGGCCTTGCCAGAGCCGGGCACGCCCTCCTTGAGCCTTGCCTGGGTCACTACCCCCTCCCTACAGGGCCTGCTGAATTGGGCAAGGCTGGGCTGGAAGCCTTCCATCCCCTTTGCCCAGCTTCCCTCTCCTCTGGGCCTCCCCTCTGCCTGGCAGCTGGAATTGGCAGCACCAAGGGAGGGCCTCGCTGGGCTAGGACCATGTGTCCTGGAGGGAATCGTTCTCATCTACCTCCCTCCCTCCCTATGCCTTCTTGGATCTACCCTTTTCTCTCCATTCCCTCCCCCCTCTCATTCCTCCCCCACCTTCTTGCCCCTCAGTACCTTCCCCACTTTTGTTCTTTTTCCTTCAGAGAAAAAGCCAAGTTTCCAGCCACAGAAGCTGGGATCTCTGGGTCTCGCACACCGCTGAGTCTCTTAGGCTCATGGAGGGGGAAGCACATGGCCCCTCCCTTACTTCTTTCCTCACTCCTGGCAATTCATTAGGCAGAGGAGGGCCAGACACACAGAACTAGGTCACCTGGAATGAGAGTCAAGTGTCAGAGCTGGAAGGACCTGCAAGGATGATTTTACAAAAGGGGCAACAGAGACTGGAGAGAGGAAATGACTTGGCCAGGGTCACACCACCTGTCAGTGGCAGATGTAAACCCATGGAAAGACGGAGGGTTTGTGCTCTCCAGCCTCTTGCTTCCAGCAGATGGGTAAGCCAGTGGTTGGGAGGAGAGTCCTTGGATTCCAAGTCCTCTGAGCCCCATCTGGAAGGCAGGGGGCCACACTTGCCATGCCCCACTTCTGGGCATCTGGAGAAGGTGACATGGGGGTGGCAAGTCTGGAGTGGGAGCCTTGCCTGTCCGCTTCCAGGCAGCCATCTCTCCAGCCTGCTCCCCAGGGCCTGTAGGGAACTGCTGCTCCAGCTGGCAGCTGTACCCACCAAACATCTAGCTAGATTGGGCTGGGCTTGGCTAGAAGGTGGATAGCCCTGGGTCCTAAAAGAAACTAGGACTAAGGTGCCAGTGAACCACACTGGAGGGGTTGGCCCAATTGGATGTGCCCCCATAGCTTCAGGGAGTCACGTGCTGTGCCCCCCGCCTTGTGTTCAGTGGCTGCAGCTTCTCCCTGGGCTAACTCTGGCTCTCTCCCCAGTGTGGCCTCTGTGTGTGAGGCCCTGAATCCCAGTGTCCTTCATTGCCTGCTGCCTCCTCTTGCTTTTTTATTTCCTCCTCCTTTTGATTCTTTCTCTCTAGGTCTCTGGTCTCTGTCTGATTCTCTGATTCTGTCTGGGTTTCTCCCATTTCCTTGTGCCTCTGTCCTCCCTTTGCGATGCAATGGGGAGAAGGAGGAGCCTTGGAGCTTTCCCAGGATGGGCAAAGGCCACCCAGGGGAGTGGAGAAGGGGAGTGGAGAAGTCAAAGCTGGGTTGGGGGCAGAAGTGACTGTGGTCGTGGCTCTGGATAACGCAACTCCCCAGAAATGTAATATTTGGGGTTTCTTTTTGCTTTCAGTCCCCAGCTTTGGTCTCTGCTATTTCCCACCACAAAGAACCCTGGTGATTTTAGGGGCCCAGACTATAGAGGAGAAAACTGAGGCCTATGGGATGGAGTTCAGGAAGGTCAGAAACTGCCTCGGGTCTGGACTGAGCTGGGGTCCCAGGCTGACCTCTGCTAATTGCTCCTCAATTCCCAATTCCAAGATACAACATTACATGGGGAGTGAGGAAAGATTATAAAAATCATATGGGAATGCATTCCCCCAAAGAAGACGGACCATAAAATATTACTAGGAATAGTAATAATCCCCAGCCTAGTTTGTAGTTAGCATACTAAAGACATAGCCTGAACTGAATCATAGCACATTGGTACACAAACATCGTTGTACCCCTTAACTCAACTGATCCTTGCAACAACCTTGAAGGCAGGCAGAGGCGCATTTGATTAGCCGGGAAAGGAGAGCTGTCCACAACCATCTGACCAGTAAGTGCCCACCTGGTACGATGATCCAAGGGGCCCAGCCCTGCGTACAGGTCTCAGTATAGCCTTCCAGACATCCCCCATCCCTAGCATGCACTCACAGAAGGAAGACGTCTCCTCTGGCTGGGCTAGCCAATAACAGTTCTGAAGGACCTTCATCTGAACGCCAGGCCAGTCCGTGCCCGGGTTCCTTGTGACCTGTGCATTAAATGAAGGTGGGTTTGAACTGATGGAGGAAGGGAAGAATCATCTCGAGTCCCATTTCTGGCCTGCCCTTGCCAACCAGGTTAGCCCAGAATGCTGTGCTCATGCCCCTTCCTTGCGGAGAACAGATTGAGGTCACCTTGACCTAACCGTCCCCAGGAGTGGAGGGAGGTGGTACAGAGATGTCTTTGTTTCCTCTGTTCTAAGTACCTTCTTCAAGGAGAGTTCCTGGGGTGTGGGAGCCAGAGGGCAGAGGGGAGGCAGGGTGGGGTGTAGAGCTTTCCAGAGAAAGCTGGAGGCATTCCAGGAAGTATCTCTATGCCCACAGGGGGAGACCTGAAGCCCTTGGGCTTAACTGTGCTGCTCTCCCCCACCTCGCCTCTGCTGGGATTATCTATCTCCTCTCCAGCCTCAGCCCCCACCCCCCAAAGCTCTTAGAAGGGGAGCTGTAGGCTATACTCAGCATATACTGCACCCCAAGACCACTGTCCCTGCGTCTCCCCTGTCTCCCTATCCTGGTTCCTCCCTGTGGATAGGCTACATCCATTCTTGTCCCTGAGGACAGAACAGGACCTAGGGAAGGGGTGTGTGTGCAGTGAGTAATTCTGTGTGAATTTGGGGGAGGGGAAGAAGCTTCTGGATCCTGGGTGAAACCTGTCTGCCCTTCCTGCCTCTGTCCCTTGTCCTCTACTACTCTTCAGGGAAGTCAGTTTACAGTGAAGTTACCAAGAGAACACAAGGCAAGCCATCCTGCCTGAGGCACAGTGACTCTCTGCGGTTTCTGGGAATAGGGACGGGAGGGGCTTGGGCCTGACTGGGAGGGAAGAGGGAAAGCCTGCCTTCCTTTGTCTGGCTGCCCTAGCCACCTGCCTTGGGAGAGCCACCTATGGGACAAGGAGAAGAGGTTTGCAATGTCTGCTGAGCACACATTTCCTCCCCAGTCAGGAGAATGGGGAGGACCCCATTGTTTGCTCTTCCTTCTAACAGCAGGGGGAGGCCCTGGAGCCTAGGGGTGGAGTGGGGAGAGGTGGCACAGAGCTGGGCCTCTGAGGGGGACTGCCAGCTGTGGTAAGCAGCCCTGGGTCAAGTCTGGCTCTCATCCTCTTCCAGGAGGACTACCAGGCCCCTCTACTCACTCATTTCTCCTCCTTCCACACCAAGAAATCTTTTTGTGCCTGAGCCAGCCCAGTACCTGACCTCAGGCCTCAGAGGGGTGTGTGGGAGAGGACTGGGCATCTCCTTGCCTGCCGCCCCCACCACTCTGCCACTTTCCTTTGTTATGACTAGAGAGGGTTCCTTTCTCCTGTCCCCGTTTCTCATTGTTCCTTGGTTCATTATGTCACAAACCTACCCACACCTTCACTGCCCACTCCCCTGCTCCCAGCCTCCAAAATTGGGTCCCCAGTGCCCAGAGCAAGTGGGGGATATAAAGCCAAAATGAAGACTGGGCCCCATCTATCATGGGGTCAGGGTGGTCTAGAGAAAAACGCAAAGGCTTTGGAGTCCTCAGGACCTGGTGCAAAGCTTGGATCTGCTGTGTGACTTTGGGGAGGTGAGTCTGCCTCTCTGGGCTGAACCACCTCCTGTGTAAAAAAAGGGGAACAGCAAGACCCATCTCCTAGGATTGCTGTGAAGATTCAGTCCCAGCAACTAGTACATAATAGGTGTTCAGGGACCTTGGCCAGTAGAGCTGGACATTTCCTCCAGTGCTGTCCTATAGCCCTCAATCCTAACTGCAGGCCACTCCTGTGACTTCACTAGCTGCTGAAAGGCTGTGTTCCACTGCCTGGTTGATAATAAAGGCTTAATGAAGGTCCCTAAACAGGACAGGGCTTCTCCATGCTCCCACACTTCAGGGGTTCCCTCGCACTAGTACAAGACCCCTGTTTCCCTTTCACACATCCTGACCCACAGCACCCAGAAGGCTCTCTCCTTTGCCACCCTGGCCCCTGCCTGCTCTAGTCCTACTGACCAGCTTTCCTGCTTGGGGCAGCAGCAGCAGCCTTGACTTTGCCTGCTGCTGGGTTAACTTTTGAATTCTTAATCCTACTCACCAAGCCTGAAAGACACTGCCTAGGGTGACACTCTGCTCCCTCCTCTGGGTTAGTCCTGTCCTCTCTGGTTAATGTAGCAGCACCGCCCCAGGGCTCTGGGTGGAGAGGGCACTGTGACACTGTCCCTGGAGGCGAAGGCAGAGACGGTTGGGGCCCCCTTTGGCTTTCCAGAGAGCCACCCCTTTAGTTCCGCCTGGAAGGGAGCCCAAGTAAGTGAGGCGCATGTGAGCAAGACAGAGAGTGTGTGAGAATTCCCAGGCGAGTCCTGTAAGAACCTGCACACCCATCACTCACATCCCATCTCCCCGCCTCCATCTCGCCCCCCATGCCACCCACTCCTGGCCCAGAGAGCTGACTGGGGTTGGGCTGAGGGAAAGAAAGAGTAAATGGGCATTTATCTAGTGCCTTCTGCAAGCCAGGCATGACGGTTAGCTACTTTCACAAACAGGGTCTCTCCACTTTCTCTTTTTTTCTTTTTAAAGTTTATTTTCCGTATGTTTTACTTCTTTATTTTTAAAGTTTTATTTGTTTAAGTAATCTCTATACCCCACATGGGGCTCGAACTCATGACCCCAAGATCAAGGGGTCACATACTCTTGTGACTGAATCAGCTACACGCCCCTTCCAAATGTTCTAATAGGTAGTCTAGCACCTGCTATAAATCTCAGAAGATTCAAAATGGGAGTCAGTCTTTCACCTTTCCTGTCCCCCCAGATCCCCTCTGCGGGAGCAACCGCAGTTACTCGGGTCTTGGGTGCATCCCAGAAAGATTCTATGTATTTGCAAACAGATAGTATACTTTACTTCCCATGACTCACACCTGAGGGAAACTGAGGTCTTCAGAGAAGTGAAGTACTTTAACTAAGTTTCCACAGCTGGTAAATTGGCAGAACCGAGATTTGTACCTGCTCCACCCTCCAGATTGAACTGAAAAACTCGGCTTTTTTTTACTACCCACGCTTTGGCAGAGGTAAGCCCTAGCATCAACAGAGCCTTTCCAGAGACAAATCTCCATCCTAAGGTCCTGGAAATCTGGAGATCTGCAATACAGTCCACTGCCTGTATTGACTTAATAAGGAAGAGTCATTCCACTAGGAAAGAAGAGAAGTTCCCACAAGGGTTCTTCCTTGGCTTCTGTGTAGCGGGTGGTTACCCAGGGACAGGCTGATTCCCAGGGCTCAGAGCATTCTGGAGAGGGAAGCTGCGTGAGGACGGGTCTCTGACTAGAGGGGATTATGGTTGTGGTGTCAATGATGTTTCCAGAAAATGGCCTCACATTCTCCCTGTGGCTGGGCAAGGCTGAGGGAGGTGTGAAGTGGGGAGCTGTTGTCTCTTCTCCATGGCAGCCATAAGCTTGTTCTTGAGAGCAAGGGAAGGAGGCTAGAGTCAGTCCCCAGGTAAGAGTAGGTTAGATGTATGGACAAGGGCTGCCCACCAGACTTCCAGGCTGTCCTCAAGCCTCTTTCTTTTCTGGGTCAGGACATGGTCAGCTAGGAGATGACCAACTCTCTTTCCAGTCAGTGTCATTGCATCTGTAGGTATGGCTCTGGGAACTTTCTCTGTGGGCTCTCTGTAGGGCTTTCTGGATCCCAGCTTCCTGTTCAGTTTCTTTCTTTCTAGGATTCTTTCTTCATTATCGCCCAGTCTAGTGTCCCCTCCACCTAGGGAACCGTGTGGCTGAGGCCCAAGAGAAGAGGGTCTCATCTCGTCTGAACTGGCAAGTAGGGAAAGGTAGGTGTTAGACCTTCCTTCCTGTCTCAGGTTGACAACATTCTTGTTTTGCTGAGGTAGTCACCCAGATCATTCCGTCCTTCATGTCTGTGCGCACAGCCAGCCAGATCTAGCTTGGTGCTCAGTGGTCAGTCCAAGATGTGCTGTGAGATGCAAGAACAAAGAGGTATACCTGCTCCACCTTCCAGAGCATTCGAACTAGCCCCCTGTGGCCATCGGTCAGCAGCAGCCAAGGAGGCTGGATGGAATTCTAGACCTGACCAGTCCTAGGAAGAGGGGTGCAAACCTTTGCTGTTTGTTAACAACTCAATAGCGCTTAAGTCATTCGAAGCCCTATACCTGTATACATGGATTACATGGATTACCTCACTTAATTCCGACAACAGTGCTGCGAGGTATGTCCTCTGAGTATTGCCACATTACAGTGAGGAAATTGAGGCCAAAAACGGAAAGTCTCACATCTCAGGGAGCTGACAGCAAGTCTGGTTTTAGATTCTTTGCCCCTGATTACTACACAGTCCCCCTGGTTTCCATTTCTATTCTAGAGTGTAGGGTTTGTTCTTCAAACATTTATCTGGTGTCTGCTCTGGGCTGGGCATGGGGGTGGATTTAAAGGTAAATGGGATATTGTGTGCTGTCAGGGGTAGAGACACATGTAAACAAGAAATTGCCCTTCAACATAAGAGGTGCCATATTAGAGCCATGAACATCATGTGGTGGGAAACAGGGAGAGACAGGTTCTCACCTCCTGGACCAAGGGCAGCTACCTGGAGGGCAGGATGACAATCCAGGCAGAAGGAACAGCACGTGTGCAGATAGGAAAACTTACAAGAAGGAGAAATGTGGTGTGCTCGGGTGCCAAAACATCTTGCACAGTGATTGTCAGGCGCCAGACAGCTCAGACCTCCTGCTTCCGTCCAGCTTCCTGCTCCAGCCTGTCCTCCTGCTCAGGCCTCCAAGTGCCCTGCACCTATTCTGGGCAAAGCACCGTGCCAGGTGTTGGCCCAAAGTGTGGGATAGAAGCAGTTGCCTGGGTGGGGGAGAAGAACTCTGTTGAGATCAGCTACAGGCACAAAGATCTTTGTTCTTGGTGTTATTCTGGAGGTGAAGGAAAGGCTGCTGGGAAGAGAGCTGCCAAAGGAGGATTATGGGAGAACTTGGGGCCTTGCAGATCTTGGTCATCTCTTGACATGAAGATTTTCAGACTGTAGGCAGGGAAGCTCTGTGTGCTGTGTGCAGGAGGGGGAGGGGGGGTCCTTCTCCTTCTGTCCCTGCAGCTAGGTTTCTGGAGATCTGACATGCCTTGCTTTGGAGCTGGCCCTTGGAGGGTTGCTAGGGAAACGGCTGGCCAGCTCCAGAGATGTAGCCACTGGAGAGTGGGTGACTCAGGCTGCCATCTCAGACACCACACCCCCTCCCCATTATATGGAAAAGGCTTTCAGAGACCCCTTTCCCCTGGATCTTATAAAGGTGATCGTGTTTATTCCTGCCTCTCAACAGAGCAGTCCGTTCCTCCCCGTGGCTCTAACTGGTGGGAACAAGCAAGAGTCCCCAGGGAGGGAAATGGTGTCAGACACCGCTTTCCCCCTTAAACTCCCCACCTCCCCACAGCCCACTCTAGAACTGTGGAAGTCCCCGATGGCCTGGGCAAATGTAAACTCTTGCTGTGTCCATTCAGGCTTTCCGCCCGGGGGTGGGGGGTAAGCGGCAGTCCTGGCTGAAACGCCCTCCAGGGAGCAAACCCGGGATAATTATTGATGGGGCAGCTGTGGACTTCTGACCTGGGCCTGGGAGGGACAGGACCCGGAACGCGGGCCTCAGCTGGGGGTGGGTAGGGGGCGGATGGCGGGCCACGGAGGGCGGCCAATCAACGCCACCAGAACAGCCTGGCGCGAGCCCTGCTCTAGGTGGTCGAGCCGACCCAAACAAAGCAGCATGTGCTCGTGGCCCCTTGGGACCCGGCTCGGGAGCCGAGAGGGGACGCCACTCGCCCCGGCGACAAGGGGCTGCGCGCGGCGCCCGCCCCTCCCCTCCCCCCCGTGCGCGCCGGGGGATTCCGGGTCCCTTCAGGGCGGCCGCGGACCGGGTGCGAGGGACCGCGGGGCTCACGAGCGCGCGCCGGGCGGAACCAGGAAGCGGCGCGCGCCGGCACGGGGCGCGCTCAGGTCTCGGTGCGCGAGCGGCGCGCGCGCCCCCGCGGGCCCCGGCGTGAGGAGACTCGGCGGCCGGAGCCGTCACCCCGGGCGGGGACCCTGCTCAGGCTACTACGCGCGGCGGCCCAGCCGAGCGAGGGAGCGAGCGGGCGGGCGGCGGCGGCGGCGGCGGCTGGCGCCTCAGGGGCCGAGCGAGGTAGGAGCTGCGGGGCGAGCCCTGGCCTCGGGGCCGGGGAGCCCGCCCGGGCGGGGCCCCGCGCCCCGGCCGCCCAGACGCCGGGCAGGGCCGCGCCGCCGCCATCGCTCCCCGGGCCGGGAGGCGGCCGCGGTAGCTGCGCGCTGGGGGCGGGGGGTTCCGGGGGCGCCCGGGGCGAGGGCGCTGGGGGCGAGCGAGGGGCGTCGTGCTGAGGCCGTGGCGGGCGGAGGGGCTCGAGTGTAGGTACTGTGCTGGCGCATGTGTCTGGGTGGGCGTGTGAGGGGCCCCGGCGCCGACCCCTGCCAGCGGAGGCGGGCAGCTTTCGGCCACCTCACACCTCCGGGTTGCAGTGCTGAGTAGCGCCTGGCGTCTCTTTGCTTTTCCTCCTTTTTCAAATGAGGGATCTGCGACTCCCTTGGTGGGATGAGCCCGGGGGTGCCCGGTGGGGTGGGGGGTGTAGGCAAGCCTCAAGGAACAGTGCCTTATATGGAGTCAAGACAACAAATACGAACGCTTCGATATGGCTTTGGGGTGCGAGATCCCACATCAGGACCTGCCAGGCCCCGGCTGGTGCGTGTGGCAGTGGGATGCAAACTGCTTTTTTTTTTTTTTTTTTTTTTTAAATGCTAGCCGAGGATAAAGAGTATAAAAGTGCCCCTGGGGTCGAGGGTAGATACGGAGAGTCGGAAGGCGAGTCATGGTGTCACAAAAGCAGGTCTGAGGCTAAAGGAATCTGGCAAGATGGTTAGGCTGATCAAAGAGGAAAGAACTTGTATGGAGCAAGTAGGCGTCTGCAAACACTTGTAGCTAGCAGTGATGGAAAAGGCAAAGAAAAACAAGCTCCAGCTTTTAGGAAGATGGGAGTAATGAAAACCGCAAGAACGTGAAAGGCAAAAGGAGATAGCGATCCTTCCCACTTCTTTTTCTTCCTGTCCCCCATAACCCTGTCAGACCTTTGATTCAGATAAACAGTACTAAAAGTGGGTCATAGAATGTTGGAGCTGGAGAGGACCCCGGGATTATGCTACATTCTCTTATTGTACAAATGAGGAAACTGAGGCCCCAGGTAGATGGAGTAAGTGGCCTGCTCAGTTCACACAGCTGTTCAGTCGTTGTGGGACTGAAGTGTCCGTCTGAGGACTCTTAGGTCAGTGCTCTGCCCAAAGCACTGTGGAGCAGCAGTAGATCTTTGCCTAAATACAGTTCCATTAATTGTCTCTGAATGTCCTCGGGGAATGCCCCTTGAAGGGCTAGCGTGTCACCAAATTATTAAACTGAGGTTTATGTCCTTTTCTCAGTCTTCAAATGGTGTTTATCTTCCCCTGGTATCTTAGGTTTCCAAAGTGGTTGGATAGCCGCCTGGGCCATAATAAGCTTTCAGCTGTTGCGTATATATTATCTCAAATAATTTTGTTATTGTTCAGTGAAGATAATACAACTTTGCCATTTTGCTCAGCATTGTTCAGTTATTTGTTTATATGATATTTATTTTTTTGGCTAGTAGAAGAGGATGTATTTTATTTCGTGTACCTGTCATGTTTTTCTGAGTTTATTTTGTAACACCATGAACGTCGGATCGGTTCTGATAATTTCAAATGGTGGAATCCTATTGATTGACTTTCTGTCAAGGCTTTGGGTTTTTTGTTTGTTTTGGTACCAATTTCCACTTCAAGGAAGATTGCATTTGTTAGAATCAATAGTGTAAATGGGAGAAGGGGCTGCCGATTTTAAGAAAAATTTACCATGTGACCAATTGTGATGTCTGTCATGTTTAATTAAAACAACACCACACCTTTGGTCAGGTAAGTGTCATCTAGTAGATTACTTGTTTTCCATAGTCTTCTGGAGGATGAAAATTTCAAGCACCTGGTTGAGACACAGGGAAGGAATGGAGAGGTCTTTTTAAAAAAAAAAACAAAACCTCAGGAAAAAAAAGTTGATTTCTATTGCTAGCAGTTTGGTTATTGCATAACTTGGAGCTGAACTACATAAAATCTTTGCTGTATACCTAACTCCATAAATTCTCCTGCCTTCTCCCTTGTCCTGGCCTTTTCAGCATTCATGTGTTTGGAAACAGGGTATTAATATGGATTGTGTTAAGAAATTGAAGGTGGATATATTTCTTCCATGGGTACTTCGTGATAAATATGATGGGCGGGGGGAATTGCTATCATTGTTTGGAGTGTTACAACATAAATATTTTGGTCAGTACTTCCTATTGTGCCCCAACTTCTCATTTCATCTTCATTTTCTGGCTCTCAAGTGATTTTTTTTTAAGTGTTATTTACATATATAGAAACCACATCAAGACTAGTAAAGGGTGCCATTTATTGCTCTTTTGGTACTTATGTCAAGTTTCTCAAGTTATAGTAATAACTTAGTATTCAAATTATTTGTCATTTGTGTTAGGTTTATATTTATGAATGTGCTTGTGGTGGTTCATTTGGCTTGTTTTTGTGTAGGTAGGTGATAGAGGTAGTCTTACAAAGGGAAGACGTTATAAACAGGTAAATAACACATGGAAAATTAGATTGCAGGTTGAAGGTAGAATCTAAGGAGACTTAACTGTTCTAGTGCCCTGTAAACATGTATATATCTCAAAAGTGTTCACAGATTTCTGGGTGTTCTAACTACTAGTGAGATATTTTTTCCCCTTCTTTTAGAATGTAGATTACCATATTATTCCTACAAAAAGAAGCAAAAAAATTAATTTGTCTTTATTTGAAACTTATTCTTCTAAAAATTTATCTGACAATTCCAGGTTACTGAGCTCTTCAGGAGAATAATATCTCTTTACCGCATAATAAAGTGTCAGAATACTTTGGCTCTGGAACTGAATAAAAATAATGTTGAAAGTTAGCTCTAATGTATCAGTGTCCCCAATTTTGTATAGTGGTTAAAGGGAAAAAATTTTTCTTTAAATCTTAGCTTTGTTAATAGAAGTGTTCTAAAATCGGAAGTATTTTTTTCCCCTGCAATGTTGGAAACACAACAGTCTTATGCTTATTTCTGGGAATAAGAAAGTCAAATTTAACAATCTAGTTTCCATTGATCAGACTGTTTTTTGTACATTTAAATCATGAGCATCACAGTGATAAAAACTTTTTTTGAAAATTGTATTCATTTTTAATTATTGTGTCCTTATTTTAAGTAGAATATTGACATTGGATCTTTTCTTGTTAATGATGATCCTTTGTTACTGAAAAACTTAAAGCCAGTTTGGAGGAGATTTTACAAATATAAACCTATGCTATTTTTACTAATCAGAGGAGTAATTTACAGGTGTTAGATTTTTAATTGGTTGAATGAGACCCTCACTTTTGGTGGTTTCAGGGTTTTAGATGACGTTTATTACTTTTGTTAGTTTTGGTCACACCCAAGACTTCCTTGGAAGGTATCTTTGAGGTTTGGTTTCCTTTTTTTTTTAATGGTAATATTGGGGTGGGGGTGCTTCCTGTTTGTATTTTCAAAATTAGGTCCACATGTTAACTTTCTTGTAGTGTCACATTTTTATTTTAAACATACAAAGACAAGTATCAGATGCCGTGTGGTTTATCTTTGTCCGTTTTACTGCTTCATGACAGCCTTAGTGAGCTCAGCCTGAATCCTCAGTTGGGAAGGCACGGCATTCCTGAATCTTTTCCCAAATCTCTTGAAGGTATACAGCCTCAGACAGACTCTTACAACAACAACAAAGGTGCAATTAACAGAAAAATGGGGCTGTTGCTATCTGTCTCTTTCCAGGTACCTAGATAATGTACAGCATTAAGACAGAGTTGAGGGGCGCCTGGGCGGCTCAGTCGTTAAGCGTCTGCCTTCTCCTGGGGCCATGATCCCAGGGTCCTGGGATTGAGCCTCACACTGGGCTCCCTGCTCAGCAGAAAGGCTGCTTCTCCCTCTCCCACTCCCCAGGCTTGTATTCCTTCTCTTGCTGTCTCTATGTCAAATAAATAAAAAACTTAAAAATTTTTTTTTAAATTAAAAAAAAAAAAGAGTTGAAACGTGTTAATATGGAGCCTTGAATATCAAAATTTTAAGGGTTGCCTTGGACTTCTATGACCTAGAACCCCACATATTAAGTAGTGACTATAGCAGTTTTTCTGATTTCACTTAAGTCATACAGAATGTCTTGAAGGATTTAAATAAGAATCTGGACACATTTAGGGTATGGCAGTAGAATTTAGGGTAAATCTCCCTCAGCTATAAAACTCTTCTTTGACCTTCCTGGATAATTTTTACCTGGTATGTCACCTTTAATATAAATATTGGAATATGAGTTATGTGGAGCCTTGAGAAGTATATCCTTGGAATGAGTACATATCATATTGTTTTCCTGGTTAAAGCAACTGGCCTTTTCCTGGCCCTCAACTAACTTTATTCTGAGGAGTATAAAGACCAAATACGCTCCTGGGCACCTGGGTGGCTCAGTGGGTTAAGCCCCTGCCTTCCGCTCAAGTCATGATCTCAGTGTCCTAGGATCCAGTCCCGAGATGGGCTCTCTGCTCAGCAGGGAGCCTGCTTCCCTCTCTCTCTCTCTCTCTCTGTCTTCTTGTGATCTCTCTTTGTCAAATAAATAGTCTTTAAAAAAAAAAAAAGACTAAATACACTCTGAATTAAATTGGTATTCAAATATGTTTGCAGTTTAGGGGTACTTTATCTCGCCTAAATTTTCTTTTGGATCACCTTAGTAAAGGCAATACTGCATTAGCATGTTGCACAGTTATGCATAATGCACTTTGTAGTTGAGCTTAATACAGAGATTTTGTGGGGCGCCTGGGTGGCTCAGTGGGTTAAGCCGCTGCCTTCGGCTCAGGTCATGATCCCAGGTCCTGGGTTCGAGCCCCGCATCGGGCTCTCTGCTCAGCAGGGAGCCTGCTTCCTCCTCTCTCTCTGCCTGCCTCTCTGCTTACTTGTGATTTCTCTCTGTCAAATAAATAAATAAAATCTTAAAAAAAAAAAAATACAGAGATTTTGACCTCCCAGTTCCCCTTCCCCAATATTCGGTAAAGGAGAAGGCATATTTGTCACATACTGGATATTTTCTTTCTTGGACTTATTCATAATAATTACATCTGTTTCCCATGTATTATAATCCTATTAAGATGAAAGTAGGGGCGCCTGGGTGGCTCAGTGGGTTAAAGCCTCTGCCTTAGGCTCAGGTCATGATCCCGGGGTCCTGGGATTGAGCCCCGCATCAGGCTCTCTGCTCGGTGGGGAGTCTGCTTCCTCCTCTCTCTCTGCCTGTCTGCCTTATGTAGTCTGTCTGCCTACTTGTGATCTCTGTCTGTCAAATAAATAAATAAAATCTTAAAAAAAAACAGATGAAAAATACATGTATTGATTGATAAGAACATTTATCTTTTGGAACCTAGCTTGCAAAATCTACTCTAACACTCACTCTCCATTTATTCTTCCATTGCTTTTGGCACTTTAAAAAAAATGTTTTCCACACTTCTATTATGAAGAGAAATATCTCCACATTCAGGCTACTGCTGGTTTTTTGAGGTGCTTGTGCTGACTCATTTTTTAAATTATACTAAGATATAGAGTATGGTTTGAGAGCAGCAATGAGATTCTCAGAAAATATGAAAACTTTCCTTTCTGACTAGTTAGAGAAAGGTTGGGGAAGACAAGGGGAAATACATCAATGAACCAATGAATTATTGTTATTTGTTGGGATTAATTTGATGACTAATATTTTCAATGCCCATCAGGCTAGTAAAGTGAATTTGGCTTTACCCTGTAATGATAATAGGCAAACCCAAGTATTTTCTAATACTGCTTGTTTTCCCCTGTAGGGAATTTTTTTTTTTTTTTTTTTTTTTTTGGGCGTATGGGAAATCAAGCCAAAGTTACCAGTAACAGCCACATCCACTATTTGTGTTAAAAACAACTGTTTATCACTCTGGGCTGTTGCTCTGCCTACCATAAGCTCATCTGGGAAGATGTACTAGTTACCTGTAGAAGAATTATGCCATCTTTCAAAAAGTGGTCAGAAAACTAGTTAAAAAGTACCTCAAATTATGTCCAAAGCCTAAAAGTAGAAAGATAATAAAAATAACAGCTAACACTGTCCACTTACAGTGTGCTAGGCAGATGCTGTTATAAGATCTTGCCGTATTTTAACTCATGATCCTCAAAGGGGAGGGTATTATTTTCAGATGAAAGATGAAGAAATGGCCACAGAGAAGTTAAGTAACTTGTCCAAGGTCACATTGCTAGTAATAATGGCAGAACTGGATCCAGACCTAGGCCAGGTTGATTCTGGAGGCTGTGTTCCTAACCACTGCACTGCAGAAGAGAGCAGGCAACGGCAACTTTGCAATAAGACATTTGGTTTCTTTAAGGCTTACATTTCTTAATTTGTATTCCCAAGTGGACTCTTGTTTATTTTTAATGGAAAAATGTATAAGTATTTAGAAAATTTTAGTTTATGAATGGGATGATAAGTATTTTTCCAACTAAGGGATATAATCCTGGTGGAAATATGTTAAAACAAGGAAGGTCTTAATTCTAATAAATTGCCCTTTGTTGTTTTGCCACTACCATTACCAAATACATCATAGGAGAAGAGCTTTAAGCTATCTCCTTGGCTGCTCTTTACAAACAAAAGGATCACTTGCACCAGTTTAGCACATAAACTGGCTCATTTTATTTACAACTTTATTTTGAAGGGATTTGCAGCCCTATTCTTGTTTAGCTGAAGCTTTGTAGAGTTACTGATTATGATTTCTAAGATAGGGGGACTTAAGATTTTAATTTGGGGGTTATTTTTTAAGGCAACTGAAACAATTATTGTGTGTTTAGATCTATGCGAAGGCTATTAGAAACTAATTTCAGAAATTTATTCCTTTTTATATGTGATGGTCTCAGCATTTTTCCTTGGAGGTAGATTGTGAATTTAAATCTTGGAGACAAAATTCACTACCCTCAAGTGTAGTGATTTGAATTTGAGAGATCAAGTTAGGGAGGAAAGAAACTTCAGTACCCTGAGCAGAGCATATAAACTTGTTCAAATAAACAGAGGATGTTGTCTTCCAGGATTGTCAAACTGTCACCTTTGACCAGGGTTGAATTTTCTTTGAATGTTAACAGAAGTTACAATGTCAGTGGAAAAAAGCTTAATGTGAAGTATCTATCACTCAGAATTTCCTTATGTTTGTGTCAGTGAGATCCTACAATTAAAACTTTTTTTTTTCTTCTATGTCTGATGAGTTTTAAAAAGACTGCAGTGGGGTTTTCCAGCTTTTAGGTGAGAGTAAATTAGAAAGTTTGTGAGAAATTATTTTGTGTTGTCTAAAATTCAGAGCCTGTAACCCGTGACAGATCATTATGTTTTCATAAAGAATGGGACTTAATTCAACCTGCAGAAAACATTTTAAATAAGCTACATTCACAAATGCCATTGTGGCATTTATAAATAGAAACTGTTGAGCCCTTAATCTGTTAAAGTACTAAAAAATGGAATTTTTCAGCTTTATAATACAGCATTCTACAAGATAGTTATTTGTATTTTAACTGGATAAACGGTTCTCTCAGAAATAATGTTAATTCTGTGTTTTCGTTTTGCCTTGTGTTTCTAAAATATTTTTGGTAATCTTTCAGTCTTGAGAAGAATGACAAACTAGAGATATACAGAAATACACAGCTCTTTACAAAATGAAACAGTCCACCCTGTGGGTTTATGTTTTTACAATTTGTGATCTCTTTGTGGTAGAAAGTGAGGGAGAATTATAGTGAGAACTGGACATTATAGAACGCTACTCCAAAAGGTATAGAAGGCCTAATACATAGAGATGCAATGCACATATTCCTTCTCTTTGTGTTATTGTTACTGTTTGCAATTATGTAACGATATATGGAAACCCTGAACATATCCTAAGCATATTTTAAAGATAAGTTTATTTTGTAATGAGTTTAAATATCAAGTAAAAATACTTGAGAAATATATACATAAACACACGCACACATATAAAAAACAAAAGGTTATAGGTTAATATTATTATTATTGCTTTAATAAAGATTTTATTTATTCATTTATTTATTTATGTATTTTGAGAGAGAGAGGGTGAGCTCAAGCAAGGTGAAGAGCTTAGGGAGAGGGACAAGAAGAGCTGATCTCAGGGCTTGATCCCATGACCCCGAGGTCACCGCTGAGCTGAAACCAAGAGTTGGATATTCAACGGACTAAGCCACCTAGGCGCCCCAGATTTTGGGTTAATATTAATATATAAAAATATGTATACAAAAAATAAGGAAAAAAAGGGCTCCCAAAGGGAAGATGAACAGAAGAGTTACAAATGCCCAACGATGTTACAAAATTATGTTCAGCTGCACTAGAAATCAAGAAATACAAACAAAAACAATGACATAATTTTTCCAATTAACAGATTTACAAAACTAAAAATATTGAAAAAAATAAAAATAATGTTTAGGAATGTGGGGAAACTGGCACCTTCCTATTAATTGGTCAGATGTAAATTGGTGCTTTAAAAAAAAAAAAAGGATTTTATTTATTTGAGAGGGACCAAGCATGAGCTGGAAAGAGGCAGAAGCAGACTCCCCACTGAGTAGGGAGCCCAAGGAGGGGCTCAATCCCAGGACTTTGAGATCATGACCTGAGCTGAAGGCAGACATCAGGTGCCCCTAAGTTGGTGCTTTTTTTGAAGGGCAGTTTGATATATGTATTGAAAGCCTTGAAAGTGTGCATACCTTTTGACCTAACAATTCTGTTTAGATGACATAATCTGAAATATATTCACAGATTTATGTATCTGTATATAAGGATGTTCCGCATGGTATTGTTTAAAATAGGAACAAATTGGAAACAGCTTTCCTGTTCAGCATTAGAGGATTATTTAACTAAATTGAAGAGTATCTTATATAATGGAATACTATTCAGCCATTTCAGTCATGGTATAAAACAATATTTAATAATATAGGTAAAGTTTATAATATATTACTAAATGAAGAGGCACATTTGCAAAACATCACATGTAGTCATGCTTGGAAAAAGTATAGATATTGAAAAATATTCTGGGTTATAGGATTCTAGGTGTGTGCGTGCATGCATGGTTTCTAGTGTCTTCCCATTTTTCTGTAATAAATAATAAACAGAATACTTTGTAATCAAAAAAAGTTATTTTTAATGGATGAAGAAAATATGAGAGATATATGTATAACAGAGTATTATTTAGCCATAAAAAAGAAGGAAATCTTGCCGTCTGTGATAACATGGATGAATCTAGAGAGCACTATGCTAAGTGAAGTAAGTCAGAGAAAGACAAATGCTGTATGACCTCACTGATATGTGGAATCTTAAAAAACCGAACTAAAAAACAAAACAAAACAAAAAAACAAAACCAGATTGGTGGTTGCCAAAGACAGGGGGAAGAGGACTGTGTGAAGGTGGCCAAGGGGTACAAACTTCCAGTTATCAGATGAGTAAGTTCTGAGTATGTAATGTATAACATGGTGACTAGAGTTAACTGTATTGTGTATTTTAAAGTTGCTTAAGAGAGTAGGTCTTAAGAGTTCTCCCCACAGAGACACACATACACAAATTGTAACTATGTGAGGTGATGGATGCACTAACCAACCTTATTTTGGTAAACATTTTAAGAGAGATATATATATGAAATTACTAAGTTATATACCTTAAGTTTACATAATGTTTTATGTCAGGTATATCTCAATAAAAAATAAAGGTGAGGGAAAGTTATTTTTAAAATGACTTTTGTGTACTGATTTAGAATGAGAAACTTGTTTTTATTTTCAGTCAGTATTTCCTTTTTAGGGGCAGAAAATGAGTAGTTTGTGATGTTTATGTTAGATATTTGGCATAGTATATTTATTTGGTATCGTTTTTGACATCTTTTGTTGAAGAACAAAAAATCATTCTAATTATATATAACATTTTCAGAGTTAACATAATTTGAACTTGAGGACTGAGTTATTTCCTGTGCTTGTGGAATGATCCACTTTTTATATATAAGCTGATAGTGAATTATATTTTATAAATATAATAAAGAGATTATATAATATATATACTATATTAAAGAAATATATAATATAATATATATTATATAATTATATATTATTTATATTTATTATATTAATATATTATATATTATAAATATATATATTTATATATTATATATAATAAAGAAACATATATAATATATTAAAGAAATATAATAAAGAGATTATTTGTGTATGTGCCCTGCTAAGTTATCATTCATTTCATATTGAAGATGTGTGTTTGTTTGTTTTTTTTCAACTTAAAAAAAATTAACATATATTATTTGCTTCAGGGGTACAGGTCTATGATTCATCAATCTTACACAATTCACAGCACTCACCATAGCACATACCCTCCCCTTTTTTTCAACTTAAAAAAAAAAATAGGTCTGGTTTATTTTAACTTCAGGTAACCCTGTGAACATTGTATTATTTCATTATATTTTGTGTATTTGCTTTTGTATTGCTCTCTCTTTTATGATAATACCTACAAAGATTGCTAGGTTTATGGATTTTTTTTCCTTGTAATTCCATTAGTCATGCTTAATGACTTCTTTAAATGTTTATTATGGTATTCATTTGGGAATATCTGGTAAAGGAAATCTCTAGTGAAATATACTTTCTCTTGGGTATATGTCATTGCTAATACAAGAGACTTGTGTTCTGCCTTAATTAAATTCACATTAAATAGTTTCTTTGTAACTAGATTTAGTGTTCAAAAGCTTTTTCACATTTTAAGAACCTTAAAGAAGAAAAATGAAAATAAATTACAAGTTGATGTTTTTTTTTATAAATTTTTTTTAAAAGATTTTATTTATTTATTTGACAGAGAGAAATCACAAGTAGGCAGAGAGGCAGGCAGAGAGAGAGGAGGAAGCAGGCTCCCTGCCGAGCAGAAAGCCCGATGTGGGGCCCGAACCCAGGACCTGGGATCATGACCTGAGCCGAAGGCAGCGGCTCAACCCACTGAGCCACCCAGGCGCCCCACAAGTTGATGTTTTAGGAGAAATCTGGAGAACAAGTTTTAGGTCTTAGCACTTGTGCAACAAATAAAATTACAGTCTTAAAAATACATATATAGGGGCTCCTGGGTGGCTCAGTGGGTTAAAGCTTCTGCCTTCAGCTCAGGTCATGATCTCAGGGTCCTGGGATCGAGCCCTACATCGGGCTCTCTGCTCGGCAGGGAGCCTGCTTCCTTTCTCTCTGCCTGCCTCTCTGCCTGCTTGTGATTTCTGTCTGTCAAATAAATAAATAAAATCTTAAAAAAAAAACATATATATTTGAGCCCAGCAGAAGACTTACTCACTTTATTTTATTTTTTTTTTAAGATTTTATTTATTCATTTGAGAGAGAGAGAAGGAGACCTAGCACAAGCAGGGGGAGAGGCAGAGGGAAAGGGAGAAGCAGACTCTCCACTCTCCACTGATCAGGGAGCTGGACATGGGGGTCCTGGGTCTATCCCAAGACCTGGAGATCATGACCTGAGCCGAAATCAGATACTTAACCAACTAAGCCACTCAGGTGCCCCAAGATTTTTTTTTAAAGTAATCTCTACACACAGTGTTGGGGGTTGAACTCACAACCCCAGGTTCAAGAGTTGCATTTTCTTCCAACTGGGCCAGCCAGGCGCCTCAGGCCTACTTATTTTATAAAAGTCAGCTTGGTAAAAATTTTCCTTAACCTGGATTATGCCTAGTAATTTATTGTAATGGAATTTGCTGTAACAGAATATTTAAGTTAGTTTTGGGGATACTAAAACGTAAGAGAAATCATACGGTACTTTTTAGTGCTTTGTAAACCTAAATCCATAAGTAGTTAATTCAAATGTATAAAGATGAATAAATATTTTCATGTATTAAAACCATAAACATATATTGCCCAGTATGCCTTCATAAATAAATCCTGTTGATTTTCTGGCTCTTTTTGCTTATTACTTCTTATCTTCTCTGCCTCCTGAAAATGTGATCAATCTCATTTAATCCAAAATTATATTTTCCTTTGGCTTCAGTGTATTTATCATTGCTGATTTTCTCTCTCATCTGTTTTATCACTGTGGCATTTTTATGACCAATTAGAATAATCCCCTTTATTTATTTATTAATATTTTATTTATTTGTTTGAGAGAGAGTATGAGCAGGGGGGACAGAGGGACAAGGAGAGCCTTGCTGAGCGGGGAGCCCAAAGTGGGTCTCCATCCCAGAAGCCTGAGATCGTGACCTGAGTGGGATGAAGTCAGATGGTCAACCTACTGAGCCACTCAGGCACCCCTCCCCTTCTTTTATGTGCCTGAATCATATTTACCAAACCATGAGATATTTTAAAAATCATATATATTGAGGCCTCAAATTTAACATCATATATTTTACAACATGGCATCAGTAAATTATAGAATATATTTTTAAATTAAGATATAGAATGCTTTATGTTTTCTTAATTTAGAACTAGTTACATGATTGTTTTCTAATCTTTACCAGATTTTGGAGAACTTGGTTATTGTCACAAAGACAAGTCTTTCCCAAGTCTGTAAATCTTAAGATTATTTCTTAAAGGAGCTCAAGTATATGTAACATTCAAAAGAGGATAAAAAAATTTACTTCTTTCAAAAGTTAACATTAGTTTTGTTTGAAACTCTTCAGTCTGCTTTTTGTTTCTTAGCTGCCAGAGGGCTTTTGGGGTCGTGTACGTATGTGTATTTAAAAATACTTCTGAAGTGAGTAAAGAAATTTATTTCAAAACTTTCTAGTAATTGGGCTACCAATTGAGGTAAGACTTAGTAAATATTGGGGCACCTGGGTGGCTCAGTGGGTTAAGCCGCTGCCTTCAGCTCGGGTCATGATCTCAGGGTCCTGGGATCGAGTCCCACGTCGGGCTCTCTGCTCAGCAGGGAGCCTGCTTCCCTTCCTCTCTCTCTGCCTGCCTCTCTGCCTACTTGTGATTTCTCTCTGTCAAATAAATAAATAAAATCTTTAAAAAAAAAAAAGACTTAGTAAATATTTGCTGACTGTGAATGAATGGGCTATACAATCACGTATACTAAATTAGACAACAACTTGCCCCATTAAACTGTACTTGCCAATGGTTCTTAACCATTTGGGGATTAGGGGACCTTTTGAGGCTCTAATGAAACCATTGACTCTCTTCCAATAAAATACACATACACATAAAATATTGCATACATTTGAAGAATTCCATGGACTCCGGTTACAAACCCCTAAAATAAGCAACCAGCCCTCTCCATGAATGCAGTAGTGGAGATGGGGGTCATGTGGAGAAGAGATAATCAAATTTACAAAATGTGGATTTATTTAAAAACCTCTAGCTGATCTTGTTACCTGGGGGCTCAGAAACTTATTCTCCCATGCCTGGGAACTCAATAAATATCAATCTGTCTCAACATTCTTTTTTTTTTTTTTTTTTAAGATTTTATTTATTTATTTGACAGAGATCACAGGTAGGCAGAGAGGCAGGCAGAGAGAGAGAGAGGGAAGCAGGCTCCCTGCTAAGCAGAAAGCCTGATGTGGGACTCGATCCCAGGACCCTGAGATCATGACCTGAGCCGAAGGCAGCGGCTTAACCCACTGAGCCACCCAGGCGCCCCTGTCTCAACATTCTTAAGGTCTGTATTTCATTGCATAGTCCTAGCATAATTTAGTTAACCCACTAATATCTATTAATGGTTATTTAAGTTGTTTACAGTTTTTCTCTTTTATAAACAACACTGTGGTACAGATTCTTAGGTTGACTGGGGCTTTTTCGCATTTACTGGATCATCCTCTTAATGTAAGTTCTAGAAGTAGACTTGCTGAGCAATTTGCATAGATAGTACACCCTCCAAAAAGATCATCCTAGTCAGCATGCCTACCAAGAACTTGTGTGTGATGGGGATGACATTTGCTTACATCTTCCGTAACTGAGTATTGATAACCTTTGTATCTTTGCTGGTCTCTCATATTTATATTTCTTTAATTTCTAGCGAGGTTAGACAGTGTTTCACATGTTTATTGGCCATTTTGTTTCTTCTTTGTCGTTTGCCCTTTTATATAATTAGCCTTTTTCCTATATAGCTGCTTGAGTGTTCTCAAAGATCTTTCTGTCTTATGGATTATAAGTAATTTCCTCCCAGTTTTTTCCTCTTTTCTTGCCTTTCAACTTTATGTAGTATTTTTTGCAGTACCAGTGTTAAATTTTTATGTTGTCTAATTTAGTAGTCTTTTCTTCTCCAGTCTGGCTCTTAAGACGTGCTTAGAAAAATCATCTCTACCCAAAGATTGTAAAATTCTCATTTGTATTTTCTTTTAGAATATTCTGTGGTTATTTTTTTGCATTAAGTTTCTCCATCCATCTGGAATCTATTTCTGTGTAAGAAGTTTGGGAATGTAGCTTTTTTTGTTTTTCTGAAAATAATACTATTTATTGATCACTCACTATGTGCCAGACATTGAGCTTAATGTTTCACATCTATTTACAGTTTTAACCTAAATCAATTCCAAATGGTGAGCCAGTTATCAAAAGAAAAAAACAAAACAAAACAAAACCCACCGTTTGCCACCAGCTCCCTCTTTCTCTACTGATAAAGTACATGTTTAGTGTATATTCTAAGTCCTCATATCTGCTCAGATTCACTGCTTCTTTGTTCAGTTCCAGAGATCAGTGTGTCTCTGAATATACTCCATTGTTTTAATTATTGGACATTTTATTGGATCATTACAGTTTTTTCAGAGAATAATAGGTGAGAATTTTCGTGAACTGCCTCTGAAATATGCATTATATAGACTTTTAATCTGGCTCAAAGTATATTTCACATTCTTTAAACAGATGGTAGATAATCACCAGTAGTTCCATTAAAGATACACTAGATTTAGTCTTAAACATGTGTTCCTATAGAAGTAGAAACAGAATAGTAATTTTTTTTTTTTTAAAGATTTTATTTATTTGACAGAGATCACAAGTAGGCAGAGAGGCAGGCAGAGAGAGAGAGGAGGAAGCAGGCTCCCTGCCGAGCAGAAAGCCCGATGCGGGGCTCGATCCCAGGACCTGGAGATCATGACCTGAGCTGAAGGCAGAGGCTTAACCCACTGAGCCACCCAGGCGCCCCAGAATAGTAATTTTTAAAAAACAGTCTGTCCACTTTCAACTCCAATAGTATAATTTCATTCTCACATTTCAGTTAAGTATAGTAAAACTTTACTTTTAAATTTTAATTTAAAAGCTTAGGATTGCTTTCAAAATGTTCTTCTAAACAAACAGAAGGAAAGTTATGCAGGTTACAGATAAGACATATATGAACTAGAAAACTACACAGGAGTTATATAGGGATATGTAAAATATTTATGTTATGGATAAGCACTGTCCAGATACAAATATAAATGCAATTATCTAGTAGCTAGCTTTATTTTTTTAATACACTGAACATTATTGAGATGAAGAACTTCTGTTCATCAAAACCACCAAAGAATAAAAAAGCAAGCTACTGAGAAGATATTTGCAACATGTGTAACTAGTAGCTACCTTTAAAAAAGCAAGAAGAGGGGCGCCTGGGTGGCTCAGTGGGTTAAGCCGCTGCCTTCGGCTCAGGTCATGATCTCAGGGTCCTGGGATCGAGTCCCACATCGGGCTCTCTGCTCAGCAAGAAGCCTGCTTCCCTCTCTCTCTCTGCCTGCCTCTCCATCTACTTGTGATCTCTCTCTGTCAAATAAATAAATAAAAAATCTTAAAAAAGCAAGAAGAAACAAGTGCAATCAATTTTAATAATATATTTTAACCCAATATATTCAAAATATTGTCATTTCAACATGTAACGAATATAAAAACTACTACTGAGATATTTTACATTCCTTTTTCTGTGTCAAGTCTTTGAAATCTGGTGTGTATTTTATACCTATACCCTATCTGAATTTGGATACAAAATTTTCATCAGAGATGTATGAACTGAATAAAAAATAGATGCACAGGGGCACCTGGGTGGCTCAGTGGGTTAAAGCCTCTGCCTTCAGCCCAGGTCATGATCCCAGGATCCTGGGATCGAGTCCTGCATCTGGCTCTCTGCTCAGCAGGGAGCCTGTTTCCTCCTCTCTCCCTGCCTGCCTCTCTGCCTCCTTGTAATCTCTGTCAAATATATAAATAAAATCTTTAAAAAAAAAATAGATGCACAAACTGTGTTCAGATTTCATAAGACTTTCAGTTGATGAAGTAGATTCACATACCCAGGTTGTCCTAAACATACTTGAGTTTTCCAAGAACTAAAGCGAGCATCAGTTTTTAAGTTTACATTTAAGTTTATTAAAGTAACAAACTCATGTCCTCAGTCATATTAGCCACATTTCAAGTACCAATAGCATATGTGGCTAGTGGCTGTCATATTGAACAGTGCAGTTACAGGCCTAGTTCTTAAGAAATAAAATATAGGCTGGTCTGCTACTTTTAACATCTAGTCTACAAATAACTCAAATACAAACAGGGTCTCAAATAGGGTCTCTTGCCCTCTGGGAATAGAAGCCATTGCTCTATAAGGGTGCCAAAGCTACTCTTACCTAAAGAAGATGATACCCCCAACATTCCCACCAGACCCCCACCCCAAAATACATACACAGATGCACTTCCTTTGTATAAAAACAAAACAAAACAACCCGCTGCCCTGGGATGCCTGGGTGGCGCAGTCAGTTAAGTGTCCATCTCTTGGTTTCAGCTCAGGTCATGATCTCGGGGTTGTGGGGTCAAGCTCCATGCCAAGCTCCGCACTCAGTGGGGAGTCTGCTTCAGATTCTCTCTCTTCCCTCTCCTGCCCTTCCCTCCTGCGTGTGCGCACATTTTCTCTCTCAAGCAAATAAATGTTAAAACAAAAAACCAAAACAAGGGGAGCCTGGGTGGCTCAGTGGGTTAAAGCCTCTGCCTTCGGCTCAGGTCATGATCTCAGGACCCTGGTATCCAGCCCTGCATCGGGCTCTGTGCTCAGCAGGGGGCCTGCTTCCTCCTCTCTCTCTGCCTGCCTCTCTGCCTACTTGTGATCTCTGTCAAATAAATAAATAAAAATCTTTAAAAAACAAAACAAAACAAAACTGCTGCACTGAGGTATGGTCGAAGCAAAGCCCTTCTCTTAGGAATAAACCAATCTGTGCTGTGTGGCAGCCAGGAATGGAGAACAAACAGGGCTAGAGGGATTATTTGGTTACTAATGGTATTCCTGACTAGAAATTCTAGCATCTTTTCCTTCAGAAACAAAATTATAAAAGGTTACTAAGGTTTTGTAAGATTGTAGATCTATTGAGGTTTGGGGGTTTAGCTAGGTATTTTTCATCTCTTTATAACTTTGTTCCTATGGGAAAATGTTCCATGTTCCAAACAACACATGTGCAAATGCATTTTGGAATATGATTCCATTTGTAAAGTGACCAGGAAGAAGATATGGGGAAGATGTTGGGTGTTGCCTGTTGTTTTTTATTACAGAAAGGTACAGGGGCTTGAGTATGGAACTTTGATGCATCAGCCTAAATTCTCTCTTATCACCTATATCACCTTACTTAAAATGCTGGAACTAAAACATAAAACAGCCCATTGTTTTAAGTATAACTCAACTATCAAATCACTTTTAGGTAGAGTTTTTTGTTATTTTGTTTTCCTTCTCTGTGTGTGTGTGTGCGCGCGCGTGTGTGCGTGTGTTTAAAACAATTTGCCTAGAAAAGAAAATCTCTTAATCTTAGCTACTATTCATTTTTATGGTATACATAAAATGGATGCTTGGAGGGGCACCTGGGTGGCTCAGTGGGTTGAGCCGCTGCCTTCGGCTCGGGTCATGATCTCGGGGTCCTGGGATCGAGCCCCGCATCGGGCTCTCTGCTCAGCGGGGAGCCTGCTTCCTCCTCTCTCTCTGCCTCTCTCTCTGCCTGCCTCTCTGCCTGCTTGTGATCTCTGTCTGTCAAATAACTAAATAAATAAAATATTAAAAAAAAAAAAAAAATGGATGCTTGGAATTTGAGATATTCTGGTTATAGATGAAACTTTTTCCTTTCAAAAGAGATATTCCCCTCTAATGTTAGTTTAGTCTTTGAAGATACCTAAGGAGGGGAGTAATGTTTAGTTCTCTGTAGATGAGGTGAGGATAATGCCAACTATGTGTGAAAGACTGAACAAATAGAGCTTCAGAAGACCAACGTGGTACAGGGATTTTGGAACCTAGGTAATACCTGAGCCCCACTTCCTGTTGTTCTTCAGGCCTTTCTGCTCTATCTATCATTTATTTATTTTTTTTTTTGAAGATTTTATTTGTTTATTTGACAGAGAGAGGGATCATGAGTAGGCAGAGAGGCAGGTAGAGAGACGGGGAAGCAGCCTCCCCGAGCAGAGAGCCTGATGCTCGATCCCAGGACCCTGACATCATGACTTGAGCCGAATGCAGAGGCTTAACCCACTGAGTCACCCAGGCGCCCCTATCATTTATTTTTTAAGTAGGCTCCACAGTGGGCATAGAACCCAACAAAGAGCTTGAACTCAGAAGCCTCAGGTCAAGACCTGAGCTGATATCAGGAGTTAGTCACTTAACTGATTGAGCCATCCGGCACCCCTCTACTTAATTTACCTTAATGGTCTTTTTAGATCTCAGATTTTAGAAGAAACCCTTGAAGAAATGGATAGTACTTCTATGTTGCTTTGAATATTGACTGACCTCTAAGCCGTATTAGTTGGCCTTTTAATATTCAATACAAGCTCTGTAGCTCTTACTCTTTTTTTTTTTTAATTTTATTTTATTTTTATTTTTTTTAAAGATTTTTATTTATTTATTTGACAGAGAGAAATCACAAGTAGGCAGAGAGGCGGGCAGAGAGAGGAGGAAGCAGGCTTCCCGCTGAGCAGAGAGCCCGATGCGGGGCTCGATCCCAGGACCCTGAGATCATGACCCGAGCTGAAGGCAGAGGCTTTAACCCACTGAGCCACCCAGGCGCCCCTGTAGCTCTTACTCTTGGTAGGCCTTGGGAAACCCTTTATTTTACTTTGGTGCCCGAAGAAGGTTAATTATATTAATTACACGCACACATACAAACACACTTAAGACATCCTGACATAGTTTATTGAATATAAATTATTCCTCAATAAAATTGAGGATTATTTCCATAAAGAAAAATTTTCTGGGGCTCCTGGGTGGCTTGTTGGTTAAGCGTCTGCTTTTGACTCAGGGCATATTCTCAGGATCCTGGGATTCAGCGCCCTGCTCAGTGGGGGGTCTGCTTCTCTCTCTCCCTCTGCCTCTCCCCTGCTCATGTGTGTGTACGTACTCTCTATCTTTAAACTCTTTAAAAAGATTTTACTTACTTATTTGAGAGAGAAAGAGAGAGCACACAGAGGGAGATGGAAAAGCATACTCCCTGCTGAGCAGGGAGCCCAGTGTGGGACTCTATCCCAGGACCCTGGGATCATGACCTGAGCCAAATGCAGATGCTTAACTGACTAAACCACCCAGGCATCCCAAATAAAATCTCTAAAAAAAAAAAAAGAGGGGCTCCTGGGTGGCTCAGTGGTTAAAGCCTCTGCCTTCAGCTCAGGTCATGATCTCAGGGTCCTGGGATTGAGTCCCGCATCGGGCTCTCTGCTCAGCAGGGAGCCTGCCTCCTCCTCCTGTCTCTCTCTGCCTGCCTCTTTGCCTACTTGTGATCTGTCTGTCAAATAAATTTTAAAAAAATCTTTAAAAAATTAAAAAAAAAAAAGGAAAAAATTCTTTTTTTTTTAAGATTTTATTTATTTATTTGACAGAGAGAAATCACAAGTAAGCAGAGAGGCAGGCAGAGAGAGAGGAGGAAGCAGGCTCCCTGCCGAGCAGAGAGCCCGATGCGGGGCTCAAACCCAGGACCTGGGATCATGACCTGAGCCGAAGGCAGCGGCTTAACCCACTGAGCCACCCAGGCGCCCCAGGAAAAAGAATTCTTAAAAAAAAAAAAAAAAAGAATGGGGCGCCTGGGTGGCTCAGTGGGTTAAGCCGCTGCCTTCGGCTCAGGTCATGATCCCAGGTCCTGGGTTTGAGCCCCGCATCGGGCTCTCTGCTCGGCAGGGAGCCTGCTTCCTCCTCTCTCTCTGCCTGCCTCTCTGCTTACTTGTGATTTCTCTCTGTCAAATAAATAAATAAAATCTTTAAAAAAAAAAAAAGAAAAGAAAAAAATTCCTTTTTTCCAAATATAATATGACAACCTGCTTTGGAATACTAAAAATATTTCCTTAAAAATGAAAATTTAAGAGCATGCACAACAATTGTTATGCTCCATGGAATCTGAGTCTTTTGTTTTAAAATTCATTATATTCGGGACGCCTGGGTGGCTCAGTTGGTTGGACGACTGCCTTTGGCTCAGGTCATGATCCCGGAGTCCCTGGATCGAGTCCCGCATGGGGCTCCCAGCTCCACGGGGAATCTCTTTCTCTCTCTGACCTTCTCCTCACTCATTCTCTCTCTCACTGTCTCTCTCTCAAATAGGTAAATAAAATCTTAAAATAAAATAAAATTCATTCATTATTTTATTGAACAAAAGATGGCTGTGTTGAATTGAGAAACAGGTGGGACATTTTCAGGTATTTCAAAATATTTTTATTATACCTAGGTTTTCCTGTGATGGTACTTGCTATTTTAGTAGAATTTGACCTATATTTTATCCTGTAGGAAAAAGAAGAAACAAAGTGTTTGTTAGCCACCTACCGCCTTGTTCTGCTATGCATTGATAGGTAGAAACTTGAGTCCCATTGAATTTTTAACTCTGTGCCCTATATTTTTAGTACCTTGTAGAGATTGAATCTGCAAATCATCTTTGAAAGATAAATGACTTGATTTAATTATATCAAGCAGGAAAATTGTCTTCCATATAGAACTGTGTATCTTGGAAAAAAGCTAGACTAATACCACACTGAAATGATCTTAACTGTGGAATCCTTGATTAGGCCTGATTTGTTTTGCACGTACTGTATAGCTCCTTAGAGATGATCAGATTTCAGTGAGGATGAACAGATGTCCTGGTTTTATCAGAAATTTCACATTGCCATGCCTTCCACAAAAGCCATTCTTCACTCTCTCTGTCTGATTTTGTTGACGTGCTTTTAAAACTTTTTATCCAAATATTGGTTTGAATACACAGACTTTGCTCTTTACTTGTAAGATTATCTAATTGTCAGGTGGTATCCTTACCCCTAACAGAACAAAAAGAAGAAAAAGAAGAAAATTAAAGGCAAAAATTAGAAAGTATAGCATAGTCTGTATTTATTTGAACTTTAAAGTGTTTAATAGTAGGATCTAAGTTCCATAAAATGTTTCTCTGTTTTGTTCACTGCTATATCCTCAGTACCTAGAACAGAACCTGGCATCTAACAGATGCTCAGTAAGTATTTATACAATAAATATTAATTGTTTCTGTGAGAGGGTTTATCCACTTTTGTTTAAGGTAGGCAGTTACTCATCTTCATAAGCACTGGCTGGTGTTGAAGATACCTTCATTCCATTTATTTCCCTTTAATCTCAATATAGAGGGGATATCCGGAGACTGCATCAGCCTTCAGAAGGGCTGAAAGTATTGTCTTTTACTGTGGAAAATAAACCAAGACGGGGAAAGCCAGTTCCCTTTGTTTCCTTTGCATTTAGAGTTAGAGATGGAAGAAATGTGAGTTCACTAGGTAAGAATTGGCTCCCCCCTCCCCATTAAAAAATGTGTGTGTATGGAATAAATGTACCAGTTTAACTAGTTCAGTTCCATTAAGTGCATTTACATTTTCAGGCAGCTATCAGCATCCATCTCCAGAACTTTTTCATTATCCCACACTGGAACTGTATGCATGAAACAATAACTCCCCATTCCCCTCTCCCCTAGCCCCTGACAACCATGATTCTACATTCTAGAAGCTTGACTACTCTAGGTGCCTCATAGAAGTGTAATCCTATAACATCTGTCCCTTTGTGTCTGGTTCTTTTTTCTTTTCTT
The DNA here is from genome assembly GCF_902655055.1 of Lutra lutra. Classification (NCBI taxonomy): domain Eukaryota; kingdom Metazoa; phylum Chordata; class Mammalia; order Carnivora; family Mustelidae; genus Lutra; species Lutra lutra. The sequence continues at coordinate 20,185,253 of NC_062293.1, forward strand.
TCCCCGGATTTTCTAGTTTTTGCTCTGTCCCTAGACCTGGCCAGTGATGGATACAAAATAAGTATCCAAAGACGAGTTAATTCAGCACCTTGTTGCATGCCGCTAGGGGTTATATTAAAGCTTTGAAAATGTAATTCCTACTCTTCATGTCTGTAGGCTCATCTCCTCCAAGTCCCGCTGATAGACCTGCACTGACAGTAATAGCAGAGATTAGTCTTTCTCCATGTTTCATAAAGCAAATTGTTCTTCTTTTAGCCTGATGATGAACTGGGAAATTACTAGTCCGTTGTTGTAATTGTTTATACAGACACTAAGGCAAACTCTACATAAGGGACAGCAACTGCAAGAGAGGAGGTTTTGATTGCAGTTTCGTTAAGAAATTATGCTCATAACTTGTTTCTTTTCTATTTTCTATTTCTTTGTATCTTCTTTTTTTTATTAGAAAGGGTTTTTTTTGTTTGTTTGTTTTTTGTTTTTTGGGTTTTTTTTTTTTGACCGAGATCACAAGTAGGCAGAGAGGCAGGCAGAGAGAGAGAGGAAGGGAAGCAGGCTCTCTGCTGAGCAGAGAGCCCGATGTGGGGCTCGATCCCAGGACCCTGGGATCATGACCTGAGCCGAAGGCAGAGGTTTTAACCCACTGAGCCACCCAGGTACCCCTCTTTGTATCTTCTTTATTCCTTCCCTCCCTTCCCTTTCCTTCTTTTTCCAGTCTATCCCTTTGTCCCTCCTTTCTTTCCTTTTCCTTCCTTCCTTTCCTTCCTTCCTTCCTTCTTTTTCATTCTAATCTTTCTGAGTAGTTGCTACAGAGACAAGCAGACCCTATGGCCCAAATATAAATAAAATAGTCATAGCTCTCTTATCAGGCTACCCGGAAGGATAGGGAGAAAGAGACTAAGAGAACTAAACTGAAGGACGAAATATCCCTAATTTTTTTTAAAGGACAGAAACTAACTTGTTCAGAGAAAAAGGAAATATACTGTGAGATCTAATGGGTAAAGAAAGAAGGAGACAGAAAGCCTTGGAGAATGATTTGAAAAGTAACTTATGCAATTTAGATTTCAAGTAGGATCTTAATCTCTGGACTATTGTAGAGCCTCTTAAGCAGAACATTAAACATAGGACCAGTGAAGAGATGTTCTACCACTGTATTCCTTGCTCACTGACACTGGGCAGATGATTTCTGCTATCCTTGACTTCATTTTCTCAACCTGTAAAATGGAGGGTCACCATTTAACCATAGGAGTTTGGGCTGAAGCCATTAGAATATGAAAGTCATTTTTTATTATTTTTTTTAAGATTTTATTTTTAAGAAATCTTTATACCCAATGTGGGTCTTGAACTCATAGCCCTGAGACCAAAAGTTGTGTGCTCTACTGACTGACCTAGCCAGGTACCCCAAAGGTGTTTTTAAATTCAATTTTTTGATGTATATAAATGCAGGTGTTACTGTGCCAGAGACAGAAGTATTGACAATGAGAAATTACCCAAAACCAAGATTGGTTTCTGTTACAAAGGTGGAAATAGTTTTCATGGAATTCAGTAACCTCAGTGTTCTGGGATTTCTGTGACTTTCAGGATGTTAGGAGAATATTCCACTCCTTGTTTAAATATGAAGGGATAGGGGCGCCTGGATGGCTCAGTCCTTTAGCATCTCCCTTCAGCTCGGGTTATGATCCTAGAGTCCTGGGATCGAGTCCCCTATCAGGCTCCCTGCTCTGTGGGAAGCCTGCTTCTCCCTCTCATAATCCTTCTGCTTGTGTTCCCTCTCTCTCGCTGTCTCTCTCCCTGTCAAATAAATAAATAAAAGCTTTAAAAAAAATTCATAGCAAAAATGGATTTTTTTTAAATATGAAAGGATATATATTGCCATTATTGCCCTGCCCCCACTTCTAAATTTACATTGCCAGTATTTATAAAGTTTACTGGTCACAAATAGATTCTTATATCTCCCATTCCTTGTTATAGGGCCCTCTTGGAGTTCAATATGCTTTTATTGGCACTTACTTTGGTTTTCTTTACAGCAGCAGCTGCTAATTAGTGACAGCTTTTGAGCAAGCAGCTTGTCATTTTTGGCAGGGGTAGGGGACACCCATAGCAATTCAAGACTATATTTTCACTTACTAAATTTACTTTGCTTCATGGAAAGACATCTCAAGTAAAAAATAGTCTGTAGTCAAAGGTGGCTGTATTTACTGAAATATCTTCCTGAGTTGGCATTTGGTCCCATGATTGAAGAACTCTCAGGAGATTAAAAAATAGGTTCAGTGTCTATCAGACCGATGCCATTAGTCCTGAGTCATCCTTCTAACGTTAATTTACATTCTGGATGTAGAACCTCATCATCTTTTTTTGGCACAATAATAAATCTTTCTGGATTGTATTTGGTAGTATGCATGGTAACCAAAGGAGTGAATTGTTGATAAATGTTGTGCTTTCTGTTTTTACTCAGCTTCTTTCTTGAGACATAATTAAAGCAAAGAAACAGTTTAATTTGCATAAAGGAGAAGCTTTCTTTGGAATTTCAGCTTTTATTAGCACCATCGTATTTCATGTAATTCTCCTCTTTGAAATCGCTGCACTGAGTTGTGAGCTCTATTTTACAAACTTGTCATGATGTTTATGGAATGGTACATTGCAATTATATTTATCTTGATTAGCAACAATGATGAGTCAAAACCTCCGTCACAGTTTCTATAAAGTGTGATTCAGTCCCATTATTCCTGTAATAAGGATTCAAGTTAATGACTTCCACAGTGTCGAAAATAATATCTTTTTTTTTTTAATTTTTAAAAGATTTTATTTATTTATTTGAGAGAGAGACAGTGAGAGAGAGCATGAGTGAGGAGAAGGTCAGAGGGAGAAGCAGACTCCCCATGGAGCTGGGAGCCCGATGTGGGACTCGATCCCGGGATTCCGGGATCATGACCTGAGCGGAAGGCAGTCGTCCAACCAACTGAGCCACCCAGGCGTCCCTACCAAAATTATATTTAACACCCAGTTATTGATTATGTACCAAGTATTGTGTTGAGGAAATCCAAATGAATGAGAAATAGTTCCTGCCCTGGGATAACTTCTAGTCTAGTAGTTGAGTAACAGATAACTCAAAATTGCTTTGGATCTTATGCCCAGAGTGTAGTATAAATTCTAATTCCAGAGGGGTAATGCATTCCATCTTTTTTTCTTTTTTAAGATTTTTTCTATTTATTAGAGAGATGGAGAGAGACCACAAGTAGGCAGAGCAGCAGGCAGAGGGAGAGGGAGAAGCAGGCTCCCCGCTGAGCAGGGAGCCCAATGTGGGGCTCGATCCTAGCACCCTGGGATCATGACCTGAGCCGAAGGCAGCCGCTTAGCCAGTTGAGCCACCCAGGCGCCCCAGCATTCCATCTTTAAAAAATGGGATGTTCAAGGGGCTCCTGGGTGGTACAGTCGGTTGAGTGTCCAACTCTTGGTTTTAGCTTGGATCGTGAGATGGAGCCCTGTGTTGGGCTCTGGACTCAGAGCAGTTTGCTTGATATTCTCCCTCCCTCTTCATTGGCTCTCCCCCCCCACCCCGCCCACTCAAATAAATAAATAAATCTTGAAACAAATGGGATGATCGAAATGATAAAAGGCATGGGATACAAGTATTGTGTTGATTCTTTTTTTAGCTAGAGATATTAGAGATTGTATGAGGCACCTTTAATGAGAGTATGGAATGGCCCAGTGCCCTTGTCTCAAATCTTCCCTTGACATGTTGCACAACACTATTAAATTCAGAAGTTGTCTTCCACATCAGAGTAACTGCTACTTCATGGCATGGATTAGTGAACCAACATGATTTCTTAATATTCAATTAATCTGCACTGAGCACAGTAACATAATTATTTCTGTATTTTTCATATTAGTGTGCATCAATTATCACAGGGATTTATCATTTACACCCTGTCTGTAACTATGTGCGTCGGTGTTAGGCAAGTCGATGTTTAGTTATTGATGTAAGGTGAACGGTTATATTGAGATAACTGACTTCAGTAGCTTTTTTTTTTTTAAGATTTTATTTATTTGACAGAGATCACAAGTAGGCAGAGAGGAAGGCAGAGAGAGAGGAGGAGGAAGCAGGCTTCCTGCAGAGCAGAGAGCCCGATGTGGGACTCGATCCCAGGGCCCTGAGATCGTGACCTGAGCTGAAGGCAGAGGCTTAACCACTGAGCCACCCAGGTGCTCCTGACTTCAGTAGCTTTTAAGATCCTATCTTACCCCCAGAACATTTCACTAGTCTCCTTTGTATTGATGATATTGTCCCTTTAATGAGAAATGTTTCCTGCCAGCAGAAAAATCTGAGTTTAGAATGATCTCTGGTGATGGATAGTAGTGTATCTAAGGGAAACCCAGTAAGGAATTCAGGAACAAATATAACAAATGTAACCACTCTGCTTCTTATAGGAAATGTCGCAGTGCTAATTCTGACCACAGGTGGTCAGGATCTAGGTTTTGGCCTCATTGGAAAGTTACCCACTTCCAGAACAGTTCTCGTTATTCTCCTCCCACTGTCTTTTACAATCTAAAGCATTTAGCTGATTTCTTTCTTTTTCTTTCTTTCTTTCTTCAAGATTTTATTTATTTATTTGACAGAGAAAGAGACAGTGAGAGAGGGAACACGAGCAGGTGGAGTGGGAGAGGGAGAAGCAGGCTTCCCACCCAGCAGAAAGCCCAAAGTGGGGCTTGATCCCTGAGCCAAAGGCAGACATGTAACAACTGAGCCAGCCAGGTGCCCCATGTTTAGCTGATTTCTGATTGATTTCGAGGAGTGAAGGTGAGCCACCAGACCCCTAATATGGCTGGCTTCCTTTGATTGTGTTTGGAGGTTGGTCATCTCGATGGTCTCTGACCTTTAGGAAAGGGGAGTCCCATTTAAAACATTTTTGGATTGCCAAATAATTTTTCATATCTATTTGTGAGTTGTACTTTGTAGTATTCTACTTTGTAGCTTTTATCATAAAGCAGTCTTGAGTTACAGATATCATGTCACGTATTAGGTGAAGGGTCTTCGAGAGCATGAGCCCTGAAGGCAGGCAACCTACGTGTCCATCCCAGCTCCTTCAGTTGCTTGCTGCAGGACTTCAGGCAAATTCCCTAACTCTTAAACCTGTTTCATCATCTATTAAAAGGGGAATAATAATAGATTTGTCATGAGGATTAGCTGAGGAAGCATATAACGTGCATACAACAGTACATAGTGTAGTAAGAGCTCCTTGAATGTTTACCACGACTAGTATTACTCTTATTACTCCTCCTAGGGCTTGTACCCTCTTTTTTTCCTTTCCCATGCAAATTCCTTTCTTATTTTTTAAGGTTTGATGATTAAGTACAGGAAAGTCTTGGGAATTTAATACTTTATTTTGTTTCCAACACGAAATAGTTTCTAGTTGGGTAGCAGCAGTTAATTTAGCATATGTAACAAACTAATAAGTTTTTCCTTAAACCTCAGACTGTCTTTGTTTCAAGCAAGGTATTCTCAAGAGTGGGTTACATATTCTCCATCATCAAAGCCTAGAATCTTTAGAACAAGAGCTTCTCTCAGAAAAAGCCTCCTGTCTCCATTGCCACCACAACCTGAAACTAAAGAGGTAGAAGCCACACAGAGCCCTATGACGTGCTGTAGGAGCCCTTCCACAGGACCCATCACATTTTCTTGTAAGTTGTATGTAGATAGCTACGCCAGGAATCCATCTGGTTGAGAAAATTTTAAATGTCTTCATTTGTCCTTCCTTTTCCTTTACTTTTATACTCAAAAGGACTAATTTTGGGACGCCTGGGTGGCTCAGTTGGTTGAGCAGCTGCCTTCGGCTCAGGTCATGATCCCAGCGTCCTGGGATCGAGTTCCACATCGGGCTCCTTGTTCTGTGGGGAGCCTGCTTCTCCCTCTGCCTGCCACTCTGCCTGTGCTCGCTCGCTCTCTCTCTGACAAATAAATAAAATCTTTAAAAAAAAAAAAAAGGAGTAATTTTGTTGTCTCCAGGAAGACTGAATGTATGGATGCTTGCTTAATTTAAAGAAGTCTGTGTAAGGGGTGCCTGAGTGGCTCAGTGGGTTGAGCCTCTGCCTTCGGCTCGGGTCGTGGTCTTGGGGTCCTGGGATCGAGCCCTACATTGGGCTCTCTGCTCAGCGGGGGGGCCTGCTTTCCCCTCTCTCTCTCTGCCTGCTTCTCTGCCTACTCATGATCTCTCACTCTCTCAAATAAATTTAAAAAAAAAAAAAACTTAAAAAAAAGTCTATGTGAGAATGCTGTTTTTTCTTTGGCAGGGGGTGGGAGCTCGAGCTCTTCAGTGTTATTCTGTAACTATTCAAGGTCACTACCTAAAGAAGATTTAAAATCTTATTTTCTGTCCTCTTCTCCTTTTTGTTATTAGTCATATAGTCTTTTTTCCATGTCTGATCTAAGAAACTATATAATCATTGTATGCATGCTTGTTTATGCTACTGGTTGGTGGTCAGCACTGAATCTGGCCAGTGCCTTAGTATGTTTGACGACTAATAGGACTTTAGTTTGAGAGGAGGAAGGCTAAAGATTTATTTTTATATCAATCAACTGGGGACCTCATATGTTGTCACATTTATTATGGCCAAAATACCATTTTATTTTTAGGTGAACTCTGGAGCACTAGTAAAAATCTGGACTGGTTCCAATTCTGTTCTTTTCCTCACATTTAAGTCTGCATTAAATCTGGTAGCTCTTAAAAGTTCCACTGCCGTTTAAAAAGTGTAGCTGCTTGTGATCTTACTGTCTTTTTGTCAAGTGAAACACTTTAGCTTGCCTTGGTTCTGAGTCTCACACTTGGTTTGTTTTTCTCTGGAGCTTTACTGGAAACCAAATGCTCTTGCGTACTAGCTGCAGAAGCGGGAGGGGAAGTTGGCAAGAATTAACTGCTTTCTGTTTGGTCTGTCTGAGGCAGCTGACCTTTTGGAAGGAAATCGCTGCTCTTTGCTTCTTCCTGTAACAGTGCAGCCTGTGAAAGAAAATACATACCATGATCCTGGCTTGGGGCGCAAGCTGTTGGTTAAGAGGCGGGAGTCTTTCACTGCCTCTGTTCTGTGATGTAGGAGCAAGGATTCAAGTGCTAAGTTGTGTAGATATCATAGTCGATATATAGCAAGGGAGAACGTGTCTCTGGAAAAAGTAGTTTGTTTTAGTAAAAGTATTTGTATTGTATTGCAGAGTCCCAATGTTAATGCTGTGGTAAACATGGACAATTACTTTGTGCACAATTTTAGTGCATCTCAATGTTGAACGTCTTGGTATCAGTAGTACCTCTTACACTGTATAGTCTTTTTTCCTGAGAAGCCAAACAGTTGGATTTTTTAAGATGTGAACTCTTTTTTTTTTTTTTTAAGATTTTATTTATTTGAAAGAGAGAGACAAAATGAGAGGGAACACAATCAGGGGGAGTGAGAGAAGGAGAAGCAGGCTCTGTGCTGAGCAGGGAGCCCGATGCGGGACTCAGTCCCTGGGACCCTGGGATTATGACCTGAGCCGAAAGCAGATGCTTAACAACTGAGCCACCCAGGTGCCCCAAAGATGTGAACTCTTATTTAAATGTCATTTCATGGGGTGTCTGGATGGCTCAGTTGGTTAAGTGTCTGCCTTCAGCTCAGTTCATGATTTCGGGGACCCAAGATCAAGCCCCATGTCGGGCTCTCTGCTCAGCGGGCTGCTTCTCTCTCTCCTTCTGCTCCCCCCACCCCCACCACTCATGCTCTCTCTGTCTCTCTTTCTCAAATAAATAAATGCAGTCTTTTAAAAAATATGTCATTTCAGGGATGCCTGAGTGGCTCAGTTGGTTGGGTGTCTGCCTTCGGCTTGGGTCATGATCCCAGGGTCCTGGGATCGAGTCCCACATCGGGTTCCTTGCTCAGCGGGGAGCTTGCTTTTACTCTACCTCTGCCTGCCACTCCCCTGCTTGTGTTCTCTCTCTCTCTGACAAATAAATAAATAAAATCCTCTAAAAAATGTCATTTCACCTCACAATTAGCCTTTTTTTTTTAAAGATTTTATTTATTTATTAGACAGATCAAAAGTAGGCAGAAAGGCAGGCAGAGAGAGAGGAGGGGAAGCAGGCTCCCCGCTGAGCGGAGAGCCTAACATGGGGCTCGATCCCAGGACCCTGAGATCATGACCTGAGCCGAAGGCAGAGGCTTAACCCGCTGAGCCACCCAGGCGCCCACAATTAGCCTTTTTATTTTTATTTTTTTATTATTTTTTTATTTTATTTATTTATTTATTTTTTAAGATTTTATTTATTCATTTGACAGAGAGAAATCACAAGTAGGCAGAGAGGCAGGCAGAGAGAGAGGAGGAAGCAGGCTCCCTGCTGAGTAGAAAGCCCGACGCGGGGCTTGAACCCAGGACCTGGGATCATGACCCGAGCCGAAGGCAGTGGCTTAACCCACTGAGCCACCCAGGCGCCCCTTTATTTTTTTTTTTAAAGATTTTATTTATTTATTTGTCAGAGAGAGAGAGCAAGCACAGGCAGACAGAGTGGCAGGCAGAGGCAGAGGGAGAAGCAGGCTCCCCACAGAGCAAGGAGCCCGATGTGGGACTCGATCCCAGGACGCTGGGATCATGACCGGAGCCAAAGGCAGCTGCTTAACCAACTGAGCCACCCAGGCGTCCCCACAATTAGCCTTTTTAAAAAAAGATTTTATTTATTTATTTGACAGAGAGAGAGAGAGAGACATAGTGAGAAAGGGAACACAAGCAGGGAGAGTGGGAGAGGGAGAAGCAGGCCTCCCGCCCAGCAGGGAGCCCAATGCAGGGCTTGATCCCAGGACCCTGGGATCATGACCTGAGCTAAAGGCAGATGCTTAACAACTGAGCTACCCAGGCACGTCCAGAATTAGCTTCTTAATATACCTGCTACCCATTGTTGGACCATCTTTTCTACAGGACATGTTTTACTGAAACACAGTGAGTATTAAGACTCCACACCCTGACATTATTTTCAGAAGGCCACAGATGGGTTCATAAATGGAATATCAGCCAGTGAGTAACAAAGGAACTAGCTGATGGGATGGCTCTCTCTTAAAGAGAGGATTTTGGTCTTCCATTATTTTAACCAAAACCTATTTAGGTTCATTTTTTATTTTGTTTTTTGAAATGATTTATATTCAAGTAACTCTCTGTAAGCAAAAATGAAGTCGATTATGATTATTGGTAAATGCAGAGAACACACCTATGTGAAAAGAGGGCAGAATACTGTGTTCTCCATTTAGTTGGGTTTCACTGGATGGGTGTGCTTTTCCATCGTATTATTTGTTTCACTCCTAGTATTTACTGTTGATAGTATAGGTTGTTGGGTGAGCATTAGTGTCAATGTGCAGAAAAGATACAGAGTAGCGTAGGGAGAACTATATCAGGGTTTCCTTAGGGAGATTTCCCTACAATATTTCTTCTCTGTTTTTGGAAACTGGTCTAATCTGTTCAGCCTTCCTGAGACAGTGAAGAATCCCAGAGGGAGTGCTTAGGCTTTGGGTATTATGTTTTTTGGCACAAAGTAAGTCGGTATCAACATAACAGGAAGACTATCCTGCAGTTCTGTTGGCCTAGGAGCAAAGTGAGGAACCAATGGCTAAAGCTTTCTGGGATCTGGTCTTCTAACTATAATCTTCAGTGGCCTTGAATTACTACCTTTGAACTCTCAAGGACCTTTAGGTAGGCCAGTTGTGTTCAGGTGTGTCATTAGGGATAAAGGAAGTATAGTTGTGAAATGCAATTCTTGCGCTGCTGTGAGTGGTGTTCTGTGTATTTCATTCTGTTTACAATTGGTACAAGTTTACAGGGACAGTTAGTCATATCAAGGATGAAAAAAGAGCCAAATATGAACCTAAGTATGTACTATTTCTTGTCTTGAAATATAACTTTCCCAAACTTTTTTTTTCTTTTCTATTTTCCATGTTTCTTTTTTTTTTTTTTAAAGATTTTATTTATTTATTTGACAGAGAGATCACAAGCAGGCAGAGAGGCAGGCAGAGAGAGAGGAGGAAGCAGGCTCCCCGTGGAGCAGAGAGCCCGATGCAGGGCTCGATCCCAGGACCCTGAGACCATGACCTCAGCCGAAGGCAGCGGCTTAACCCACTGAGCCACCCAGGCGCCCCTCCATGTTTCTTTTAGAAGTCACAATAAAACCTCCTAAATTCAAACTCCATTGCCCCTGAGATTACTAATCCTAACCTGGTCTAAATTATGGTTTACCCCCCCCGCTTTTTTCCCCTATTGGTATTCCAAACATTTTGGTATGAACATTTTCAAACACACACAAAATTAGAGAATAGTATATAATGAATATCTATAAATTCATCCCTCAAGTTCAAAAATTACCAAAGTTTTATTAATTTTTTTTCTTCTACTCTCCACAAACACACTCTTTTGTTTCTTCTGGACAAAGGCAAATACTTCAAAGTATATTTTTGTGCCATTTACTTTTATACTACTTCAAAAAGAAGATTTTACTAAACAAAAGAATAAAATGAACAGTTATTGAATGCACGGCAAATGAAATATAAAGAGATGGCAAAATTACAGATTAATCTTAGCCATTAATAGTCTTGAACTACTATTTGAAAACATACTATGTTGCTATATATTTGAAAGTGATAGAATTGGGGCGCCTGGGTAGTCAGTTAAGCATCTACCTTTGGCTCAAGTCATAATTCCAGGGTCCTGGGATGGAGTCCTGCTTTGGGTTCCCTGTTCAGCTGGGAGCCTGCTTCTCCCTTTGGCCCTTCCCCATGTTCATGTGCCTGTGTGCACCCTATCACAAAATAAATAAATTTAAAAATCCTTTTAAAAAAGCGAACTTTTTTTTTTTTTTTTTTAAGATTTTATTTATCAGGGCACCTGGGTGGCTTAGTTGGTTAAGGTGCTGCCTTCAACTCAGGTCATGATCCCAAATTTTGGAATTGAGCTCCGCATCAGCCCCTGCTTAGCAAGGAACCCGCTTCTCCCTCTGCCTGCCATTCCCCCTGCTTGTGCTTGCTCTCTCCCTCTTTCTCTGTCCATTAAAATAATTAAAAAATATTTAATTTATCCATTTGACAGAGAGTGAGAATGGAAACAAAGCAGGGGGAGCAGTAGAGGGAGAAGGAGAAGTAGCCTTCCCACCCGTCACGGAGCCAGATGCAGGGCTTGATCCCAGGACCCTGCTTCTTTTTTCTTTTAAATAAAGATTTTATTTATTTATTTATTTATTTGACAGAGAAAGATACAGTGAGAGAGGGAACACAAGCAGGAGGAGTGGGAGAGGGAGAAGCAGGCTTCCCGCCAGAGCCGGGAGCCCAATGTGGGACTCCATCCCAGGAGCCTAGGATCAAGACCTGAGCTGAAGGCAGACGCTTAACCAACTGAGTCACCCAGGCACCCTGCCCCGTACTTCTTTTTAAAAAATGATCATTCTGAATTTTTTTACTATTTCATGCCCTACTCAAATCAGGACTACCTAATTTGAAAGAAAATGCCATAACCTGGATATTGTTTTGTGGGAAATATTTGTTTCTGTATCTTTTGCATGTCCCTTTATGGAACCATCCTATGGGATGAATTATACTAATTGCTCATGCTCATTAAACTTATATTTCAAATCTTACATTTTAAACAAAATTTCGTAAATCAAGAACTATAAAAAAGTTGTACCAAAATGCCTTCACCTAAATGGAACAACTGTTTATAGTTCTCTTTGACCTTTCTCTGTTATTTGTCCTCTAGCATATGTATTGTATACACTTTTCATTTAACATTCTTTTCTTTATATTTTTAAAGAATGTGTCTACATGGCATTATATTTCAATATTGCCTTTATATTTCATTTAAATTGCACAATATTCTATCAGATTAATATGACACAGTTTAACCATCCTCCTGTTTTGGATTTAGGTTGTTTCTAGTTTCTTACTATTGTATATTACAGGATCTAACCAATGGTTGTCCCTGGGAGTTGACCTAGTACAAGGTGCTCTTCAAAGCAAAGTTTGCTAAGTGAAAACTTAATACTGTAATTCTCAATGGCAAGAGGGAAGCTATGAACTTGAAAGAGGAAAATATTGGGAACATATGTAGATTTACTAATAAAGTGCCCTTTAAAAAATCAAAACAAGAAGGAAGGGATTATCTTTCATCTCAATGGTACAGAAAATCAGTATATTGCAGTGGCTGGGGAATTTTTATTTCTTGAACTAAAGGATTCAAACTATACAAAAGCCACATTATAAGATGAGTTGGTCTTGATCAACAGTGTAAAATGGGTCCAGATATAAAACTTCATTAGAAATTCTGAGGCTGGGGGCGCCTGGGTGGCTCAGTGGGTTAAGCCGCTGACTTCGGCTCGGGTCATGATCTCAGGGTCCTGGGATCGAGTCCCACATCGGGCTCTCTGCTCAGCAAGAAGCCTGCTTCCCTCTCTCTCTCTCTCTGCCTTCCTCTCCGTCTACTTGTGATCTCTCTCTGTCAAATAAATAAAATCTTTAAAAAAAAAAAAAAAAAGAAAAAAAAAAGAAATTCTGAGGCTGGGCGCCTGGGTGGCTCAGTGGGTTAAGCCGCTGCCTTCGGCTCAGGTCATGATCTCAGGGTCCTGGGATCGAGTCCCGCATCAGGCTCTCTGCTCAGCAGGGAGCTTGCTTCTCTCTCTCTCTCTCTGCCTGCCTCTCTGTCTACTTGTGATCTCTCTCTGTCAAATAAATAAATAAAATCTTTAAAAAAAAAAGAAAAGAAAAAAGAAATTCTGAGGCTAACACAGGGCTACATGGCAGGCTCAGACCATTTCTTACTTTTCCATAATGCAGATGGGCATTATTTGTGGGCTATGGCAAATGTTTTTAGTTATCTGGAAAATGGTACTGATGTAGCTTCTTCCCACATGGGCTGTTCAAGTTGCCTAATGGATTTCAACATAGAGATAATGATAATGCATGTGTATTCAAACTGCAGGACAGCGTGGCATGAAGGAGCCTGATTTGTATAACAGTGTCCTACAAGCTTCAGCACAAAGTCTGAGAAGCCCAGATTTTTATGTACTGCCAGGGACAATTTCAAGATAGGACTCAAAACTCTACTCTTACTATTTGTTTGTTTGTTTCTCTTTTCTTTTTCTTTTTTTTTTTTTTCAATTTTTGCCCTTGATTTTGATTTTGAAAACTTTTAAATTACTGAAAAATTGAAAGGATGACACAATAAATGCTCATGTACACCTTGTCTACATTGACCAGTTATTAACAATTGTTGCCTTTGCTTTATCAGGCTCCCTACCACCCCTCCCCTCTCTTTCCTTTGAAAGTAAATTGTAGCCATCATGACCATGTTTTACCCTTAAATACTTGAGTATGTATCTACTAAGAATAGTCCTGTATAACCTCAATACCATTATCAATCTCAAGAAATTTAACATTGACACAATAATATCCAGTATATAGGCTGTATTTAAATTTAATCTGAATTTAAAATTTTAATTTTTAATTGTCCTAGGAGTGTCCTTTCGAGATGTAGTTTGTTTTATTTTTTAAATTATACTCTAGGTAGTTATTGTGTCTCTTTTGTCTCCTTTAATCTAGGATAGTTCCACATTTTTCTGTCTTTCATAAGAGTTTTGTAATTTGGATTTGTCTGATTGTTCCATGAGTGGAGGTGGAACATTTAGTTTGTGTATTCTTTTCAGTAGATCGCATTCCGAGGCGTATGCAACGAGTCCCCGCTTATCCGTGGTTTCGCTTTCTGAGGTTTCAGTTACCCATGGTCCTTCTGACATATTGTCAGAAGGTTCCCAGTAGCCTAATGCGTACATGATGCTTACATCATTCACTTCAGCTCACGTCATCAGGTAGGCATTACCATCACAGGATGGATGAGTGCAGTGCGATGAGATGTTTAAAGAGCAGAAGAGACCACATTCGTATAACTTTTATTGTGTATGTTGTTACAATTGTTCAATTTTATTTTAGCGATTGTTTTTAATCGCTTACTGTGCCTCATTTATAAATTAAACTTTATCTTAGGTATGTACGTGTAGGAAAAACATACTGTTTAGGGTTTGGTACTATCTGCGGTTCCAGGCATCAACTGAGGGGTCTTGGAACATATGTCCCACAGATAAGGGGGGACTAATGTATTGTCCGTTTGTTCCATGATTGGGGATGTTTGATTATTTTGTTAAGGTGTTGTTCTTCACCTCTTCCACTGAAACTGCCTTTTCCTCTTTATGAATAATAAATAATATGTGAGGTAGTACTTTGAGACTGTGTGAATATCCTGTTCTCAGGAAGTACCACCCAATGGTTTTAGCGGCTGTGATGATCCTTGTCTGAGTCCACTCTCTTTATCTTTGAAATCGTGCTTTTGGCTAAGATATCTTATATTTAGGTGAGAGTTTTAAACATATGATAATCCACTGACTAACACTTGATCTGTATACTTAGAGATAGCTCCCCTCTCCCTTTCCTCCCCTCTCTCTACCTGCTCTCCACTTCTCCCTCTCCACCCTCCCCCCCACCCAACACTTTCCCCTCTCTCTTCTTCCCAAAGTAGTATGTAATGGTTTGGCTGTGACGTGAAGATTTATGACTGTCATCCCACAATATTATCATCTCTGTGTTGCCTGGGCAAATTTTTCCTTGTTTGTTTCTTTGTGAGCCAAATACTATCATTCTTTCTGTTCTCTTCCCATCTGCTTAATAATCTGATTTTGTTAGAGAATTGCCTTTCTGATTCCTTATACAGTACTGTTTAGAAAATTTTTTTTTTTTTAAGAGCAGATGGCTCTGGTATTGACCTACTTCTAGATGAGATAGTTATACTCAAACCTTCTTACTTGATGTTAGTCCAGTTTTAATATGAGCAAAGTCTTAATCCATTATTATTGCTATTTAATATTTTGCCATCCTTCCAAGTTCCTATTACTAGGTGACCATGAGCGCTGAGTCTGTGTAATAATGTTGGTATTGACAGTAGGGCAGTAAACATAACCAAGGAACTTGCTCTTTATATTCTGTCCAAAGTCTTCAGTCATTAAATGGTGCTGATATGGTTAATAGTTTTGAATCCTGGTTCCTTGCCTTAGACTTTCTTAATCAGAAGCAATGTTTATCTGTCTTCTGTTTCATTTGCCAGCTAGCCCAAGCCTTTGCCCAAATCAGAGTCTTGCCATATTTCTTATTCTTTTTTAAAATTATGAAATATAATAAACATGTAGAAAAATGCAAAACATAATATGACAAACCACCACAAAGTCCTTAGGACAGAAGTCTCCTATATAGTGGTGGACTGCCCAGATCCAGTGTGGATGGTGCCCCTCAGTAGTATGGGACCTGGAACAAAGTTTTCACCCCCAAAAGAAACCCATACTTCTTCCTTTTTTTTTTTTTTTTTTTTAAGATTTTATTTATTTATCTAATAGAGACACAGCAAGAGAGGGAACACAAGCAGGGGCGATCGGGGAGAGAGAAGCAGGCTTCCCGCCAAGCAAGGAGCCCAACGTGGGGCTCAATCCCAAAACCCTCGGATCATGACTTGAGCCCAAGACAGACGTTTAACGACTGAGCCACCCAAGAGCCCCAAAACCCATACTTCTTAAGAGTCACTCCACATTATTGCACCAGCCTACTTTGTGTCTATGGGTTTATCTATTCTGGACATTCCATATAATGGAATTTACAATACGTAGCTTTTTTTGTCTGGCTTCTTTCATTTAGCATGTATCACTATCTCATTCCTTTCTGTGTCTGAATAATGTTCCCTTTTATCCATTTTATTTATTTTTAAAGATTTTATTTATTTCACAGACAGATCACAAGTCGGCAGAGAGGCGGGCAGAGAGAGAGAGGAGGAAGCAGAGTCCCCCTGAGCGGAGAGCCCGATGCGGGGGCTCGATCCCAGGACCCTAGGACCATGACCTGAGCTGAAGGCAGAGGCTTTAACCCCTGAGCCACCCAGGCGCCCCTCCATTTTGTTTTTTAATTTATATCCATATTATCCATCCATTCATTGATAGGCATTTGGCTTGTTTTTACCTTTTCACTATCATGAATAATGCCACTTTGAACATTTTTGTGCAAATTTTTGTGGACATATTTTTTCAGTTCCCTTAGGCATATACCTATGAGCGGAACTACCGGGTCATATAGTAACTCCATATTTAACCTTTTGAAGAACTGTAAGATTGTTTTCCAAACCTATACCATTTTACAGTCCTGAGCCTCGATTTCCTCATCTATAAAATAGAGGTAATAATAGTGCCTACCTTCTAGTATTTTTGTGAGGATTAAATGAGTAGATTCATAAAAGCACTTGCTGTTGTAAATAATATAGTTAGATATTCAGTAAATGACAGTAAATTATAAATCTGGATGGTGGAAAATAACACTAATAAATGTTATTTAATTCATTTTTAATCATACTTCTGAAAATTTTTGTTTTTTATTACTTTTTAAAAGCTTTTATTTATTTGTTTGCCACAGAGAAAGAGAGAGCACAAGTAGATGGAGCTGCAGGCAGAGGGAGAGGGAGAAGCAGACTCCTGCTGAGCAGGGAGCCTGATGTGGGACTTGATCCCAGGACCCTGGGATCATGACCCGAGCTGAAAGCAGATGCTTAACCAACTGAGCCACCAAGGCGCCCCTGAAATTTATTTTCATTTATTGGATGAATCAAAATATTTGTTGCTAATAATTCATAATTTAATTAGTAGGAGTCAGATGTGTTCTTGGAAGGAATAGGAAAAGGTACAGCTCCCTGCTGGGTACATTGGAATGGATGTTCTGTTCTTTTTTTTTTTTTCCTTTTAAAATTTAGTATACTTAGTCTTACTCTTGTTACACTGCCCTTCACAATTCTTGACTCTCTCATTCAGAGGTGGGAGAACAGCTCTCCCAGTGCTTTCCCACCACCATCCTTCCATTCTCATCTATACAAGTCCATCTGCCAGTAAAATTGACTAAAAAATGGGAATTCCATCTTTTAAAAGGAAGGTGAAGTTTATATACTGCTGGATATTGGTTAAGGAGAAAGGTAGCAAGAATTCTTTATGGAGGGTTGACTTTGGAAAGGTTTATTGAAGTGAGTTAAAATTGGAGTCTCAAGAAATTTAACATCGACACAATAATATCCAGTATGTAGGCTGATATATCATAATTGCTCAATATTGTTCTGAACCAGGCACTGTTTTAAGCATTTACATACATGAACTTATTTTTTACAACAACTCCCCAAGGGCCGTATTATTAGTACCATTTTACAAATAAGGAAGCTGAGGCACAAAGGTGTAAGAGGTTAAATCTTATAGAACTCTGTAGGTGAGTTCACCATTGTCTTCAAAACTCTAACCTTATTTTAAAGACTTTGGTCCTAGGGTGTGATGGGATGGGGGGGTGGTTATGGTGGAATGGAGAGTAAGAGTTACAAAATGCTTTATTTTTTAAAAAAAGATTTTATTTATTTATTTGAGAGAAAGGGACAGATAGTGATAGAGTTAGTAAGAGAGAGCACAGGCGGGGAGGAGAGGGAGAAGCAGGCTTCCGCTGAGCAGGGAGCCTGACTTGGGGCTCGGGGCTCCATCCCAGGGCCCTGGGATCGTGACCTGAGCTGAAGGCAGATGCTTAACCGACTGAGCCACCCAGGTGCCCCAGAATGCTTTAAATTATGCACATGAGTCCAGGGAAACAAATCACTACACACATTTTAACCCCCCCACTCCCACGCTAAGCTAGAATTCATTCATTCAGTTAGCATACATGTGTTGGGAGCTTTCTATTGTCTTGTACGCTATACTTCCCCCACAGGTTAACTATACCATGACTTTGGCCACAGTGTTCTAGAAGTCTTCAAAGAGTGATGTTTTTCTTTTAAGATTTTATTTATTTGAGAGAGAGAGAGAGCAAGAGCAGTGAGAGGGTCAAGCAGACTTACCGCTGAGCAGGGAGCCTGATGCAGGGCTTGATCCCTGGACTCTGAGATCATGATGTGAGCCAAAGTTAGATGTTTAACTGACAGAGCCACCTCCATGCCCCTAGAGTGATGTTTTTCTTGACAGGGTTTTGTATTTTACTTTTAAAAGGGAAAGCATCTAGGGGCACCTGGGTGGCTCAGTGGGTTAAAGTCTCTGCCTTCTGCTCGGGTCATGATCCCAGGGTCCTGTGATCGAGCCCTGCATTGGGCTCTCTGCTCAGCGGGGAGCCTTCTTCCTCCTCTCTCTGCCTGCCTCTCTGCCTACTTGTGATCTCTGTCTATCCAATAAATAAATAAAAATCTTCAAAAAAAAAAATAAAAGGGAAAGCATCTAATAAAAAGGTATTTATTATTGATACAAGAATATTCCTCAATCCTACCCACTCCTATCATTTATTTGTTAGTAGACATTCATTTTTATGGTTTTCAATAAGCCTGTAACATTATAAGCTTAGACTTCGGAACTTTTTTAAACAAGTGCCTGAAGGTCTTCTTTATTTGAGACTCCTAGGATATATCCAGATATGGAGGGTTGATTTCAGCACCTTAGGCTTTCGGAAAGCACAGCATTTTACATCCAACGCTGGTTTAGGTTGTTTGGAATGCTTATGAACATTAAGAATGCAACTAAGCAAAGCTCAGCTCGTTCTCATCTTTGGCTAAAAATAAGATTGCGCATCTATTTCCCAGTCTTTAGAGAAGTGCCTGTGAAGATTTACCAAAGATACAAACCACTTCCTTGTCAGAACATCATGCGTTGAAGATGGAGTTGCCTGTAAATGAGCAAAAGAAAGTGTGTATTGAGAACGGGGGTGCAGTTACTATGTATGTGGAGTAGTAGTCCATGGCAGGATGGATACTGATGAGAAAGGACAGAGACCCAGCTCGTGCCAGAGGTAGGCATAGCTTAATAATGGATGTGAAGAGTTTGGGCATGTATGAGGGAAAGTACTACTTAGGTTCTAGCTTCTATTGATGTAGTGGGGGATGGGGTGGTTTTTTCCCTCCAAATTGCCTGTTTTATTCAATTGTTTTTTTTTTTTAAAGATTTTATTTATTTATTTGACAGAGAGAAATCACAAGTAAGCAGAGAGGCAGGCAGAGAGAGAGGAGGAAGCAGGCTCCCTGCTGAGCAGAAAGCCCGATGTGGGGCTCGAACCCAGGACCTGGGATCATGACCCGAGCCGAAGGCAGCGGCTTAACCCACTGAGCCACCCAGGCGCCCCCTGTTTTCAATTGTTACGTGATAATTTCAGTAACTCATTTCATGTTCTGTGTGTATATAATTCTTAGTTAAAATGCAAAATGATTCTGTACTATTTACTATACCTTTTTAAATATACATTTCTGACTAGTAGTAGGCAAAATCTACTTTCCAGCTCTATCAAAGCATTTTTATGTAGTGAAGTTAAAATAATTTGTATTTTTCAAAATAAGGTGGTTACCACCTTATATTTATCAGCTGTTATTCTTCAGTGGCATTTTAGAAAACAATTATTACAACATGTTCATATTTAGAACCATAAAAAATATTCTGACAAATTCTAGGAGTTCAGCATTCCAGTCTGATAAAAACTAGAAACTAATAAAAAAAGAGAAAGTAGTGTGACTTTTTTTTTTTTTTTTTAAGATTTATTTATTTGAGGGGGAGAGCTTGTACTGGGAGAGGAGCAGGAGGAAAGGAAGAGAGAATCCCAAGGGGACTCTGCGCTGAGCATGGAGCCTGTCATGGGGCTCAGTCCCATGACCCGTGAGATCATGACCTGAGCTGAAAGAGTCAGATGCTTAACCAACAGCCATCTAGGGGCCCCATATATGTGGTGTATGTGCCTACATATATGGCGTATTATCATCGTACTGCTTTCTCTTTTTTTTTCATACTTCCTTCTTAAAGCAATATGACCCCTGTAATATGCTCAACCAGTAGGACATTTGAGATATTTACCACATATGTGTTTATTCACTAGCAAATTATGTCTTGATTATTTACCATGGCAAGCCACTATGCTAGGCATTAGGGACACAGTGGTAAATAAATGTGCTCCCTTCACTTGCTGTCCTTAGAGTTCAGTGGGGAAGGTCAATAAAAATAAATTAACAAAAACGAAAAGAAAAAAATTACAAATTAGAGCATATGTTATTTTTTTAAAAGATTTTATTTATTTATTTGAGAGAGTGTGAGAGTACGACTGGGGGGAGGAGCAGAGGCAGAGGAAGAAGCAGACTCTCTGCTGAGCAGGGGAGTCTGACCTGGACACAAGGCTCCATCCCCAGATTCCAGAATCATGATCTGAGTCAAAGGCAGCCACTTAACCAACTGAGCCACCCAGGTGCCCTGTGGCATGTGTTATTAAGGAACAAATAGAATATTGTTAATACAGACTCATCCAAATTATAAAATCTGTTCCATTTTCTTGCCTTGGTATTTCATACTGATACCTTGTTCCATAATAACTTTGAAAAGAGCTGATGGACTTCACCAAATTGTGTGTACACATTTTTAAATTCAAAAACAAAAAATTTAGAGAATGCTTATGTGTCAGGTACTGCTCTAGGCCCAAGAGAAATAATGAACAAAACAAAGTCATTGTGTTCATGGTGATTTTACCCTAGTGAGAAGTCAGTAAACAAATATATGATAAATGTCAGGAAGTGATAAGTGATGTGAAAAAAAGTCAAGTAGACCAAGAGGTTTCAGTGTGACCAGAATACAGTGTTGTTTGCACGGACAGAGAGGTGTCTGAGGAGATAAATGTTTTCCAACAATTTTTCTTCTTTTGTCTCTTAGGTCAGTTCAGTTAATGAATGTGGGATTCAAGACAATTTTTATATCTGTTGGTATTGTTCATATAATCATTAATACAGCTATGTGAGGTCCTACTTCTTTTCAATTCCTTACCACTAAAAGAGATGAAGACCTAAATTATGTTCTTCATTCCTTCATTGCTCTTCCATACACTTAACTACTTAAGCTTCTCCACCCACCCATCCATCCTTTTACCTTTTATCCAAAAAACATGTCTTGGTCTCTATTCCAATTTTCCAAAATCTTGGTATACAATTCATTTAATTAAAAGTTATATTGTACAATTAAATGTCTTCCAGGTGTTAGATTACAATGTGCAGTTGCTTCTGGAAAGAGCGCTTTTATCCAGGCCTTTCTCCTAGTAAACTCTCAGCCGTTGAAATTTGATGTTTTGGATGATCTCACAGTGATCCCAGCCTTAATGTCCAAAAGCCCTAAATAAAATTGTATGCCACTCAAGTGTTCTATAGCATTGCACAAGTCTAAAATAGGTAACTGGCATCCACCCCATACCTCATTGTTGGCTAACTGACTTGTCCCATAAATAGCTCAGTGTTATACTATCGGACAACTACAACTAGATTTTTATTTCCCAACACACATGTGTAGTCTTTGGTAGTCAACAAAATCAAGATCTGATTCACTAGACCCTAATTGTAACATAGTCAAGAAAATGGTGGAAATCAGTAGCCAGATCATTTTGGATAGGTTTCAAGTTAGCCCTGCCTTCCAAATTCTACATTATGGACTCTGGTATTAGAGTAAGATTCAGTTTTTGTACCCTCTTGTGTAATGAAAGTAATGTTGCCATCCCAATTAGGTTAATCCCAGAGAGTTTCTGCCAACTGAATTAAAAATTCTCAGGTAGGTGCGCCTGGGTGGGTGGCTCAGCGGTTAACTGTCTGCCTTTGGGCCAGGTCATGATCCCAGAGTCCTGGGATCCAGTCCCATATCAGGCTCCCTGCTCAGCAGGAAGCCTGCTTCCCCCTCTCCCTTTCCTCTGGCTTGTGTTCTCTCTTGCGGTCTCTCTGTCAAATAAATTTTTAAAAATCTTTTTTTTTTAAGATTTTATTTGTTTATTTGACAGAGAGAGATCACAAGTAGGCAGAGAGACAGAGGGAGAATGGGAAGCAGGCTCCCCGCCGAGCAGAGAGCCCAACGTGGGGCTCCATGCCAGGATCCTGAGATCATGATCTGAACCAAAGGCAAAGGCTTAACCCACTGAGCCACCCAGGTGCCCCAATAAATAAAATTTTCAGGTAAATCTGAGAGAAGGCATCATGATAGTTTTATAAAACTTCTTCTAGACCCAAGGGCATGTTTTAAAAACCTACATACTATTGGAATATAATGGTTCTTGTTCTCTTAGCTGGAATGTATTGTTTTTATGTTGGAGAGTTTTGTTTTTAAGATTTTGTTTGTCAGAGAGAGCGCACAAGCAGAGGGAGTGGCAGGCTGAGGAAGAAGCAAGCTCCCTGCTGAGCAACGAGCCCAGTGCGGGGCTGGATCCCAGTACCATGACCTGAACCAAAAGCAGATGCTTAACTGACTGAGCCACCTAGGGTCCCTGTAGCACAGATTTTTAAATACTGTAATTTAATAGAAGATTGCTTCATAAATTCCTTAGCAGTAACTCAGAAAGTGAAACTTGGGGCATTTTTCCAGATAAATCTATGCCCTTTCTGCATAAAGCATTGCAGCTTAAGTAACTGGCAATAATACTTAGGGTTCAATTCATGTTTTAGATATTTTCACTTTTCTTTTACTGGGTCTTTTTTGAAATGGGAGCACATTTATTGCATTTCTAGTCAAAATGCCAAATCTAAAACAAGTGCTTTTTTTTTTTTTTTAAGATTTTATTTATTTATTTATTTGAGAGAGGGACCACAAGCAGAGGAAATGACAGGCAGAGGAAGAAGCAGGCTCCTTGTTGAGGAGGGAGCCTGATGCAGGACTCAATCCCAGGACTCTAGGATCATGACCTGAGCCGAAGGCACACCCTTAATCAACTGAGCCACCCAAGTGCCCTAAAACAAGTGATTTAAAAACAACAACAACAACAAAGCAGACTCTCCGCTGAGCAGGGGAGTCCGACCTGGACATAAAGTGCTAATTATCTTACAGTTAAAATGCTGCTTATTGTTACTTCAAGTTTGGAATAAAAGTAACTATGTCTGTGATACCAAAGTTATAGGCAGTTCTCCTAATGTTGGCTTTGTACTTTCACTTGGAGGATTTCAGTATGTTTTGGCGCTTCAGTATGAAGTTGGCACTTCATAGACCAAGTTATATACCTTTCATGGCCACACTGGATGTGTACATTTTGAAACATTTAAAAGCTAAAATTCAGTTCCAGAATACTGATCTCTATTCTACCATGAAGGGCTTAAAAGCGTTTATCTCTAGGTTTTTTAATTGTGACTATTTATTCTAGTGGATTTAAAGGGGGAAGAAAAAAAAAACCCACCCAAACCACTGATCGCTTGTTGAACGGATTGAAACTATGGCTGTGTGGATACAGGCCCAGCAGCTCCAAGGTGATGCTCTTCATCAGATGCAAGCCTTATATGGCCAGCATTTCCCCATCGAGGTGCGACATTATTTATCCCAGTGGATTGAAAGCCAAGCTTGGTAAGTGAACCCAGTTTTTTCTGTCATATTTAGTGAAGCACAGAGCTGTGGAAGTTTGATTGGAAAGAACATGAGAGAGACTTTAAAAGTTGTACATTTTTAAAAAACTGTGTAACCCATGAAAAGTTATTTAGCCCTAGCTTAGATTTTAGAGAGATGGAATAACTCTTGAGATTTTTAAAATGGGATTTTTTTCCTGTATCTTATTTTTTCCTCTTTCCCTTTAATAAATAGTAAGTTGTGCCTAAAAGCATTAGATCCTTGCTGCTAATAAACCACAGTTGACAAATATGTTTTGAGTGCCTGTAGGGTGTAGAGTTCATATGAACAGAGTAAAGCCCTTGTTTGTCCACAAAGAATTTAGTGCTTAATGGGGCAGCTCAGGTATGCATATGCATATCATTTAATAAAATGTATTATTAACAAAGTTAACAATGCGACATTGGCGTTTTTAAATATATACATACACATAAAGCCCAAAAGACAATACACCAAAATATTAACAATAATTACATTCCTGGTGGCAGATTTTTTTTTTTTTTAAGATTTTATTTATTTATTTGTCAGAGAGAGAGGTCATGCAGAAGCAGGCAGAGTGGCAGGCGGAGGCAGAGAGAGAAGCAGGCTCCCCACTGAGCAAGGAGCCCGATGCGGGACTGGATCCCAGGACCCCAGGATCATGACCTGAGCTGAAGGCAGTGGCTTAACCCACTGAGCCACTCAGGCATCCCTTGGTGGCAGATTTAACAGGCGTGTTTTTACTCTTATTTGCCAAATTACTGTTTATATACTCAGAGGGAAAATTATTTTTAAATTCTTTCAGAGTTAGTATAATGCAGCAGATTGACAACGGAGTTGTCGAATGGACGTTATTGCAGGCTCAGGGCCTGTTCTGCTTAGGGCCTGGGAGCATGTTGGGTGGCCAGCAGCCTGTCCTTCTGATCTGAGGGGCTCATCAGCTGCTTCAGGCCTCTGCGGGGGGTAGCAGGGTGGGCAGGGCGGGGTCCGCCCCTGCAGAGCCCAGGACAAGAGGCCACTCTGCGACTGTCCGAGCAGGCTTGTGTACCTGACAGTGTTGCCACCTTGCAGTAATTGCAGTTCTGTGTTAGTAGCAGATTTCTGGTCGGAAGCTAGAGAGCACCAAAGGAAGGCAATTTTCTGGGCAATTTAAAAAATCTCAGCCTCGGGGCGCCTGGGTGGCTCAGTGGGTTGAGCCGCTGCCTTCGGCTCAGGTCATGATCCCAGGTCCTGGGTTCGAGTCCCGCATCGGGCTCTCTGCTCAGCAGGGAGCCTGCTTCCTCCTCTCTCTCTGCCTGCCTCTCTGCCTACTTGTGATTTCTCCCTGTCAAATAAATAAATAAAATCTTAAAAAAAAAAAAAAAATCTCAGCCTCTTGCAATGAAGTGAGAAAAAAAACAAGCTAAACACAAGCATATCCGCTACACCTTGTCTAGTGCTTTTCCATTTTTCTCATTTTCTTTTCTGTTTTAGTGACTTGGAGAGTTCAGAAAGACATTAGTAGGAAGTTTCTGGTGATTTAAAATTTCATTTAGGAGATTCCCCGTGTAGTTCTTATCGAACAAATGTTAAAAGATTGTGTTGATATCAAAGAAAACCTGAATTTTATTTAGCGTGGTTTTCTTAAGAACATAAAGATTTTAATTCATTTATTTTTTTTAAAGATTTTATTTATTTATTTGACAGGCAAAGATCACAAGTAGGCAGAGAGGCAGGCAGAGAGAGAGAGGGAAGCAGGCTCCCTGCTGAGCAGAGAGCCCGATGTGGTGCTCGATCCCAGGACCCTGAGATCATGACCTGAGCCAAAAGCAGAGGCTTTAACCCACTGAGCCACCCAGGCACCCCAAGATTTTAATTTAAAAAGATGTTTATTTCTTCATGTTTAAGCTAAGAAAGCCTCCCTCCCTCCCCCACTTTTTAAGTAGAAAATTGAGTTTTCAAGTGCCAGATCCAGTACATGGTTCCTGTGAGTTTTGCACAGAGACCGGATCTTCTCAAGAGTGGGTTCCTCAAATGAGGAGCATTATTGCCAGTGGGAACAGAGGTGCAGGCTGCCCTTCATTCCTTCCAGGCTTTCATTTAATACATAAACTTTACTTAGTACAGAGAGGATACGTATTTAAAATTTGGCTTTCTCTACTGCCTTCTCAGAGTACAGATGCGGGTATAGAGTACAGATGTGGGTATATTCACTGAACTACATTATCATCAGTGTCTGGGCACACCTGCTTGAGCCTTTGTCTGAGACTAGTTGCTGACTGATTTCAGGGTGTAGAGGTGCAGCCTTTAGCGACCACCAGATCTCGAACTTGGCTCCAGACCCGGTCAGCAGTAACTGAACGTTACTTCAGTCTCACAGCTGTTTAGTTTCTTCAGCGAGCTGAGTTGAGCAATTTAATGCTGCCCAATAGCAACTGTTGCCTAAATTGTTTGAAAAAAGAGAGTTGGTGAGGGGAGTGGGGGAAGGAGAGAAGGAAGGAAGGAATAGGAATAAAGAGGAAAAGGAAGAGAGGGAAGGCGGGAAACTGTCCAACCTGTCACCAGTTCAACAGCTCTGAATTAGTACAAAATCTGTAGAGTGGTTTCTCCGCGTCACTGGAAGAGTTAGCATTGCCTGGAGGTCCCAGACCTGCGACCAGTGACTTGTGTCAATGCCTGCAGGCACCTTCTGTCTTAATATCTCATTTCCAGGCTTCCTTAGAAATGGCAGTCAGTGTCACTGCACCTGTCTTTACTTTAAGAAGTACTGTGTGAAATTAGCAACACACAGAACTAGTCAAGGCTGGCAGAAGCATGTAGAACATTCTTGACCTTGTGCCCCCTTACACCCTTGAGGGGTAACTATAAATAGGAAGTTATCAGAGCCCTTGTTTCCTTCAGAGTACACGAAGCACTTTCCTTTTCCCTTCATTTCTAGCGATAGTGTAAGCACCAGAGCAAGTCAGTAGAAGGAAGGAGAAAGGGCAGAACATTGTAAAAGAAAGAGAGAGAGAGAGAGAAAAGAAAGGAAATATATACAGTCCACTAAGGTAATTAGTGGATCAGGGATAGATTAATATAGGCATCTAGACAGTTTGAATTGGACTGTTTCCTGAAATTTGCCGTGAGCATTATGAAGAAATCACTTCAGCTAAAGAAAAGGTGTGATGCGTTGAGGCTGTATTTGCGTGTATGTATACATATGTATGTAATTTTTTTCCCCTAGGGACTCAATAGATCTTGATAATCCACAGGAGAACATTAAGGCCACCCAGCTCCTGGAGGGCCTGGTGCAGGAGCTGCAGAAGAAGGCGGAGCACCAAGTCGGGGAGGATGGGTTCTTACTGAAGATCAAGCTGGGGCACTATGCCACGCAGCTCCAGGTGGGTGTGAACGCCGGCTCACGCTCAATTCTCTTCCCTAGGGGAGACTCTCCATTTAGTACTTCCCGTGGAGCTTTTCTTTCTCTGCTTCAACCCAATGTTACATGTTAGGTGTATAAGGTTCTTACTGTATGATTTTGGGATTGTGGCCTTTTATTTTTAAACCTTTTATTTGAAAACAATTTCAAATTTATAGGAGATTGCAGGATTGATACAAAGAACCCCTACATATGCCCAGAAACACCCATTGTTAATATTTGCTTTATCGAATTCAATCTCTCTCCACACACATTTTTTGTGACTTGAGAGTAAGTTGCATACATCATGTCCCTTTGCCCCTAAGTGCTTCAGTGTGCATTTTCTCTTCCTGGTTGTAGTACAGTTATCAGCCTCAGTACATGTCACATTGACAAAACACTCTTAGGTAATCATATCTATATTTCCATTTTGTTAACTGACTCAATAATAACCTTTATGGCATTTTTTTTTCCCCTCTGGCCCAGGACCACATATTGCATCTGGTTATCGTGTCTCTCTCTCTTTCTCTCTCCCTCTTTTTTTTTTTTAAAGATTTTATTTACTCGTTTAACAGAGAGTGAGAGTACAGGCAGAGCGAGAGGGAGAAGGAGGCTCTCTGCTGAGCCAGGAGCCAGATGTGGGACTCGATACCAGGACCCTGGGATCACGACCTGAGCCAAAGGCAGCTGCTTAACGAACTGAGCCACCCAGGCGTCCATGTCGTGTCTCTTTAATGTCCTGTAATCTGGAACCATTTCAACCTCTTTGTCTTTCATTACGTTGCCTTTTTTTTCCCCCCTAAGATTTTATTTTTAAGTAAACTCTACACCCAATGTGAGGCTTGAACTCACAACCCAAGATCAAGAGTTGCATGCTCTACTAACTGAGTCAGCCAGATGCCCCTGCATTGACATTTTAAAATAATTTGGCTCGTCTATTTTTTTTTTTAAGATTTTATTTGTTTATTTGACAGAGAGAGAGATGATAAGTAGGCATAGAGGCAGGAGGTGGGGTGGGGACTAGGCTCCCTGCTGAGCAGAGAGCCGGATGCAGGGCTCGATCCTAGGACCCTGGAATCATGACCTGAGCTGGAGGCAGAGGCTTTAATCCACTGAGCCACCCAGGCACCCCTTGTCTATTTTTAAAGATAAAATGGACCTCCTTTTGGGTTTGTGTGATGTCTCCTCCTCATTAGATTCAGTGATGTTTAAATTAGATTAAGTGATGTTCTGTCCCTCTCAGGATATCACATCAAGAGACATACACCATCCATGTTTCCTTCATTGGTGGTCGTAATTTTGATTACTCAGTCAAGGTGGAGTCCAGTTTCTCCTCTGACGTGGTCCTCTTGAAATTTATGTATCCTTTTTCTAGGAATGATGCCCTAGCACTTTAGGCAAATTAAGAGGCAAGAAATAAAATAATCTTGCCTTCTCATTGTAATTGGGTTTCCTACGACATACTTTTCTCCTCCCCCATTAGTATTAGAGGAGCAACATTGCTTGTGATTATGCCATCATGTCTCCAGGAGTCTCCTCCTTTATAAAATCTCACCCCTGCACTGAGGTAGTGTTAGGCCCCATAACATGGTGTGAAACAAAGTGATGTCTGCTGTTGGATTCTTTTAGAACACGTACGACCGCTGTCCCATGGAGCTGGTCCGCTGCATCCGACATATTCTGTACAATGAACAGAGGCTGGTGCGAGAAGCCAACAATGTGAGTGTCCCGTGGGTGTGGGGAGAGGAGCTGGGAAGTCCTTCCTTGCCCACTTCTCTCTGGACGCAGATTTCTTTCTTTCTTTTTTTTTTTTTTTTTAAAGATTTTATTTATTTATTTGACAGAGAGAAATCACAAGTAGGCAGAGAGGCAGGCAGAGAGAGAGGAGGAAGCAGGCTCCCTGCCGAGCAGAAAGCCCGATGTGGGACTCGAACCCAGGACCTGGGATCATGACCTGAGCCGAAGGCAGCGGCTTAACCCACTGAGCCACCCAGGCGCCCCAAGACGCAGATTTCTTAACATAATTTGGTGTGCATCTATTGGTATCTGTATAACCAGAGCACTGTCCTAAGGGGCACAAAAGTAATAGAATGGTCTCATCTTAACTGATCCATAATCTTGATGAGATTATCACCACAAAACAGTATGGACAGGTGTAAAATAATTTAATCCCAACTGATGGTTTTTGAGTAAAGCATGCTCATATTCAGGTGAGATTACTTAAGAAGGATTTTTGCTGAGCCCCCTTTCAACCGTGTCAAAGGAATGGCCGAGACCAGGTCACCTAAATGGCTGGATCCATAAAAGCCTTATTGATGCCTCCCCTGTAATTTCATTTTGGGGGTCTCTAGGATGCTATCTGTGAGAGGTTCAGCCTCTTCCCCCAGTTGCAAGAAGGTCTTGAGTGAGGACACAGATGCTGTGTGTTCACACAGCCTTGTTCCCTGCTGTGTCTTCAGCACCTCACGCAGTCCATGGCATCAGGTCGGTGAATGAATGTGGAACAAGGGGTCACCATCATTAGTCTGCAAACTCAGGTAACTCCTGGATGTGCTGAGTTCTACTCTCTCCAAAGAGGGCTTAGATGGACCCTGTTTGGGTGACTCTGGTGGAGGCCAGACTATCATAGAAACTTTTTTTTTAAAGATTTTATTTATTTATTTGACAGATCACAAGTAGGCAGAGAGGCAGGCAGAGAGAGGAGAAAGCAGGCTCCTCACTGAGCAGAGAGCCCGACATGGGGCTCGATCCCAAGACCCTGAGATCATGACCTGAGCCAAAGGCAGAGGCTTTAACCCACTGAGCCACCCAGGCGCCCCGAGATTTCTACTGTGGCTTAAGAAGGTGTCACAGTTGGCCAGATCACCTATTTTCCCTCCTTTTCTCCCCTCCTCCTCATTGGTTCTCGCAAATGATGTGTGCAGTTCCTCTGACTCAAAATTCCACTTTTGGGATTTCAGCCAGGTTTGAGGTAATAGCATTGGCTTTTCCTTCATAAGGTTTTCTTCCATCCTCACTGTGGCCTGCACTCTCCCCATTCTGTCTCCAGGGTACTTCTCCAGTTGGAAGTCTTGCTGACACCATGTCCCAGAAACACCTCCAGATCAACCAGACGTTTGAGGAGCTGCGGCTGGTCACACAAGACACAGAGAATGAGCTGAAGAAGCTACAGCAGACCCAGGAATACTTCATCATCCAGTATCAGGAGAGCCTGCGGATCCAGGGTGAGGTCCACATGGCCAGGGCAGTGTGTGTCACGAGGGCTAGAAGGAAATTCAGGTCAGATTGGAAGAGAACCAGGTTTCCGTTTAGAGGCACTCTCCTTTCTCTCGAGTAGCAGGGATTTGCCCTAAAGTTGGGGCAGGGAGGAGGAAGCTTAGGAAGGGGGAGAGGTCACAAGCTTGCCTTTAGGAAGTGTGGGTCTCACTCAGGTTTCCCGCACCCATGTTCTTCCTGGTCTGTTGGGGAAGACATTTCCACCTGTGGGAAGAAGTTCACAGTCTAGTAAAAAAACAGTTTTGTGTATAATTGATGTTTCATAAATGCTGCTTTACTGAAATGTTAAATTCTCTAAGCAGGGAAAGTATAAGGGCTAAGAGCTGTGTTTGTAATTACAAATGTTTAATGCTGTTTTGTGCGGTTATTCAGAGGCTGTCCTGGCACCTGAAGCTCACCTTCCTTGTGTAAATCCTGCTAGGTACCTGGGTACTGAGAACTTCAGCAGTAGGTCCTGGGTCCCCACTGGGGCCCCCTACTGACCATGTAGGAATTTGACAGGGTGACTTTAATTTCCCTCTCCCTGCAAGCAGGCCCCACAGAGATTCTCCGAAAAGCCTCTGCTTGATCAGCCCGGCTATACAGACACATAGCCGTCTCTATCCAGTGCTTCTCTAAGATTCTGCATGTGGGTCAGTCTTAGAGCTGTCTTGATATTATTTATTAATAACTCCATCTCCCTCAGTAGAATATAGTCTTTGAGAAGGTATTGTGTCTTACACCTCTGTACCCTCAGGCTCGCACATTGCCTGCACCTATACCAGGTGTTGAGTAAATGTTGGTGGGATTGTTCCAGCATGTCTTCCTTCATCTGAATCCATCTCAGACTGACCTCAGGGAAAGGGTGGCCCTCTTCCTAGACTGGGGAACAGGAAAATTCAGGCTGTCAGTTCTACCCCAGTCTTTGATGGTTGATAGTTCTTCCAGTCCTCTTCTTGGGTTTTTTGTTTCCTATTTATGGGTTTGTGTTAGATTCTGCTTTGGGTTTCTACCCACCATGCAATGTCAGTTCAATCTCATTTATCAAGTTGACTCATCAGAAACGCAGACTATTGCTCTGTTTGTGCAAGAGAAGGCTCAGCTCCCTCCAGTGAAGCAGAGAATTGCCTCCCATCTCCTGACCTCCCTTCCAGAAGCTTCCACAAAGTGCCAGGAGAGACCTAAGTGGGTAACTCACTTAGGGAGGTTGGACCCAGGTGTGGGGATCACCAGCACCCCTCGTGGATGGCAGGATTACTGAGGTGACCTCAGGACTACTCTGCTGTGTGCCATGGCTAGACAGTAGTCTTCTCTCTCAGTCCCCAGTCATGGGATCAGAACCGTATTTCCATTTCTTTTCCAGTGCTAGGGCTTTCCCGGGCTGTCTCAAGTTCCTTTTGTCTGTCCCAGCTTGTGTGTTCATGAGGCAGGGCCTCGGTCAGTGTGACATGGCCCTCGACCACGATATGCTGATGCTCCCATCTCCTTGTCTCAGCCCAAGTGAGGACACTGGGATACTCAGCAAGACGCTGGGCAGGCCGTGATAATCCCAGTGTGGAGGATAGTGGTTACCTTTGGAGGCCGGGATGGGTTTGCAAGCAAGGAAGGACGTACAGGTGGCTTTCCCTGTGGTTTCTTCAGCTGGGTTATCAATACGCAGGTGTTCCTTGCATCACTCTTTCTACCTTCCCTGGGTCTGAAGTATTTCATAACAGATTTTTGGTAAAACGGTAAGGAGGCCTCCCTGACTCCCGCTTCGTGCCATGGATGAGAGCCCCACGCTAGCGTGGAGAGAAGCTGCCTCCCTGTCCTGAGAGAATCTTGCTGTTTCTGTGTTGCTGCCAGTGAGCACTGGACATTCCCTCCCTCTCACCACCTTCTCCTTCTGTCCCTGTGTGTGCCTGTCTGTGCCTCTCCATCTCCTTCTGGTTGGTCCGCTGAGCTCATGGTCACCCAGCCTGGACAAACCAACATGTTAGGCCCCTGCCAGCACCTGGAGAAACCCCTTGTTCCAGAGGAGAGGCTGCTGGGCTCCTGGGGCGGGACAGAGCCTGTGGGGCAGGGGCTTCCCTAGGCGGTCCTTCTGTGTGGGGTGGGACTGAGCAGCCGCTTGTCTCTGGCACCCTGTAACCTGCACTGGAAGCCACTGCCCAGGAAGGACCAGCTCTGACCTTCAGGGCCCACGAGCCGGGAGGTTCCTTGAGCCTTTGGTGGATCATCACTTACTTATTCCTTGTCGACTCACTGAGGCAGGGGCCAAGATTCTGCCATTTTGCACGTGGGTAAACTGAGGCCCAGAAGAGAGAAATGATTTGCCCGAGGTTCCCCAGTTAGGAAACGGTGAGGGCACACGTGGAACCAGGCAGCAAGGCTCCACGCTGGACCCCCGTGTGGCGTGAGGAGGTCTGGGCAGGCAGCTGTGTAGACTAAGATGGGAAGGGAGGCCTCGGGGGCTGTGCCCGCAGGCTTCCATCTGCACAGTCCCTAAAGGGGAGATCAAAGTCGAGAGGCCAGGGCCCAGAGCCCGCTCAGGTCTGGCTCCCTTGGCTGCTGGAGCCCCAAGTTGCCATCGGTCCGATGTTGGGCAGACCCTCAGGGCCTTGCCTCCAGAACAGGTGTTGGTGTTCTACTGGGCTTCCTGCAGGAAGCCAGGAAATGATGGTCACGGGTGTCCCATCGCCTCTTCTAGCTCAATTTGCCGGGCTGTCCCAGCTGAGTCCGCAGGAGCGTCTGAGCCGGGAGACGGCCCTCCAGCAGAAGCAGGTGTCTCTGGAGGCCTGGCTGCAGCATGAGGCCCAGACGCTGCAGCAGTACCGCGTGGTAAGTGTGGTCTGCGTCCTCTGCTCCCAAGTGCGGAGGCCCACATCCCGGGCCATCCGGGGAGCCCGAGAGAAGGCTAGGGCCGGGAGGAGAGCGGGACCCTGGAGAGCTGGAGGCCAGAACCTTCTTTCCTGTGGGGAGCATGTGAGGCAGAGCGGGTTTGGGAGAGGGGAGGGCCTGTGCCCGGGGCCTGGTCCCCAGCCCTGCCTCCCGAGTGAGGGCTGTTCTGCGGGAGCCCAGAAGGGCCTGCTGTCCCCACCTGCCTTCAGGAGCTGGCCGAGAAGCACCAGAAGACCCTGCAGCTGCTGCGGAAGCAGCAGACCATCATTCTGGACGATGAGCTGATCCAGTGGAAGCGGCGGCAACAGCTGGCAGGGAACGGAGGGCCCCCCGAGGGCAGCCTGGACGTGCTGCAGTCCTGGTAATGGTGATTGGGGGTGGCTGGGGGCAGGGGCGCTGCTTCTGGCGTCTCCTTGGGCAGCCAGCTCTCTCTGTGCTGCAGCAAGGCTTAGTTCACCGAGGGTTCTGGCTCCTGATGCCAGCTTTGGGGCCCCGTCATGTGCCACGTGCCCAGGAAGGGAGTTCCCGTGCTGGGGAGGGGGACAGGGCTGGGTATGTAGAGTGAGCCTCAGGCGGAGCAGACCGGTTCCGGGGCGCTAGTCCCGCGCAGCTCTATGTTCCTGAAAGGCGGGGGGCACTCTGCTCCGGGGCCAGAAGTGGCTGAGGTGCAGAACCTTCCAGCACAAGCGAGGAGCTGGGTCTTGGGGCGTTCTCCCCAGACTGGGGCCTCTCGGCCTGGAGCCTGGGGTGTGGGGTGATACCATTGTCCTCCCGGTGGCCGGGGCTCCCGTGCAGGTGTGAGAAGTTGGCCGAGATCATCTGGCAGAACCGGCAGCAGATCCGCAGGGCTGAGCACCTCTGCCAGCAGCTGCCCATCCCCGGCCCAGTGGAGGAGATGCTGGCTGAGGTCAACGCCACCATCACAGACATCATCTCAGCCCTGGTGACCAGGTGATTGCCGCCTCCAGTACGCCCAGCCCCTGGGTGGTTGGCGTGGAGCAGGCCGGGGTGCTTTGCCCACCGGGGTTGCAGTACGGGGGCTCTCATTGGAGTCCTTGTCTCTTTTCCCTTGGGCCTCCATCCCTCTCTGTCCTCAGTTGCAGTGGCTGCTTGGTGTTGACCTTGCCCAGTCTCTGTTGTGGACTCTCCGTGGACTGCCCTTGCCCCCCCCCAGCCTGGGCCAGCTGCTGAGTCATGTCACTGCCTCCCCTCCCACCACCTCCTCTGACTCTCGGTGGCCTCCCCGGGAACAGGAGCTGTGCCGTGTGCCCTTCCTTTGCCTGCCGAGCCCCGGTAGCCTCCCCACGTCGGTGGGCAGGCCCTGTCCCCTGAGTCAGCATCATGTGTGATCTGGTGCCTTGTGTCCCCGCAGCACGTTCATCATTGAGAAGCAGCCCCCTCAGGTCCTGAAGACCCAGACCAAGTTTGCAGCGACGGTGCGCCTGCTGGTGGGCGGGAAGCTGAACGTGCACATGAACCCCCCCCAGGTGAAGGCCACCATCATCAGCGAGCAGCAGGCCAAGTCACTGCTCAAGAACGAGAACACCCGCAAGTATGCGTGCCGTCCCCCTCATGTCTGGCTCTTTCAAGGCTTTACAACAGGAATAATGTGCTCCAGCCTCCCAGTCAGCACTCTGGATGCTGCCAGTAGTTTTAGGAGCCCTGTGAGCCCTTCTGGCCTCTTCTGGCTCAGAGAAAGCATATAGGCTTTCCTTCTGTGGAAAAAGTACATGATTTTCATTCATTTAGTAGGAATATATCCAAGAACATTTCTTTTATGTTAATGTATGTTTATATCTTCTATACTTTATGGAGCTAACATTTCCTTTAAATGATACCATTTTTACAACCTTCTTTGTTGGGTCCCGCCCAATATATTTTCTACCCTACATTTACTGACATACTGCGAGGGTATTGTGTCAAGTGTCTGTCTGCTCTGCAGTGACTACAGTGGCGAGATCCTGAACAACTGCTGTGTGATGGAGTATCACCAGGCCACCGGCACCCTCAGCGCGCACTTCAGGAACATGGTGAGCATGGGAGAAGGAAAAGAACAAATCTTCCCTAGTTGTGTGAACGCTCTGACCTTTTTTATTTGTCTCCTTTGCAGTCCCTGAAACGAATTAAGAGGTCTGACCGTCGTGGAGCAGAGTCAGTAACAGAAGAAAAATTTACAATCCTGTTTGAATCACAGTTCAGTGTTGGTGGAAATGAGCTGGTTTTTCAAGTCAAGGTAAAGCCCTCCCTCAGCTGTGTGGTGTGTGTGTGTGTACTTTGTATTACAAAAGAATTGTTTTGATCACATAGTGTCTTAACCTTCAGTGGACAGAAAGTGGGGAGACCTCATCCTTAAAATTGTGTGTCTTAGATTCTCTTAAGATCTGCAGTAACAGGAAATAGCAAGTTGAAATAGCTGGAGGGCGCCTGGGTGGCTCAGTGGGTTAAGCTTCGGCCTTCGACTCAGGTCATGATCTTAGGGTCCTGGGATCAAGCCCCACATCGGGCTCTCTGCTCGGCGGGGAGCCTGCTTCCCCCTCTCTCTCTGCCTGCCTCTCTGCCTATTTGTGATCTCTCTCTCTGTCAAATAAGTAAATAAAATCTTTAAAAAAAAAAAAAGAAGAAATAGCTGGAGATATAGGTAGGAATGAATCAGGGAAACCTCACTCCAGATGACTTTGAGTAACAGTTGTAGTAAGTTTTAGACATTTGTTACTTGCTATTTTCTTCTAGAAATACTCCATACTCTTTCTCTTTTCTCTCTTGTTCTCCTTTTGAGAACCTTACTGCCTCCTTCAGAAGTATCTAAGCCAACACTTCTTAAAATATCTAAAATTTCTAAGATTGCACCACTGTGAAGAGTCCTGTGATTCCTGGAGCCAATCAGGTTCTCTATTCGAGTGTGACATTTACTGAAACTGAAGAGAGAATGAATGTGTTGTGATAAAGAAAAAGAAGAGCAAGAGAGGAAAGTGTCACTCTTGGCACTCAGCCTTTCTCTTTTGTGTTTCTAGACCCTGTCCCTCCCAGTGGTGGTGATCGTCCATGGCAGCCAGGACAACAATGCGACAGCCACCGTCCTCTGGGACAATGCTTTTGCAGAGCCTGTGAGTGGATTCCCTGAGCCTGTGGGTCTCAAGATCCTGACGCTGGTGGCATGAATCTCTTTCATGTGTTCTCTCCCAGAAAAGCATAGAAAAGCGCAGATTTCTGTAGTGGGAGGCAGAGTAGAGAGTATGAGGAGAATGGAAAGAGCGTGGGCTTGGAATCTGGCCAAGGGTTAAACTCACACCCCGCCATTTCCTCACGTTGTGACCACAGGGAATTCACTTTCTCTCTTTGAGCCTAAGTTTCCCCAAGTGTCTGTACCACAGGGATAGTAGTGGTCCATAGTGCTTGTAGAAAGATGAAATTAGGTAACATTCAGGGGCACCTGGCTGGCTCAGTCAGGAGAGCATGCAAGTCTTGATCTGGGGATCATGAGTTCAGGTCCCATTTTGGGCAGAGTTTACTTAAAAAAATAATAAATGAAATTAGGTAACATAGAAAATACAAAATATTTGTCACGTAGTCACTGTTTAGCGAATAGTGTTTTAAATCCTTGGGTCAGACCGTGAGTGGAGTTTGGAACTCCGGAAGGTGGCCCTCTCAGAGCGTTACTTACAGTTTAGCAGTTGCTTCCTGCCCTCTTCCCTCCAGTCGATGAGGGTGCTGTTTAATGTCTTTTCCAAACTTGAGGTTCTGTGATCCATATCAACTCTCACAAAGAATGAGATGCTTTGTCTAAGGGCAGGAACGTGGTTTTGTGGGTCCCTGCATCAAACGCTCTCTGACCACTCGTGTGCGCTTGATGAGCATCTTCAAAACATTTCATCAGGAACAGCTCTAGGTATTACACATTTCCAGCAGCAAGGACTCCATGAAAGCCTGATAAAAGGTTCTGGTTGGCATTTGGGATATAGAATTATGTCCTCCTCTCACATACTCTAACATGAAGAGTCTCAGTGAGTTCTCTCAACAGTCCTCTTTACAGGGGCCCCTGGGTGGCTCGGTTGGGCAACTGCCTTCAGCTCAGGTCATGATCCTACAATCTCGGGATCAAGTCCCACATCGGGCTGCCTGCTCAGCAGGAGTCTGCTTCTCCCTCTGACCCTCTCCCCTCTCATACTCTCTCTCTCAAATAAACAAATTTTTAAAAATCTAAAAAAAAAAACCAAAACAGTCCTCTTTATAGAACAGTATTTTTGCTGCAAAAGTGAGATTTATAGCAGAAATTCTCCCATGCCCATTCTACAGATCTAGTTTGAGGCTTCTCTTAAAACTGCCTGCAGCA
Source organism: Lutra lutra (assembly GCF_902655055.1). Lineage (NCBI taxonomy): Eukaryota > Metazoa > Chordata > Mammalia > Carnivora > Mustelidae > Lutra > Lutra lutra. The sequence continues at coordinate 20,222,511 of NC_062293.1, forward strand.
AGTCCTGATAAACCTCCTGGATAGGGTTGCCGCCTCTCCTCTCATTCCCCTCCCTGCCTGTCCACCGAGCTCATTGCTCATGTCACGTTGGCCGCTCTTGCAACATGTCATTGCTAATAAATTGCCTAAATTTAGGCAATACCTAAATAAATAAGCATTTTTAGCATTTTCAGTTGTGTTAATGACTAGTGTACATCTTATGCTCTTTTATTTAATTTTTTTTTTTAAGATTTTATTTATTTATTTGAGAGAGAGACAGTGAGAGAGAGCATGAGCGAGGAGAAGGTCAGAGGGAGAAGCAGATTCCCCATGGAGCTGGGAGCCCGATGCGGGACGGGAGCCCGATGCGGGACTCGATCCCGGGACTCCGGGATCATGACCTGAGCCGAAGGCAGTCGTCCAACCAACTGAGCCACCCAGGCGTCCCCATCTTATGCTCTTTTAAAATAAATACATATTTGTGGGGATTTATTCTACAAATATATTTCCATCTGTGTCAAATGACATAAGTACGTTGCAGAATTGTTTATAATAGCTAAAGATCACTGGGCTGATACATAGATGTCCATCTATGGGGGCCTGGCTAACTATAGTATTGTTCTTCCATACTGTGGAATATTTAGCAGCCACAGAAGAACATGTGTTTATGTGCTAATGTAAGGTCTTACAGATATTAAGTGAGAAAAGGGAGAGGTAGAACGTGTGGATTATATGCTATTATATATATGTAATATATATAATATATATAAATAAATAATATATAAAAATAGGTGAATATATATATATATTCATCATTATTTATTTATTTTGTTTTTATTTAGAGAGTGCATGAGCGGAGGCAGGGATAGCAGGAAAGGGAGAGAGAGATTCTCAGGCGGACTCCGTGCTGAGCATGGAACCCAATGCAGGTCTCAGTCTCACAACCCTGAGATTGTGACCTGAGCCAAAAATCAAGAGTCGGGTGCTTAACTGAGAAAGCCACCCAGGTGCCCCCATTTATATTTTTAAAAAGGCATGCATAGAATATGCATAGAATATCTTAGGAGCCATACACAATAAACTAGATCATATATTCTGGGCAGAGGAACTGGGCTGCTGGGACACAGGGTTAAGAAAATGACTTCACGGGGCACCTGGGTGGCTCAGCCTGTTAAGGATCTGCCTTAAGCTCGGGTCATGTTCCCAGGGTCCTGGGATCGAGCCCCACATCCATCTTCCTGCCCAGCAGGGAGTCTGCTTCTCCCTTTCCTTCTGCTGCTCTCCTTCTCTCTCAAATAAAGCCTTAAAAAGAAAAAAAAAAAAAGACACATCACTGTATACCCTTCCGTACTTTTAAAATTTTATATTATGTGATTCTGTTGCCTATTCCCAAAAAAATGTTGTAATAATGGAAAAATAAAATGAAGTACCATGGCTGAATGGGATGAAAAACAGTTTATTAAAAATCCATATTATAACCTGCTTCTCAATTACAAGTGGTCCAACTCAGTTTCCATTCTTCCACATAAAATTTTTTCACCTTGAGCTGGGTTCAAGGATCACACTTATGCACACGTGCGCGTGAGTACACACACAATTCTCTCTGCCTGCCGCTAGAAAACCAGTCTGAGTCCCGTTCCCGTTTTGGTTCACGTTTTGGTTCTGTGGCTCTTAGAATAAAGGATGAGACTGGAGGTTCAGCAGCTCATTTACAGAACACCATAGAGAGCTTGAGGGTACCTTCTAAGTTGTCTCACAGAGCTGCCTGTGTCAAAAAAGTTAGAATTTATCCTCAAGCTCAGCGAGACAAATGTTTGTAACTGCATTGAGCCATCAGTGTTTTCATTTTGCGGGTTGAGTGAATAAATCATGCAACTGTTTTCTCATAAGAGTCTGGCTTCCCTCCGCCTCAGGGCAGGGTGCCATTCGCCGTGCCCGACAAAGTGCTGTGGCCGCAGCTGTGTGAGGCGCTCAACATGAAATTCAAGGCCGAAGTGCAGAGCAACCGCGGCCTGACCAAGGAGAACCTCGTGTTCCTGGCCCAGAAACTGTTCAACGGCAGCAGCAGCCACCTTGAAGACTATAATGGCATGTCTGTGTCCTGGTCCCAGTTCAACAGGGTGAGGGACCCGCCGCCGGCTGCCCTTGGATCAGTCCCTCCAAATTAGATGCCTTCCGGAGGCTTCCAGCCCGGGGCATTTGTTCTTCATGACTCTAATAAAATGGGCCCCACGTAATAGGAAGCTCCTGAACAGATGGATAAGCACATTTTTTATGTAGAAAATTCGGTCTGAATATTTAAGTAAACTGGGCTTTGTGTGCAGCTAGTGGATTTTTTTCCCTTTATAAAGGAAATAGAGCAAAGCAAATGAGAGCATGTCTCACAAGAAGTAAAGCTTTTGTGATCAGAAGTCCATGGGTCTTTCCCATGGACTCTCTGACGCTCCCTGCTGCATAATCCTGCAGAGCCAGGCTACTGTGGGGCCCTCAGCCCACCAGAGGGAATGCTGAGGGAGGGAGCGTCTCCCCCAGCATCGGGTAATTGAGATGTTACCTGTCACATCTTTGACTTTCAGTCCACCTTTTGTTTCTCTTTGCGTACACCTCCATCCCCAGGTGTTTTAAATGTCCTAATTCATAAAAGCAAAGAACGAGTCAGCCCAAATCCAAGTGAAGGTGTTCGTAGCAGGGGCCACTGGGGTGTTGGTAACTTCTCTGTTTTCCCTTCTGTCTTCCTCTCTGTCTGGTTTTTTGACGGTAGGACCATTTGGTAAAACTTGGACAAGCATGTGTATTTGTATGATTCTGACAGTGTAGATGTTTGTTTTTCATTTAATTTTTTTCAATTTAAGTATCCGCAGGCAATATTCTAGGTGTTACACTTGGCCTTCTTGTGCTCATTGTTGTATCTCCAACCAGGAGAATTTACCAGGACGAAATTACACATTCTGGCAGTGGTTCGATGGTGTGATGGAAGTGTTAAAAAAACATCTCAAGCCTCATTGGAATGATGGGTGAGAATTGTCATTTCCTAAGTCAGCCAATAGAGTATGAAGCTCTTCTTTCCGCTGTTAAAACATCACATCTGTTTCTCCTCTTTGGCCTCTGTGATCCAGGGCTATTTTGGGTTTCGTGAACAAGCAACAGGCCCACGACCTACTCATTAACAAGCCTGATGGGACCTTCCTGCTGAGATTCAGCGACTCTGAAATTGGCGGCATCACCATTGCTTGGAAGTTTGATTCTCGTGAGTTCCCTCCCTTTTTAGAACATATTTTGGGGGTGCCTGGGTGGCTCAGATGGTTAAGCATCTGCCTTTGGCTCAGGTCATGATCTCTGGGTTCTGGGATCCAGCCCCACATCAGGCTCCTGGCTCAGCAGGGAGTCTGCTTCTCCCTTTATCCTCCCCCATCTCAAGTGAATAAATAAAAAATCTTTAAAATATGGTTCTAGTTAGCTGCTTTTGTTGTAAAATTTCTTCAACCAATGACTTACTGAGCACTAAGTATGGGGTCAGTTCTGATGAAGGGCCCGCAAATGGGTCACCATGATGCAGCTGGGGCCACAAAGCAGCTACATAAAATCATACCACAGGAAACACAGTTACTAATTCGGAGAGACAGATGTGTAACGGTGAAGTGGCTACCTGTCACACAGCATTCTGTCCGCAATCTGAGCTGCTTCCCTTTTGAAATGTCTGCCTTCTTACTACTGAACCAGAGCTTATTTCAGTGAAGAATTACTTGGATGTTTAGGGAGTCATTAGACTGGAAGTAATGTGCTATTTTATTTTATTTTTTTAAAGATTTTGTCTGAGAGAAAGATAGAGATAGCGAGAGAGCAAGAGCAGGGAGGAGAGGGAGAAGCAGGCTCCTCGCTGAGCAGGGAGCCTGATACAGGGCTCGATCCCAGAACCCTGGGATCATGACTTGAGCTAAAGGCTATGCTTAACCAACTGAGACACCCAAGCGCCCCAGAGTAATATGCTATTTTAATTATTCCTTTATCCTAATCAACATAAAGGCATGGCCACTGACTCTTTCCATCCAAGAACAATTCTTTTCTCTGATCCTCACAATAAGTTAAGGGTAGCTCACTCGTTTTTTTGCAACTTAAAGATACTAGCAGCTTTTCATAGCTCTCATGCAGCCTCTGCATGACATGGACATGCTTCCTGGGTCTCTCATGTACTTTTGTACAGGGATCAAGGCTTGGAGTCAATAAGAACTATTTCTTCTACAGAGGAACTGAAAACCATTTGAATGAAACTACCTGAGATCATGGATCTCTAGGGAAGTGCTTACCAGCTTATCTCCCCGTGGCTTTCTTAAATAATTGAGCCACAACCTCATTTGGTCTTTTTTTTTTTTTTTTTAAGATTTATTCACATATTTAAGAGAGAGTGGAGAGGGGTAGGGGCAGAGGGAGAGGGAGAGAGACCCCCCAAGCAGACTCCCTGCTACAGGTGGAGCCCAACATGGGGATGCATCCCACAGCCCTAAGGTCACGACGTGAGCCAGAAATAAAAAGTCAAATGCTTAACTGTTAAGACTGAGCCAACGAGGTGACCTACAACCTGTGGCTATTTTTAAATGGAGATCTTTATTGGGACAGTTCTAATATAGAGCTTTGATTTGTAGTATATTTGGGTTTTAAGATTTTCTGTTTAGAAATCTGCTTAGAATATGATTATTCTGTTTATTGTTCTAGAGGAAAGGATGTTTTGGAACCTGATGCCTTTTACCACCAGAGACTTCTCCATCCGGTCCCTGGCCGACCGCTTGGGGGACCTGAATTACCTCATCTACGTGTTTCCTGATCGGCCAAAAGATGAAGTGTACTCCAGATACTACACACCAGTTCCATGCGAGCCTGCCACTGGTAATGGTGTTCGTGCTCTGACTGGGTTTTGTTGTGATTTTCGTTTTCTTTTAGTTTTATGTGTGTATGTGTGTCTGTCTTGCAAAAACACGTACACAATTAGTATTTAGTTTTTGGTGTTCAAGCATTATTCAGGAGAGTTGTAAATCCCAGACTATATTCTTTGATCATATCTGCTGCTAACCCAAATATCAAATGGAAGGGAACAAATTGCTTTTATTATTATTTTTTTCAAATTGTTTTTAAAACAAGCTTAGACCAAGTAAAATTAGAAAGATAAAATTTGGGGCACATGAGTGGCCCAGTCGGTTAAGCATCTGCCTTCAGCTTAGGTCATGATCTCAGGGTCCTGGGATTGAGCCCCATGTCGGGCTCCCTGCTCAGTGCGGAGTCTGTTTCCCCTCTCTGCTGCTTTTCCTGCTTGCGCTCTCTCTCTCTCTCTCAAATAAATAAATAAATTTTTTTTAAAAAGATAAAGCTTGTTTTTCAAAACAGATGGTTTTAGTGTTTCTGTTCATAAAAGTATTCTGTATTAATTGTAAAATTTCCAGAAAAGTTCGGAACAGATTAGGCATTTATCCTAGGGAAATAGTCAAACAGGATGCATGCACCAGGTTCTCTCAGTGAGTTAGTTTGTTTATGTATGTGCACATGTACATATGTATGTACGAATGTATGTAGTAAGCTACTCCCAATGTGGGGCTTGAACACCGGATCTTGACATCAAGAGTTGCATGCTCTAATGAATGAGTCAGCCAGGTAACTCAGGTTCTCTCGATATTAATTCACAACAGAAAACTGTGAATAACCTAAACTGTAAGTCTCTCAAATAACATCAAATCAACATACAGTGGAATTCTATGCAGTCATTAAAGTGATGTTATAAGATTGTATTTACAGACCTGCTCAACAGGGAGCCTGTTTCTCCCTCTCCCTCTCTGCCCGCCTCTCTGCCTACTTGTGATCTCTCTCTCTGTCAAATAAATAAAATTTTTAAGAAGAAAAAGAAATAGTCGATGCTTAACCCACTGAGCCACCCAGGCGCCCCCACACCAGCATTCTTCTTAACCAGCCACAGGGCATGGACAGTACAGGATGAGTGACCATCTGATTAACCCTAAACGCAGAAAGCGCAGGGAAACAAAAGAGCACACAGATACTTGACTGATACTCCCTTTCCTAAAAGAGGAGATACTCAGAATGACTCAAGGGACCATCAAGTCAGATTCATTCCTCTCTGATTTCTCAGTACAACCCCTGACAAGTCTTTGTACATCTTCTGCTTAAAGCTTTTCAGTGATGGGAAATCAGTTCTTCCCAAGACAGCCCCTTTCTTTTGTGGGCAGTTCTAAGTATGACAACATCCTTTCTGTGATTGAAAATTTGTCCTCTTCTGCTCGCCTCAATTTATTCCCTGGGACACAAAGCAAATCCTATCACTCTGCTGCGTCTATAACTTTAAACTTTTAAATATATATTTTCTTTTTATACTTAGTGTACAATTAATGCTTGGTTTGGATTTGTGCTGAAGTACATGTTTTCTGTGGTTTGAAGAATTTATTAACACATCCAAGCCAACTCAGAGGATATTTTAATTTACACTTTTAGTATTAAGGCTTCTAGACCAGGTCCTCCTAACAAATTAAAATATTAAGTGCTTGTATCAGATCTTAAGATAGAATGATATAGTTGTGTACTATGCTGAGAAAAGATGTGATTCTTAAGGGAGGTTGCATTTTTATTTCATTGAGAACTTTACTTCTCATCACTGTTTCCCCCTTGACAGCTAAAGCGGTGGATGGATACGTGAAGCCACAGATCAAGCAAGTGGTCCCTGAGTAAGTACCCAGGGTCTGGCTCTGGTCTCCTGCTGCCTCCTTTCTCTCTCCCCCAGCCCCCCTCACCCTTCAGCTCTGCTCCTCCCACTCACCGGCACTACGTGGCCCAGCCCTTCCTTCCCCGCCTAAAACCTGGCTTAGCCCTGGAGAGGGAACTGGGCTTAGTCTCAGTGGGACCAGGACCCAGGGCCCCACTCCCACAGCTGGAGTCCCAGTCCCAGTGGGCACTTTGTCCTTCCACACCCCCCAAAAAAGTGTAAAAATGTCCCCCCAAACCTGGGGCACCTGGGTGGCTCAGTGGGTTAAGCCTCTGCCTTTGGCTCAGGTCATGATCTCAGGGTCCTGGGATCGAGCCCCGCATCGGGCTCTCTGCTCAGCAGGGAGCCTGCTTCCCTCTCTCTCTCTGCCTGCCTCTCTGCCTACTTGTGATCTCTGTCTGTCAAATAAATAAATGGAATCTTTAAGAAAAAACAAAACAAACAAACAAAAAAAAAAACCCTCCCCAGGTCAGCTGTTGCCCGGAGGCCACTAAGGCTCTGCCGTGTTTCTCCTGCAGGTTTGTGAATGCGTCTGCAGACTCTGCCGGGGCCAGCGCCACCTACATGGACCAGGCCCCCTCCCCAGCCGTGTGCCCCCCGGCTCATTATAACATGTACCCCCAGAAGTAGGTTGTGTTCTGATGGAGCTTTGCGGGGAGGTACTGGGCACCTGGTCTCAGGCTGGGCATCCTGAAGGCTAGCGGGCGAAAGGCCCCAGATCTCCTGTGGGTCTGAGATCACCCAGGCTGGGCTCTAGCATGTCCCCAGGTGGGAGATTTGACCAGAAGATATTGGTAATTTAGAGTGGATTTGGGCAAATGTCTTATAATAACTCTCCTCTCCCAAAGTGGAGATTTTTCTTGTTCTGTGTGAGGGCCAGATGGGCTTTAGGTGTGTGGACAGCCAGGGTTAGGGTCAGCTGGGTGGGTATTGTAGTTTGAGTCTCTCTGTCCAGATAGCAAAGGATTCTACTCACCACTGTTTAGATCATGAGTGTCTTTTCCCACAAAGCCTAGGCAGGGCGTATAGGCAAGCTTGGGCCATTCACCTGGTGGGGTTTGGGGCTTGGGTTGGTCTCTGCTGCTCATCTTCGAGCCTCTGACAGCCTTTCCCTTCCTGTCATCTTTTCTGTTTTCCTTCGAAGCCCTGACCCTGTTCTTGACAATGACGGGGACTTTGATCTGGATGACACAATGGATGTGGCACGGCGTGTGGAGGAGCTCTTAGGCCGACCTATGGACAGTCAGTGGATCCCTCATGCGCAGTCGTGACCCCCTACCCGTCTCCGTCTGCAGCTCCTTCGTCCTCGCCAGAGGAGTTACTCTTGTGGATGTTTTAATTCCATGAATCGCTTCTCTTTGGAAACAATACTCATAATGTGAAGTGTTAATACTAGTTGTGACTTTAGTGTTTCTGTGCATGGTGGCACCAGTGAAGGGAGTGTGTGAGTGTGTGTGTGTGCGCGCACATGCGTGTGTGTGAGTTTGCACGTTGGACTGTTTCTCCCCCTTGCTGTGCAGAGTTCAGTTGCAGCATTGGGGCCACAAACAGAGGCTGTGGTTGTTTCAACCTTGTGCAAAAAGGCAGTAGTTCCACAAACCTTGGAACTTGGCCATGTGTCCGCTCAAGTAAGAGAAGGACATAGGGAGGAGAAAGCACCTCCTCTCTGTGAGGTTTGTCACTCGTCTGCCAAGCAATTGATATATAACCGTGATCCTCTCTGCTTTCCTGTGAAATGTACAAACTGCCTTTTGAGAAAGAAAGCCATCCTCACGCCTTCCCTCTCTTCCACCCCTGTTTTCCTGGGTAGGGATGGGTAAAGAGGGAACGTATGGTGATTGTTGGGGCAAGGGAGGTCATGGGTTGTCCGATGGGTAGTGGCTTTTTAAATAACACTTAACCCATCTACATGTTCTCTCCCTCACCCCTCCTTCCTTCCACTCTGTGGAATTCTACTCAGCTTTCTGTGTGTATACATGCACCCACACGTTTGATAAATTAGAGGAGAGAGGGTCATGTAACTGCAGCTTACGACATTGACGTCCTTTGTGTCGTGGCTAGAGTGGAAGGCCCAGCTGTGACCCATAGGCGCTGAGAAAATTGCCTTGCTCCCTGGGACATCTGCCCTCCAGTCTGCCCATCCTTCTGCCCAAGTGTGGGTACTGCGAGGCTTACTGATGACGGCTGTTTGCACATGGTGGTGTTTTATTTCTAAATTGAGACTTCTTGTTTTCCTCTTCCCACCCCCATCAGACATCACAATTCTTTCTTCCTGTGGCAGGTCCTGTGCCATTCATACCCAAGTCACCTTGTTTCCCTTCACTGTTCACACGGGCTGTCTTGGGGGGGGTGGCAGGAGTGCAGTCTGAACCCAGGGCCAACATGTTCCTCAGTGTCATTGCCCACTTGGTACGGGCCGCCGGGTGCCAGGCATTGGTAATTTGGGGAAATGCAGTCAGTGGATTTCCTGGGATGTTTGGTAAACTGCAAAAAACAAAATGAAAACAGCTTCAGTATAATGTTGTCCACAATTTCTTCCATAGCTTTATATCAGATGGAAGGAATGGGCTATGGCAGTCAGGTGGGAAGAGAGGGAAACAGATATAGCTTTTGGGGTAGGCCTACAAGGCCACTTACCCCTGCCCCCCCCCAAGAATCAATGACTGCACCCAGGAGAGAATGGTCCTAAAAACCTTATTTTTATACATGTGAGTAAATAAACATATTTTTTTTACAAAAATGACTTCTGAATTTATCAGTGTTTTGGTGTTAAAGGAAAATATTCCTCTGTAGTAAATTATTTATTGGAAGATGACTTTTTAAAAGCTGCTGTTTGCCCTGGCTTGGTTTCATACACTGATTTATTTTTCTATGCCAGGCAGTAGAATCTCTCTGCCTCTGAGGAGCAGGCCGACCCCTCCATGATACCAGCATTGACATAGGATGTGGCTAAGCCCTTGACATGCCCCTCAAGATTTGATTAAAATTCTACCGTGAGGATCAGAGCGGTGGGGAAAGGAGAAAAGGAAGCCGGACCGCTCTCCGACCCTGACCTGCCTGTTCCACGGGCTTCACCAACACTGGCCTGTGAGTGCTGCGCTGGGAGTTCGGGGGGCCCTGACAGGCGGGGCCTGACACCCCTTCAGCCTGGACTGGACCCAGCCCCCGGGAATGCTGAGGGCAGAGTTTGCCCTTTACAGTTGGCACTGGGGTTGCAGATACTGAAAAGTGTAGCTGCCCCGAGCGTAGGGGTCCTGTGCTTGTACAATTGCTAAGCTGTCCTCAGTTTTCCTGAGGCGGTGCCTAGAGATGGGAGAGATTTTTGACTGAAAAGGTGTGCTTGCTATCTGCGTTATATTTTCTCTTTTCTCCCTATTCCTGCAAACCACAAAAGAGGCAGGGGCAAGTTGTACACCTCTGCCTCTCACTTGTTCTCTCTCTCTCTCTCTCTCACACACACACACACACACACACACATGTCATCAAAATATTTCAATGTGTGGAATGTGCAGGGTTTTGTAGGGGGATGGGGAGACTAAAAGTGAATATAACAAAGTAGAAGTATACTTTTTATAATTTTTCTTTTTAAAACTTTGTGAAATTATTTCAAATATATATTTTAGTGTTGAGGCAGATTAGTATATAGCCACCAAAAAAGTATTGTGTACAATTTGGGGCAGTCACAAAATTGTGTATTTTATGTTATAATAAAGACTTCTTCCTCTGAAGGGACAATACTGAGTTCTGTTTTTATTTTTTTCCATCAGGTGGTGAAAGAGGGTAGTTTTGGTAGGGAAATATTCAAATCATCAGTGTGACTGTGAAAAGCAGAACCAGTTGGGAATTGGCCTCAGAGAGAATGTCTTCACCTTTGATGGCAGAGGGGGCATTTCTGAACTGCCTGTTCATACATAAGATGTTTTAAAAATTAGAATGATAGTCTGTTATCTCCTGCCTCCTGATTCCACACTCTTCCTTTTAGAGAGCTGATCCTTGGGGCGCCTGGATGGCTCAGTCAATTAAGTATCTCCCTTCGACTTGGGTCATGATCCTGGGGTCCTGGGATCGAGTCCTATGGCATTGGGCTTCCGGCTCAACGGGGAGCCTGCTTTTCCCTCTCCCTCTGCTGCTCCCCCTGCACATGCTCTCCCTGTCTCAAATGAATAAATAAGATCTTTAAAATAAAAGAAAGAAAGTTCGTCCTTAAACTTCAGCACATTTCAAGTGTCCACCCTGCATGGGCATGGTATGTAGGGACAAGAAATGGTTCTCGAGGATTTTGGCTGGGAAAAGACAGCCACACAACCGATGGTGATAGGATATCGGCTTGTGCTATAGTAAAGTTATCCTGAAGCCGTTACTGAATACCAGAGAACACGGAGAAAAGGCACCAATTAACTTGAGCTGGTTGGCGTTGGTGGTATAGTGGTGAGCATAGCTGCCTTCCAATTAACTTGAGCTGACTCCTCTAAAGAACACATAGAATTAAGAAAAGAGAGGCATTTGGCCAGAGAGACAAGAGCAAGCAGCCGCTGGAGATGAAGGAGGGCGGGATCATCTCCGGGTCATGAGATCGAGCCCAGCGTTGGGCTCAGAGTGGAGCCTGCTTGAAATTCTCTCTCCCTCTGTTTCTGCCCCCACTACCCACTCACGTTTTCTCATTCACTCAAGATATTTTTAAAAAATGATCAGGTCTAGGAGATGTGTATGCAGAGTAGGCTTTAGAATAGAAAACTTCGAATCCTCCAAGGAACTGACTTCCTTTGCAAGAGAAATTCAAGCTTAAGAGTGCTCTCGAAAACACTGGATGTTTGTGATGAAAGGCAAATGGCAGGAGAACAATAGCTTTATCGGAGATAGAGCCTGAAATGGGGCCAGTTAGTGTGCTACAGAGGGATGGGGAAAGACAGCTGGGAGGTGCTCTCTTGGGGTCAGAACATATCTCAAACCCTGGCTGTCAAACTGTCCCTTCAAAGAAGCCTATATCTCAAACCCTGGCTGTCAAACTGTCCCTTCAAAGAAGCCTGAACTTGATTGGATCAATTTCTGGAGCAACTTACTCCCCAAAGCATTGTTGAAAAATAGGTAATAATCAGCTAGCAGTGCCTGCGGCTTAACAGTTGGGTGTGGTCAGGGAGAGAGACCCATCTGTGAAAATCGCCCTAGTTGTGCTAGGGCCACTGTGGGCATTCTCAAGTCTGTCCTGCCTTACAGACCAGTATCAGGCATCACACTCTGGAGGGGTGTGTGGGAAGTAGACAGACTTCCCTAAAATGATCCAGCCACTCATTAAACAAGTAAGTAACAAGAACAAGCCCTGGAAAATTCACAAATACATGGAAGTTAAACAACATACTCCTAAATAACCAACTGAGAAAGAAGATTTAAGTTGAAATAGTCACATTTCACAATAAGCAAGTCAAAACTTACCACAAAGTAACAATAATCAACATAGTGTGATACTGGCATAAGGGTAGACATATGGACCAGTGGAATAGAATTCAGAGTCCAGAAGGAAACCCATGTGTCTATGGTCAACTGATATTTGACAAGGGTGCCAAGACCACGCAATAGAGTAAGAATAGTCCTTTCAACAAGCAGTACTGAGATGCTGGATAACCACATGCCGAAGAATGAAGTTGGAGCCTGACATCACATACAAAAATTAACTCAAAGTGGATCAAAGGCCTAAACGTAAGAGCTAAAACTATAAAACTCTTAGGAAAAAAACATAGATAGCTTCATGACGTTGGATTTGGCAATGATTTCTTGGCCATGACACCATGAGCAATGTAAGATGTATCGGGCCTCATCAAAATGAAAACTTTGCGGGGTGCCTGGGTGGCTCAGTGGGTTAAGCCTCTGCCTTCAGCTCCGGGCATGATCTCAGGGTCCTGGGATTGAGCCCCGCATCGGGCTCTCTGCTCGGTGGGGAGCCTGCTTCCCCATCTCTCTCTGCCTGCCTCTCTGCCTACTTGTGACCTCTGTCAAATACATAAATAAAATCTTTAAAAAAAGAAAAGAAAAAACTTCTTTGCATCAAAGGACACTGTTAGCAGAGTGACTAGGCACCCCACAGACTGGGAGAAAATATGTATAAATCATATGTCTGATAAGGGATTAATACCCAGAATATATAAAGAACTCTACAGTAGGAAGAACTTTTATTTTATTTTTTTTAAAAGATTTTATTTATTTATTTGACAGAGAGAGATCACAAGTAGGCAGAGAGGCAGGCAGAGAGAGAGGAGGAAGCAGGCTCCCTGCTGAGCAGAAAGCCCGACGCGGGGCTCGAACCCAGGACCTGGGATCATGACCTGAGCCGAAGGCAGCGGCTTAACCCACTGAGCCACCCAGGCGCCCCAGGAAGAACTTTCAAATGGAAAGGATGTGAACAGACATTTCTCTAAAGACACAGTCCACACGTGGACAATAAGCAGGCAAGAGATGCTCAGTCGGTAGAAATGCAAACCCACAATGAGATACCACTTCTTAACCATTGGATTGGCCATTGTCAGAGCAAAACAAAACAAAAAGCTGGTAGGGTATGTGGCGACGTTGGAAAACCTGTGTGCACTGCGTGTAGGCAGCTGCTGTGAGGATAGCATGGAGATTCCTCGAAAAGTTAAACAGAGAATTACCATGTGATCCAGCACTTCTACTTCTGGGTATTTTCTCAGAAAAAAAATGGAAATCAGGGACTCAAACAGATATTTGTGCCTCCGTGTTCATAGCAGGAATAGCTAAAAGATGAAAACAACACAAATGTCCATCAATGAATGAATGGATAAACTAAATGTGGTCTAGACATAATGGAATATCACTTCGTTTTTATTTTATTTTTTTTTTTTTAAACATTTTATTTATTTATTTGAGAGAGAGAGAGACAGTGAGAGAGAGCATGAGCGAGGAGAAGGTGAGAGGGAGAAGCAGACTCCCCGTGGAGCTGGGAGCCCGATGCGGGACTCGATCCCGGGACTCCAGGATCATGACCTGAGCCGAAGGCAGTTGCTTAACCAACTGAGCCACCCAGGCGCCCTCACTTCGTTTTTAAAAAGGAAGGAAATTCTGATACATGCTACGACGTGGGTGAATCTTGAAGACATTATGCTGAATGAATTAGACGCTAAGGGACAATTATTGTACGGTTGCCCTTATATTAGGTACTAGGAGTAGTTAGATTCATAAAGACAGAAAATAGAATCATGGTCATCAGAGGCTGGGGTGGGGGAAGAGAAAGGGGGGTTTTTGTTTAATGAGTAGAGTTTCAGTTTAAGAAGATGAAAAAGTTCTGGAGATGAATGGTGGTGATGACTGATACGGTTAAAATGGTAAACTTTATGTATATTTCATCACCACAAAAAATAAAGACCTATATGTAAGAGCTAAGACTATAAAATGATTAGAAGAAAACATACGAGTAAATCTTCACGACCCCAGATTTTTTTTTTTAATATTTTGGTTTTTTTTTTTTGACAGAGAGAGGCACAACGAGAGAGGGAACAGAAGCAGGAAGAGTGAGAGAGGGAGAAGCAGGCTTCCCGCTGAGCAGGGAGCCCGATGCGGGGCTCAATCCCAGGACCCTGGGATCATGACCTGAGCCGAAGGAAGACACTTAACAAGTGAGCCACCCAGGCGGCCCCATGACCCCAGATTTAACGATGGATCCCTAGTTATGACACCAAAAGCACAAGCAACAAAAGAAAAAGTAGATAATTGGTCTTCACTGAAATTTAAAATTTTGGGGGCACCTGGATGGCTCAGTCGTTAAGCATCTGCCTACAGCTCAGGTCATGATCCCGGGGTCCTGGGATCCAGCCCTGCATTGGGCTCCCTGCGTGGCGGGAAGCCTGCTTCTCCCTCTCCTACTCTTCCTGCTTGTGTTCCCCTCTCTCGTTGTGTCTCTCTCTGTCAAATATATAAAATCCCTTAAAAAAAAAAAAAAGAGGGGCGCCTGGATGGCTCAGTGGGTTGGGCCTCTGCCTTCAGCCCGGGTCATGATCTCCGGGTCCTGGGATCGAGCCTCACATCGGGCTCTTTGCTTGGTGGGGGATCTGCTTCTCCCTCTCTCTGCCTGCCTCTCTGCCTACTTGTGATCTCTCTCTCTCTCTGTCAAATAAATAAATAAAATCTTTAAAAAAATTTTTTTTTAAATTTTGTACCTCAAAGGACACTGTAAAGAAAATGAAAAGACAACCCACAAAATGGAAGAAAATATTTGGCAAACCATCTATCTGATAGGGAACTTGACTGTAAAATATATAAAGAACTCTTACAGCTTAATAATAAAAGTACAACTAGGGGCGCCTGGGTGGCCTAGTCGGTTAAGCTGCTGCCTTCGGCTCAGGTCATAATCCTGGGGTCCTGGGATTGAGCCCTGCATCGGGCTCTCTGTTCAGCGAGGAATCTGCTTCTCCCTCTCTCTCTGCTGTTCACCCTGTTTGTACTCTCTCCCTCCCTCTCTCTCTCATAAATAAATAAAATCTTGAAGAAAAAAAAAAAGACAAATAGCCCAATAAAAAAATGGGTAAGGGATCTGAAAAGACATTTCTTCGCAGAAGTATACAAATGGCCAGTAGGGGGCGCCTGGGTGGCTCAGTGGGTTAAGCCGCTGCCTTCCGCTCAGGTCATGATCTCGGGGTCCGGGTATCGAGTCCCACATCGGGCTCTCTGCTCAGCAGGGAGCCTGCTTCCCTCTCTCTCTCTCTGCCTGCCTCTCTGCCTACTTGTGATCTCTGTCTGTCAAATAAATAAATAAAATCTTAAAAAAAAAAAAAAACAAAAAAAACCAAATGGCCAGTAGGTACATGAAAAAATGCTGGATCATTGGTCATTGGGGACCATGCAAATTAAAACAGACACAAGGGGTGCCTGGCTGGCTCAGTTGGTGGAGTGTGTGACTCTCTCCATGTTGGGTATGGAGCTTAGTTAAAACAAAAAACAAACAAAAAACCCACCAGATTCAAGTTACTTCACACCCCACCAGGATGGCTATAATCAAAAAGTCAAGTAATAATAAGTGTCATCAATGCTGTAAAGAAATTGGAACCCTCATATACTGCTGGTGGGGATGTAAAATGGTACACCCACTATGCAAACCAGTTCAGCAATTCCTTAAACAGTTAAACAAAGTTCCTTAAACAGTTAAACAGCTATTCCATTCATTGGAATGTGATAAATCCCTTGCATTCATTACATTTTTATGCAAGAAAAATAAAAACATATGTCTGAGGAAAAACTTGTACACAGATGTCCATAACAGCATTATACATGATAGCCCAAAACCAGAAATGACCCAAATGCCCATCACCTGATGAATGGGTAAATAAATGTGATATGACATATCCATACAATCAAATAGTATTTGGCCATAAAAAGGAATGAACTACTCCTCCTCAGCACTACATGACAGAAACTGGAAAACATGTTAAGTGGAAGAAGCCAGACACAGAGACCACGTATTACATAATTCCGCTTGTATGAAATGCCCAGGATAGGCAAATCTATATATAGAGAAAGTAGATTTGTGGTTGCTTATGGTGGGGGTGGGGAGGTGGGAAGGGACTGGGGGGTGATAGCTAAAGGGTAGGGGGTTTCTTTCAAGGTGATGAAAATGTTATGAAATTGACTGTTGGTGTTCCACAGATCTGTGAATACAGTAGAAACCATAGAATTGTCTGCATTAAATGGGTGACTTGTATGGTATGTGAATTATACCTAATAAAGCTGTTCTTTAAAAAAAAAAAAAAATCAAGTAAAAGACCTAAACAAGGAATTAAAAGGGGTGAGATCAAGGTGGGGCATCCTGACAGTGAGAGGTGAACTGTGCCACCTGTGCGAAGGCACTCCACTGTGAAAGGGAGAGCCCCTGGAAGACGATGAGGGGTTGATGGGAGGGGTTTTAGTGTTCAAGAGCCTGGTTCCAGAGCACAGGAGCAGGGAAGGCTTAATTAACCACGGGCTGCAGAAGAACCTCATTCTAGAACAGAAGTTCTCAAACTTCACAGTGGGAGGGTAGGAGCCTAACCGAGGTGGGCCCCTCGTTCCAAGTTGCAAAAAGTCGTCGTGTCGTAAAGATGGGAGAAGTTTGTTTTTCCTTGGCATAAACCCTATTAGCTAACACCAGTGGTGACCCCAGTTACCAGGTAAAGTTGGGATGAGCTACTGGTGACAAATGGTACTGCCAAGTCCCCTTCCTTGAGAACTAGTTACCGTTTACCTAAAAAAAAAATTTTTTTTTAAAGATTTTATTTATTTATTTGAGAGGGAGAGAGAGATAGAGAGCTTGAGATCAGGGGAAGGGATCTTCCCAGAGCAGGAAGACACACATATGCACACACCCCCTACCCCGTCTGGGGCTGGATCCCAGGATTGGATTGGATTGGAAGAAAATTTTGTTTTTTAAACAGTTCTCGGGCTTGAATCTGCTTCTGTGGGGTGCGCCCTTTTCCCAACACAAGCTGCTTCGTGGCACTCTTTTCCACACTCAGCTTTCTATTCCTTCACCTGCAGGAGTTTGAAGACCACACTTCTCTGGCGGGGAGTTTCCTCCCATCTGCCAGCATGTGGGCCCCGAGGCAAACTGCCCCTTTAAGAGCCCCCCCCCCCCAGCGCCTCCCTCGGGCCTGCAGCCGGATTTCCCCATCAGGGCCCCACCCTTTAAAGCCACGGCTCCATCTTCCTGGCTGGCTGTGTACACAAACCGGAGGGCCCAGGGGTTCCTGGGTGCTGAGAGTGGGCACAAGTGGGCTGTGACAGGTGCATGTGGGACATGGAATCACCACCAGGGGCTCAGGAGGGACCTGAAGCTGGGACTGGGAGGGTCCTGGGCTGAGGCCGAGCCACTCGGAGGTGGGAGTGGGCTGGACGGGGCATTCATGGGGCAGCAGTCTCTGTGTGCCAGGCACCGTGGCAAACCCTTTCTGTAGCTTCTGCGGAGCTATTAGTGTTCCCATTTTACAGATAGGGCAATGGAGCCCAGAGCAGCTAGCTGACTTACCCGGGGCCCTACCGCTAACCAAGTGGCAGCGCCAGCGTCCAAACTCAGGTCAGTGTGACTTCAGAGCCTTGATGTCTTCTCCTCGGCATCACCTGGCTGACGGCTCCTGGCTTCTTCCCAGACTTCCTTTCCCCTTGGTTTCTTGTGTGGTAGAGTGGTGTTGGGGGGGGGGGGATGGGTTATCCCCTCCTCCCCCATTACTAGAACTTGGGTCCCTTCCTCCTCCCAGGAGCTGCTTGGAGATGCTGCTGCTGCTGCTGCTGCTGCTGCTCCCCCTCCTCCTCCTTCTGCTGCTGCTGCTGCCACCCCTGGCCCTGCTCCAGGCAGTCCCAGGATGCCAGGCCGTCCTGGCTTGCTGGCCTCCAGCACCGTATGGCAGGGGGTGCCCTGTGCTGGGCAGCCGCCTGGCAGCAAAGGAGACTAGAGCAGAGCACACTGCACGCAGGCCAGAGCCAGCAGCAGGCCCTGACGTGGTGTCTGCGAGAAGCCCGAAGGCCCCTCGGTCCCCTCCAGGGGACCACAGGTGTGTTTCCAAGGGTCTGGGGAGGTGCCGCGAGCAGATAGAAACGCCACGGGACAGTCAGATTCCAGAACCTGAGGACCTCCCTTCTCCCCTTCTACTGCCAGCACCGAGGGGCCCAACCCAAAGACCCTACCCAGGCTCAGGATCGTTCGAGATGCATGTTCCATTGGGAACATGGGCCCTAGTAGCCTTGGCCCAGGCCTGTACTGGGTTCCTTCCTCAAGGGTCTTACCAATCTTGCCTGAAACTTCTTGGGAAACTGTGGCTTCAGGACGAGTTTATGATGTCTTTGGAGCTACAGATACAAGCACCTTCCGGAACCATCTCCCTCTGATCAAGGCCAGCCAGGCCCAGGAGGAGGAAAGTGGGGGGCAGCTCCTGCCCCCTATGTCAACCCAGTGCTACGGGGAAGCATCCCTGCAGGTAAACAGAAGGCTGGAGCCTAGCTCCGCCAGAGACCCCTACTTGCAGCCAAACCTTCCCATCAGTGTGGGCAAAGAACCCCCAACCTGGGGACTCAGAGGCCAACACCCTCCCTTGTCTCCCCCTCAGGCTACCTTGCTGGGTCTGGCAGCCCTAAGCAAGGCCTTCCCAGAAGTGCTGACTCCAGGAGGCATTGCCTGTGTGACCCCTACATCTCCCTGGCCTCGTCCCCTCCCCTGGCCTTGGCGCATCCTGGACCAGGTTGTTAGTGCTCCTGGGGCCAAGCACCCTGGGGCCCTACTGCTAGAGGCACTGAGGTCCCCAGGGCTGCGGGCACTGGAAGCTGGGACGGCCACCGAACTCCTGGATGTCTTTTCCGGCCTGGAGGCCAATGGTGAAGAGCTGGCTGAGGCAATGGCTGCTGGGAACCCGGGGTCTCCTCTCCCCAGCCGGGCAGCGGAGCTGCGGGAGGCCCTAGACCTGGGGCCCCGAGGACTGGCCCTCCGACTCTGGCCAAAGCTACAGGTGGTGGTGACTTTAGACGCAGGAGGCCAGACGGAGGCAGTGGCTGCCCTGGCGGCCTTGTGGTGCCACGGGCTAGCCTTCTTCTCGCCTGCTTACGCCGCCTCTGGAGGTCAGCAGGAGTCAGGGCTAGTGAGCTGCGGGGCAGGGGGCAGAGGCCGCACAGCTAGCTGTCAAGTAGTGAGCCCTGCATGGTCACCTCATTTAAGCCCCCCCCCAAACCCAGCAGCTCCATTTTACAGGTGCAGAAACCGGGGCTTGGGGAGGTCAGGAGACTTGCACAGATGGCCCCAGTATCAGCACTTACCCAAGGGTCCTCCGCCCCCAGAGCCACTTCCCCTTGGCAATCAGGGCCTCAGAGGCAGGGCACTGAGCCTGCGGGAGCCAGGAAGGAGGGGTGGAAGGGGAGCAGTGGGCTCAGTTGCTCAGAGAATCGGGGCTGGGGTCTAGGCCGAGGGGCTATTCCCTAGCAGACGGCCACAGCACCCCCAGCGAGAGGGCTGCTTGCTCCCCACAGGGGTAGTGGGCCTAAACTTGTGGCCGGAGCAAGCCCATGGACGCTACCTTCTGCCCCCTGGAGCTCCTTTTATCGAGCTGCTCCCAGTCAAGGAAGGAGCCCAGGAAGAGGCAGCCTCCACCGTCCTGCTGGCCGAGGCCCAGAAGGGCGAGGAGTATGAGCTGGTGCTGACCAACCACGCTGGCCTCGCCAGGTGATCACCTGCCTCCCCCAGGTCACCTCAGGCCCTCTGCAACCTTACCGAGGGCCAGGGACAGGAGCTCACCACCACCGCTACCCCGTCAGGTGCCGCCTGGGTGACGTGGTGCAGGTGGTCGGGGCCTACAACCAGTGCCCGGTCGTCAGGTTCGTCCGCAGGTAGGCGACTCCCCAGGGGAGCTGAGGGGCCGTCCTTGTGCCCTAGGCTCCTCTGCCTCCCCCTTCCACCTCCCTAGGCTGGGCCAGACCCTGAATGTGCGAGGAGAAGACATTCAAGAGGACGTGTTCACTGAGGCCCTGGGCCGGGCCGTAGGGCAGTGGCCAGGGGCCAAACTGTTAGACCACAGCTGTGTGGAGAGCAGCATTCTGGGTAAGCTGCTTCGTCAGCCCCTGCCCCCCATTCTTGAGTTGGCTGCCCCGCCCCCAATACCATACCCATCCCGAAGGAAGAGCTCTAGGAAAGAGGTAAGACCCAGCCTCTTTTGCTGCTCCTAACAAAGGTCCTTCCCTCATGTCTGACTCCCATCCCTCCTGACCTCTTTCATCGTTACGATTAGGCTTGGGGTTCCTCTCCATTTCCCCCGTTCTTGGCCAAGAAAGTCCTTTTCTCCCATGAGCCTCAGAGTGGGGTACAACAGATGGGGGCGCAGGCATTGGTGTTGGAAGCTGCCCCATTCACTAAAGTGTGTGTGCATGGGACTTTGTCCTCAGATTCCTCCCAGGGCTCTGCTCCCCACTATGAGGTGTTTGTGGCGCTAAGGGGGCTGAGGAACCTGTCAGAGGAAAATCGAGACAAGGTAAATGACACAGGGATGGGACGGAACTGCGTGTCCCTTTCACTCTCCATGCCTGCAGGTGCCCTGGGCACAGTGCAGGGACGGGGACGAGGGGGACGAGGGAGCTGGGCAGGAGAACCTCCCTGGGGACTCGGGGAGGGGAGGGATGAGGTCCTCGGACACATGCGTACGCATGAAACGCCTGCCACTCAGCTGCGGCCACCATCAGGCACCCCTCAGCCATGGGCCACAGAGCCATGCACCAGCCTCACTCAGGCCCTTCTGTTCCCAGCTTGACCACTGCCTTCAGGAAGTCTCTCCCCGCTACAAGTCCCTGCGGTTCCGGGGCAGCGTGGGCCCTGCCAGAGTTCACTTGGTGGGGCGCGGGGCCTTCAGAGAACTCCGGGCCGCCCTTGCAGCCTGCCCCTCATCCCGCTTTCCTCCCGAGATGCCCCGGGTCCTCAGGCACAGGCATCTGGCCGAGTGTCTGCAGAGGAGGGTGTTGTCCTGAGCCGAGGCCTCCCTGCTGGCCCATCCCCCTTCATAGGCCACCTCGCTCCTTCCTCTGCGGCCTCTCTGGATGGGAACCCTCCAACAGGGTCTTCGACACTGTGTCACCTGACAGTGGCTCATCAGAGCTGCCAGGCCTTAGGGATGTGCGACCTAGTCAGCCTGTGCTGAGCTGCTGAGCAGCAGATGCCTGCAGGGGGATGCCCGGAGCCTGGAGGCCCCCTCCAGAGGACACTGCTAGAAGTCCCGCACACGCCACGCTCCCGTGTCTCCAGCCCAGTGCACCATGCAGGCCGCAAGTGTTGGCAGTTCAGACCCCTGGGAGCGGCCCTTTGCAAGAAACAGGAGTGGGAGGGACGCCTGGGTGGCTCAGTTGGTTAAGCAGCTGCCTTCGGCTCAGGTCATGATTCCAGCGTCCTGGGATTGAGTCCCGCATCGGGCTCCTTGCTCAGCAGGAGCCTGCTTCTCCCTCTGCCTCTGCCTGCCATTCTGTCTGCCTGTGCTTGCTCTCTCTCCCTCTCTCTCTGACAAATAAATAAAATCTTTAAAAAAAAAAAAAAAAGAAAAGAAAAGAAACAGGAGTGGGAGAAAAGAGCCCGGCATCATTCTCCCTCATGCGACAATTCTGAAGTGTATTCTGCTCGGGTTGCCTACCCTGATAACCCTCTCAGTAACACAGCTCTTCCTGGTTTCCTTCCATCCCTTCCATCCCCACTCCCTTATCTGCTTTCTAAGATCACCTCCCAAATAAACGGCTCACACCCGATTCTTGACTCAGGGTCTGCTTATGGAGAAACTGTAAGAGTCCTATTGGCTCTGTTTCTGTGGCCGCCTGGCTCCCTGCACCCCCGTCCACCTTCTGCTCTGGACACCAGGGCTCTCCTCCCAGTCCCCACTGCAGGTCGGGGTAGGCCCCGGTGTGTGTGCACCTCTTTCCACTCCAAGCTGTTCTGAAATGTGGAGGGACTGCTCCCCAACTTCCCTTGCCCTGGCTTAGCACAGGTCCTGTCTGGCCCCACACCCACAAATCACTTCCCTGGCTGGGGGCTGTACTATAGATCATGAAGGATCCCACCAAGAAGCAATCCCAAAGACCATGGGGCTTAACTGTGCATCATAACCTGCCGGGAAACTGAAGCTTCCTGAGGCTGTGAAGCTGGCCCAAGGGCCTGCAGCACCTCCTAATTAACGTGGCCTCAGTTGCTAAGTCTTCAGCCCTGCCTCTGAATTATTTCTGGATTCCATGCACCCACATCAGCCCCACGACTCCTTCCTACTAAAACTTCCCATGGCTTCCTAGTGTCCACAGGACTGAGACCAAACAGCCAAGCCTGTAAGACTCTTTGACCCACCCTGGGCCTCACTCACCTGTCCAGCCACCTCCCACCCCCGGGACTGAAGCTGCAGCTCTAATAACCACACCCTACTATCCCGCATGAGCTAAGCACCATCACCTCTAAGTCTTTGCTCAACTTGTGCCTCCCGTGCAATGCCTTCTCCCCAACCTTCCCTGATGGAAATCCACTTTGCAAGCCAGGCCTTTCTGGGGCCTTTTCTCCCACTGAGCTATCACTACGCTGGGTTGCCTCGCCACCTGAACTTTGGAGCTCCAGGAAAACTGGGTCATGTCCAATGCACACTGTCCCTCCAGCGCCCAGTGCAGGGCCTGGCAGGGAGCAGGTCTTCAACAGACATGCCCCTTATCAAAGAGAGACTCTACTTCGGAGCTGGCACGGTCCTTCCCCAGGGTGGCTCACTCCTGGCTGATAGTGAGATGGGACCCATCTCCGACTCCAAGCAGCCTGACCAGGAAGGAAACTGGGCAGGTCAGAGGACAGCACCAGGTTTGGCTGCTGTCCTTCCCCTGCCCAGGTTTAGTTTCCAAGATTTTCCACCTTGGAGGTTGGTGGAAGGGGTAGAGGGAAGAAGAAAGCTGGAGAGAAGGGAGAGGCGGCTAAGAAGTCTTTTCCATGAAGGAAGAGGGCCAAGGAGCCTGATAGACCCCAGGGACAGCAACAAGGAGCAGAAGGGGGAGGCTAGCTGCCTGACTGCCCCCCCCACATACACATGCCACGTGGATTGTGGGGCTCACAGCTGCCTTTTCTCCTGCCCTAATTAGCAGCTGCCCAGCACCCCCCTCATTGTCCCAGGCCAGTGCCCCAGGCAAGGCCTCTTTTGTGCTCCCAGATTCCTGGGTGCAAGGTGGCCTCATTAGTGCCCGGAGACCGCCCCATCTCCAGGGAGCAGGCGGACAGACAAGGGGGGTGCCAGGGGAACAGTGATCAAACTCCCGCTTCTGAGAGCCTTGGCGGCCATTCTTTGGGTCCAACCTGGAGACGGGCCCCCTGCAGGAGGCTAATCTTAGACATGCCTTTGTCTGGCCCCAGAGTGGACGCAAGTACCCGTCTGTCCCCCACCACCTCAGAGCACTATAAACCCTAGGCCCTTGATCAGGGGTCACAGTCAACGGCCTCAAAGTTCCTGGCTATTCGGACCACTGCTGACACCACCTCTCCTGGCTACCGCACTCTGAGCTCCAGACACCATGAACCCTCCCTCTATGAAGGTAAAGACCGAGGGAGAGAGGGGTGACTCATCATACCAGATGTGCAATGAGAATGCTTATTCAGGGGGCTAGAAAGAAGACTGAGGGCTCTGAGGCAGGGGACTGGGTGGTCTCAGCGAAGAGCCGGGTGCTAGCAGTGGACTGAGAGCTCGTGCCTCCCGGGCTGTTTGCACCTGTCTCATGTCCCCCTCCCGAAGCCTGCACTGTAGAAATGATTTAATACCGGTTCACAAGGGAGGAAGTTGTGCCCCCTTAGGGCACAAGTGCTAAGAGACAGTGCAGTTTCCCCGGAAAGGGAGGAGGCAGACGTGGCAACGCCACGTGGAACCTGCCAGTCGTTGACTTGCACGTGTTTGTCCAGGGAGGGACTATACAGGACCTCTGTCTCCCTGAATGAACAAAGTTCTGGTGCAGACAGACTTACACATCTTGTTTTCAGGTATAGTGGTAAGCGCTTTAATGGGGGTACGAGGGACTAAGAGTACCCAGAAAAGAGGGATTCACTCTGCTCAGGGGGTCTCAAAGGGCTTCCTGGAAGAGATGCTGTGCGGGGGCTTGAGAGATGAGCAGGTAAAGCAGCCAGAGAGGAGCCCCCCTCCGCCCCCGGCAGGCAGCCTTGCTCAGCGGCGGAGAAACCAGCGAACACAGTAGGAGCGCAGGCGGGGAGGGGCGCCGAGCCAGCTGGGCGAGGCCTGGGCGTAGGGGCTGGAGGCTGGCGCGGCGGGAAGACCCCCAGCGCCTAGCCTCGCATCTACCTAGGTCCCCTGGGCCGCCGTGACGCTGCTGCTGCTGCTGTTGCTGCCGCCCGCGCTGCTGTCGCCCGGGGCGGCCGCGCAGCCCCTGCCCGACTGCTGCCGTCAGAAGACGTGTTCCTGCCGCCTCTACGAGCTGCTGCACGGCGCGGGCAACCATGCGGCCGGTATCCTCACGCTGGGCAAGCGGCGGCCGGGGCCCCCCGGCCTCCAGGGCCGGCTGCAGCGCCTCCTGCAGGCCAGCGGCAATCATGCGGCCGGCATCCTGACCATGGGCCGCCGCGCAGGCGCAGAGCCAGCGCCGCGCCCGTGCCCGGGGCGCCGCTGTTCCGCAGCCGCTTCCGCCCCGTCTGCAGCGCCTGGAGGGCGGTCCGGGGTCTGAGCCCCTGATCGTGCCCTGTCCTGGCCCTGCCCTCTCCTCGTTGCCCGCCGGGTGTCAGCCCCCAAAAAGGGCAATAAAGACGAGTCTCTAAGTGTGGCTAGTCTCTGTTCTGTGTGGTCGCATCCCGTCCTGCAGGGGGCGTGAGAGTCCTTCGAACTATAAAGAGCCCGAGGGCCTAGAAGCCTCGCGCTGGGGCACCTCTGCTTTGGCGTTTTCGAGCTCTAAACACCGCAAGGAATCGTGGAAGGAAGCTCCGTGGCACGGAGAGGACATGTGCATGCTTGGAGGGGAGGATGGGGAACAGACACGGGTCTCGATGCTCTCCTGGTCTCTGTATCTCGGCCTTTACAGACAGCGAAGGGAGGGAGAGCAAGGAAGGTTGCACAGAGGAGAGGAGTCTGGCCTGGGAAGGGATAGGAGCGGAGCTTGCCCCAAAGGCCAAGAATATAAGGTTCAACATGAATCTTCCAGAATGGCTGTTGCATGAGAGTTGATGGTGTGGGGAACGGGGAAGCGCCGAAGGGGAGGCTGTCAGGTTCCTGCAGGCTGGGTTGTGAAGGCCCTCGCAAATCATCAGGTTTTACATTTCATTCTGTAGGTACCTGGGAGTCAGGAGAAGTTCTTAATCAGAGATGGGGTAAGATTTTCCTGCAACTTTAGCTGAATGCACCCTCCACCCCCAATTCACAGGTTGAAGTCCTAACTCCCTTCACCGCACTTCATAAGATGACCTTATGTAGAAATAGAGTCATTGTATATGTAAGTAAGATGACGTCATCCTGGGGGAGAGTGGACCTCTACTCTGATATGACTAGTGTTCTTATAAAAAGGGGGATTTGGATGCACAAAAACGCACACAAGGAGAAACAATGTGAACATAAAGACTGAGGTGGGGTGATGCATCTATGAGCCAAGGAACACCAGAGATTGTCAGCAACCCACCAGAAGCTATGAGAGAGGTATAGAACAGATTCTCCTTCACAGCCTTCAGAGGAAACCAACCCTACCTTCTCTTGATCTTGGACTTCTACCCTCCAGAACTGAGACAATAACTTTCTGTTGTTTAAGTCGGTTTGTGGTACTTTGTTATAGTAGCCCTAGGAAATAATTATAACAACAAAATAGAGACACAGAAGGATGTAGCACTTTTAAGCAATCTAACAGCCCAGATAATACCCAGCTCAGACTCTGGGGGTGAGGGAGAGGAGCACTGGCCCGAGATGAGTTTCGCCTATCTTCCCATTCTCACTGGCTCCAGCTTCTTCGCCCTGAGAAGCAGCCCCTCTAAGCCACCACACTCATCTGCCCCTGTCATTTTCTGCTTTTGTAGTGAAAAAGTCCCATGGCTGGTCTCACATGGGTCCTTCTTGCTGCTGCACTGGTTCCCTCTGGGAGATAATGGAGATCAGAGACCATCATTACACCTTTGGAGATTTGCAAACTGCTTCTGCCCACCTTGAAACTATCTTTCTTGTCTCCCATCTTGCCTCCAGCCTCTTTCCCCCTCTTTAATGGCAGCAGAGAGAAGGAGGGTTAAATCAAGACTACAGGAAGAGAAATTGCTCTCCAACACACTCACTGTGTACCAAAAACATGTTTGATTATATTAAATTCTCACAACCGCATGAGGTGAAAATTATTAGCTCCATTTTACAGATAAGGAAAGTGAAGCTTGAGGAGGCTAAGTCACACAATCAGTGAGTAGCCGAGCTGGCATTTTTACCCCATGTACTCCAAAGCTCTTTTCATCCATTCAGCTGCACTCAGAGGCAAAACTCGCCAGGGTGCACTATCCAAAATGAGACACGGTGGAGGGTTAAGCCACTCTAGAAGTTGAGTTCTCAGCCTTCCTGCCGATCCTCCACCAACGAAGCTAGTCTCTTTAACCCTTGCTGTCACATACTGGAGCGCAGGAAACTGGGATGCTGCGAAATATCTCAACTCCAGCAGGCGGCACTGTGATCCAAACACCATTTCCAGCGTGGGCGGCGCGCGGGGAAACCCGTGGGGCGGAGCCACAAAGGAGTCGCCCGGGAACCACTCGTGGGGGCGTGGCCACCCCGGGAGGAGGGCGTGCCTGCCACCCAAGCCCCGCCCTACCTCTTGGGTCTCGGCTCCAGGTGGGCGTGTCCCGAATTCTCTCTGGGAGAGACACGCGTGGGCCGCTCCCCTCTGGGAGGAGGGCAGCGGAGAAGGGTGAGGGTGTCGCTGGCGGCCCCTCCCCGTGCGGGCCACGTGGCGGGCGCGGGCCGAGCCCGGGGGAAAGAACTTGGCCCGTGGGGAGGTGGGGGGACCGAGGCGGCGCCAAGCTGAGCCGAGAGCTGCGGGGTTCAGAGCAGAGAGGCAGCGGCGGCGGCGGCGCCGAGAGGAGGGGAGGAGGCAGGCGGGCGCATGGGGCGCCCCGGCCCCGCCGGCAGCGCGCCCCCTCCCGCCCCGCCGCGCTGAACGCCCCCCAGCGCCGCTCCTCTAACCCCAGCCCCGAGGCCATGCCGGTCATGAAGGGGTTGCTGGCCCCGCAAAACACCTTTTTGGACACCATCGCCACCCGCTTCGACGGCACGCGTGAGTGGGGAGAGGCTGGGGCTGGGTGTTCGAGCTGGGGCCAAGTCAGCTTCGGCACCGGCGCGGGTCTACTGGATGTGTTGAGACCCGAGGCGGCGAGAGTGGAGTTTATGGTCTAGGAACTCCTGAAGCCGCGGGAAAGGAACAGGACTGGGAGTGCACTGCGAAGGGGGGCGGGGAAAGGGCTAAGAGTGCGGGGGGCTAAGGTTGGGGGTGTGACTTGAGTCAGGAAAGGCTCTTTGTGCCGCAAAACGGAGGAGAGGCCTTGTCAGCTGCTCGCTCCCGGGCAGAGCTCTGCTGGGGGAGTGTGTGGGTATCTGAGACGCAGAGGTGGAACGAAGTGGTCAGGCGCTCTGGAGTCTACTTCCAGAAGGCTCCAGCATCTCCTTCCCTCAGAAAAAAAAAAAAAAAGAAAGAAAGAAAAGAAAAGAAAGAAAGAAAAAGAAAAAAAGAAAGAGAAAGATCAGACTTCAGCAGCACCTAGCTTGGATTAAGGTCACGCGCCCCCAAATCTTGTCGCGTCTGAGTCTGAGGGAGGTGAGGCAGGCGGAAGGGGGTGGTCCGTGTGACGAAGGGAACTCTCTGCTCGCCCACCCCCAGTTTGGATTCCAGGTTCAGCACCTTGGACAGCCACACTCCTCGCTCTCAGTCTATTCTCCCGCCTTTCCCTTTCCCTACTTTGGAGCAGAGTAATCTCCCTTTGCCCCCTTCGGGCTCCCTGGTCAGTATCTGGAAAGTGGGGGGAGCGATACCCGCGGGCGGAAATCGAGCCGCCCGGGCCCTAGCCGCCTCCCCCCCAACCCCCCACAGACACCTCCCTTGTTTCCATAGCTCCCATCACCGGGGAAACGGGCCCTGGGATGGAAGAAGGAGGCTGCTGCCCAGGGCCCAGAGTCTCCCAGGCACCTTCAGTCCCCATCAGCCTCTCCACTCCTACGCACTCACCCCCTTAGCATCCAAGCACTGGTTGTGTCTCAGACCCCTTCCCTCAGCTGGGATTCTGCCCCTTGATGGCACACAGAATCCCCCTGTTGCTTCCACCCATTGGAGCCAGAGGAAGCCAGATCAGGTTCTGGTCCTGGGGTTGCTGAACTAAAAACTTCCTTGCTCAATATGCTGTCAGACTTTGAGCACTGGGACAGACCCTCTGAAATTACCTAAAGAGATGCTAAAAAGAGGACCTTTCCTGGAAGGCAGGGAATAAGGACACTACTCATCACTGTCTCCCTCCCCCACCAAAGGAGATTCGTGAGTTTGGATAATCTCCGTCTTCTGGTTTCCGATCAACAAAATGGGTGTGATATCACAAGAATCTGTGCCCTGTCTACTTTCTAATAGGAGGACGGGATAGCGGCTATGCATGTGTTTTGAAAGCTGTGGGAACGTGAGGGAGTCATTTTACCTTCTCAGTGTAGCACTTAGTATATGCTAGGATTTGTTCTCCCTAGGTAACTTTTTCCCTATGGTAACTAATGTAACTTTCACAACAGCCATATAGGGAAGATGTATTATGTCCCACTTTGCAGATAAGAAAGTTGAGGCACAGAAGAGTTCATTAACCAGTGTCCTAGGTTACAGTCAGAAAGTGGCAGAGGTGTTGTGCTGGAGCCCATGCCCAGCTCCCTTGTAATAGCTCACCAGCTTGAAAGGAGAGGGAAGGACAGTGTGACCTTCAACCCCTCCAGTAGTCCCTGTCCTGGTTCCAAGCCATCCTTAAGCCCTTGTCCTTTTCCTCTACCTCTTTTTACTCTCATTTCAGAATATCCCAAAGGGGATCCAGGAATCACAAGGAAGTCTGGGAAACTTCTGGCTCTGTGACCTCTGACCACAGCTTGGGGGAGGTACTACTCACCTTAAAGCTAAGATCCCCTCCTGGCCTTGACCTAACCTTGACCTCTTCTTCTCACAGACAGCAACTTCCTG
Source organism: Lutra lutra (assembly GCF_902655055.1). Classification (NCBI taxonomy): domain Eukaryota; kingdom Metazoa; phylum Chordata; class Mammalia; order Carnivora; family Mustelidae; genus Lutra; species Lutra lutra. The sequence goes on from NC_062293.1 coordinate 20,251,900, forward strand.
CTGGCCAACGCACAGGGCCCACGGGGCTTTCCCATTGTCTACTGCTCTGACGGATTCTGCGAGCTCACAGGCTACGGCCGCACTGAGGTCATGCAGAAAACCTGCAGCTGCCGTTTCCTCTATGGTCCAGAGACTAGTGAACCAGCCCTGCAGAGGCTGCACAAGGCCCTGGAGGGCCATCAAGAGCACCGGGCTGAAATCTGCTTCTACCGAAAGGATGGTAAGGGGTCGTGGCCCGCCCTGCAGGCCTGTGCAGATCCTGGGCCATACACAGAGTCCACTTGGCATAGTGGAAGACTGGATGCTGGCCCCATACTGCCACAAGTTGACTATGTGATCCTGAGTGCATCCCTGGTCCTCTCTAGGCCTTGCTTCTCCCATCGGGAAGGGAAAGGGTCTGACATAATCTCTGGGGTTCTTTCCATCTGTAAACCTTTGCCAAGCCCTTTGATCATGCCCAGGAACCTTGGGTGATAAAGGGGAAGGGGTGCCATGGGCCACTCACCCTTCCCCTCCATCTCTTCACATCTACAGGCTCGGCCTTTTGGTGCCTCTTGGACATGATGCCAATCAAGAATGAGATGGGAGAAGTCGTGCTTTTCCTCTTTTCCTTCAAGGACATCACTCAGAGTGGAGGCCCAGGACTTGGTTCCCCAGGAGGCCATGGGGACAGTAATCATGGTAACTGCAGGTCTGGGAAGGAGGCATGAATGGTCAGAGGTCCTTGCTGAGGGTCACACAAGATGTCTGTCAATCTGGCTTCATGGGAGGTGCCCCCACTTATCTCTGCACCCTTCTTTCCAACAGAAAACTCCCTTGGCAGGAGGGGAGCCGGCTCGAGACTTCGATCTGCCAGGAGGCAAAGCCGCACTGTCCTACACCGCCTGGCTGGCCACTTTGGCCGACGGCGCCAGGGAGGCATGAAAACCAATAATGTGAGTCCCAACATCTCCCAGCTGTGATTCTGAGGCATCCTTGCTAATGTCTCCCTGTCTCTCTGATATCCCTCCAGTAGACTTATTCCTCTGTCCATGCATTTCTCATGTACGACTTTCTGCTGTGTCCCATGTGCTCTCACATCTTCCAACCCCATTTCCCTTGCTTCCTTATGATTGATAATACTTTACTCTGACGATGTCATAAGGGCAGGGATCTAGGCTCAAATATATTAGCTACCTCTGAGTGACAGTGTTATCTCACGGTGGGGGTGAAATCACAAATTGTAATTCTAGGGAGAGAGCCCCCCATTGGGGTCCTGGTATCTAGCCTTAAGACCCTGATAAAGCCACGGGATCGATTCTCCCATCCTCTGTGTAGTTTGTGGGGGCAACAGGGGATGGGATGTGCTGTGTCAGCCTCCCTTCATCTCTGGGATATCCTTATCCTCCACAGGGACCCTAGATTCCAAGAGAAACTTGAGGGAGAAGTTAATGACCCCTAGGGAGGTCTAAAGCATGTGTCTGACTTGTCATAATCTCCTTCTCAAGCAGGGTGAAGGTTAAGCCTTATAAATACCCACCACAAAACATGATTGATCCAAAGGGGGCCCAAGCAGTAGGTTGGCAGAGGAAGGAAGTGTCAGGTGCCGGCCCCTGAACCCCTCTCCCACACCTTCCATCTCCTCTCATGATCATGCCTGGAGCACCCACTCCCCCCTGCCCCCTTCCCTGCCTCTTCCTTCCCTAAGCTTTGGCTCCCCTTTCCCTTAAATGTCCCCAACCGCCACCCCTCTCCCCCTAGAACGTGTTTGAGCCAAAGCCATCAGTGCCTGAGTACAAGGTGGCCTCCGTGGGGGGGTCCCGCTGCCTCCTCCTCCACTATAGCGTCCCCAAGGCCGTGTGGGACGGCCTCATCCTCCTCGCCACCTTCTACGTCGCGATCACCGTCCCCTACAATGTCTGCTTCTTGGGCGACGACGACACCCCCATCACTTCCCGACACACCCTTGTCAGCGACATCGCCGTGGAGATGCTCTTCATCCTGGGTCAGATCCTCTGCCCTGCATACCCTGGCGGGTGGGCTGGGGGAACCCACTCATCTAAGCTTTGCTCCGTCCTGAGCCTGCAAGACCCTGGTATTCAGAGCCCAACCTCTTCTGGGTCTTTAAGTCCTAATGGTCCATATCCCCTGAGCCCCGACCCCTTCAGCCTTTAGACCACTCCTCCCTGAAGAGCAGCCAGAAGCCCAATCTGCCTTCCCCATTTCTGCCTCCAACTCCATTCTGGGTCTCAGGGTTATTCCCAGATTACTCAAAGCCCCTTAGTAACAGCCTCTTGTACCCCCAGATATCATCCTGAACTTCCGCACCACCTATGTGTCCCAGTCCGGCCAGGTGGTCTCTGCTCCTCGTTCCATTGGTCTTCACTACCTGGCCACCTGGTTCTTTGTTGACCTTATTGCTGCTCTGCCATTTGACCTGCTTTATGTCTTCAACATCACCGTGGTGAGTGACCCCTGTCCCACCCTGCAGCCCAGCCTCCCAAATTCAGCACAGCATTCACTAAGGGACAGACTCCAACCAAGACTCAGCCCTACCCATCCGTCCAGCTGCAAATAGTTGTCAGGCACCTGCTGTGGGCCAAGCCCCATGCTAGCTGCTCAGAAGGAGCTGGGAGGGTCTGTGCTCTCAGGGAGCTCAGCTCACAATCACTGAGGGAAGCTGAGACAAATGAAAAGCTAACTAGGGCTACCAGGGCGGCATTGGTCTGATGCCAAATGAGTGGTACTTTTCACATTTTTATTTAACAAACAACTGATGAGCATTTAGCTGTCTGCAAAGCACTGTGTGGAGCATGGTCACTGTGCGGAAAAGGGACAAGGATTCAGCCTCCAGGCAGCTAAGCTGGTGAGGGGGCAGGACTGTTGGAGGGGACAGCAGGAACAGAAGAGGTGAATGGAGAGGAAGACGCGGCCCAGGTATTGCTGGGGGCTGGGCATGGAGCTAGCTGACCTTGGAGTTCCAGGCAGGAAAGTGGGCATGCGTGAAAGTGATCTGATGCTCTGAAATCTAGCCAGCACCTGGGAGTCCAAAGCACTCCAGCTGGAAAAAAGGCTCAGGTGATCTGGGAAGTGTTCCTGTGGGAGATAGATCATGGCTAGACCCTAGACAGAGAGCAGGATTTGGTTGGCAGGGGATGGGGAGAGAGCATCTGGGGGGAACATAGTAAGCCAAGACAAGGAGGTAGAGGCTGTGGGGTGGGTTTGGAGGCAGAGAGTGCCAGGACCTGGGTCCTCCCATCTCCCCGGGGACTGTCTGGAGGTACCTTGTGTGGTCAGCTCTGCACTCAGCCGGTAGATCATAGGTGCTCTCAAGTCCAGGGTGAGGGAGTCCCACCCTGTGTCCCCAGACTCCCTTGGCTGTTGGGTGGGGAGGTGGAAAGCAGTTTCCCTGTGCGCTCCTCTCTCTGCCACACTCAGCTATAGCAGGAAACCACCTACACGCAGCCGGATTTAACTAGCCGCCAACGGGCTGTGGGCCTCTTCTCCTGGCTGTGTACACGTGTGTGCACGCTCCCACACACGTGCATGTGTGTGTGTCTGCCCTGGGACTCCGGCCACTCGGAGCAGAGCAACCCACCCCTCCCTAGGAGCGCACTCTCCCATCCCATGCCCATGAGGCTGTGTCAGCAGGCAAACAACTGTCTCTGGGGAGTGGGAGAGCGGCAGATGGGCTCCTGTCCCTCTTCCCCGGCAGTCCCCCTCCTCTGGTACCTTCAGGAACACTTTTCATGTACTAAGTCCTTTCTCGCACATCATCTCATAGGTGTCTCCCAGTAACCCCTCAGGGCAGATTCTCTTTTTCAGAGGTAGACACGAAGGCTCAAAGAGGTTAAGCAGCTTGCCACAGGTCACACAGCTAGCAGTAGCAGGCAGGAGACTGGAACCAGGTCTCCAGACTCCTAGTCTATTCCTTGTTCCATGACTCCGCCCCGCTTCCCAGGAACACAAGGCCCCCGAGTGGATGATGTAGCATAAGGGGAGATCAGGAGCAGTGCTGGGCTGGGGGGAGGTAGGGCGAAGAGAGAGGATGAGTGGGCAGAGCTGTGGACTGGAAGGAGCCGAGCCCGGGACACAAGGAAAAGGAGACGAGGGCCCCAGGAGAGTGAGGCGCAGGGCCAGGTGACTAGATGTAGCCCTGAAGGATTCAAGTCTGGAGGCAGAAGCTCTGGGAGCTGGGGGCAGGCGTTAAGCCCTGGAGACGGTCCATGTGGGGGAAGCAGGGCCACCTCCTTCCCAGTTCCTTCACCTAAAATTAGAGAAAAGGACAGGAGGTGGCTCAGGAGCTGGGTCGGGCCAAGACTACGGGGGACGTTGCTAGAGGCTTCTGGAAGGGCCTTCATACTAAGTTCCCCAGGTGCTGCCCTAGAGCCCCCAGCCCTTGCTTCCAAGTTGCCCCCACCCAGAGTACCTGCTCCTCATCTCTAAAATTTGGAGGGCTAATTGAAGCATTAAAGACCACAGTGAAAACAGTCATAGTGGTAATATTGGTAACACTTACAAGCTGCTTATTAGTGCCACGAGTAATCACCCCCCGACCCAGCCCCACAAGGGTTAAGACCTCAAAGCCCAAAACCGAGGCTCCCTCAATTCCTGGACTCCTTTCCTCAACATTCCAGCCTGGGAACAGCCCCTAACCTTCCCCGGTCCCCAGGGCCCTGCCTGTTCCCACTCTCCCTTGCTTCTCTGTGTCTCAAGGGAAGGCTCCCTTCACAGATGCTGGCATCGCCGACAACCAGCTCTTGTCCACAGCTGATTGCGCCTAGGACTCCAGGGGTGTCCAGCAGGGCCCAGAGCTCATTCCCTGCCTCTGACCAGATATTAGTTTTTCACCAGCCCATGCACGGTGCTAGAGGCAGCACAGCACAAAAAGGACTTGGGAAGCTGCTCAGATGGCAGTCCCAGCTCCATCATTTCCTTGGTGTATGACTAGCTTCTCTGAGCCTTAGTTTACTCATCTGCAAACTGGGAACGATGATGATAATTGAACTGAAGGAGCGAGTTTTTCATGAGGATTATAAATGCTTAGCCCAGTGCCTGACACATAGGGCAAGTACATATATAAGTACACATATAGTTATGTATTAGCCTTTATGAGCTTTAGTATTACTCTCTCCCCGCTGCATTCCCTGGCCACTTTCTCAGGACAGCAGGGCCGTTTTTCCTGCTGCAGCTTCCCCTGGCTCCAGGGCATCTGGTGACAAGGCTCTGGGAGGGGCCGTGGGGGCTCTGAGGAGGTGTGCCTGCTGACAGCCTCCCCCGCCACACTCCCGCAGACTTCGCTGGTGCACCTGCTGAAGACCGTGCGGCTGCTGCGGCTGCTGCGGCTGCTGCAGAAGCTGGAGCGCTACTCTCAGTGCAGCGCGGTGGTGCTCACACTGCTCATGTCCGTCTTCGCTCTCCTCGCCCACTGGATGGCTTGCGTCTGGTACGTCATCGGGCGCCGGGAGATGGAGGCCAATGACCCGCTGCTTTGGGACATCGGTGAGCCGCCGACCCCAGGCTTCCACGGATACCCATCCACCAGCCCTGTCCACAATGGCCCCCGAGCTGATGCCTCCCCCTGCACCACACCCACCACTCCACAGTCTACCTTCCATGCAACAAACGTGCATTGAGCTCCTTCCAGGTCGGGCGTGGAAGTACTGAGTTGAAGACCAAGGGTCTGCCTTGGGCTGACCTCACAGCCTACTGGCAGGGGAGCCGGGCCAGTGACAGGCAGTCAAAAGAGTACTGGAAACACTCAGATGGTGGGGAGGGCGTTTGGGGCAGAGGGAGCCATGCCCTGCCTGGACCCTTTCAGTGGCTCTGCGCTGCCCTCAAAATCAAGTCCACACTTGGCCCGCACCCTGTGCAGCTCTGCAGCCTTCTCTCTCCCCACCTGGCCTCCCCTTCTCCCCTGTGCCCTGTGCCGCAGCCACACTGGCCTCCTTCCAGCACACAGATGTACTGCTTTCTCACAATGGCCTTGAACAGTGTTTTCCTCTCGGGAATCCTCTCCCTCCCTTCTTCCCCTAGGTGACTTTTCTAGTCCTTGCAATCTCCACTAAAATGCTCTGTCCTAATGGAGCCCTTTAAGAACCATAACGCCCACCCCCGACTAGTCCCCGCAACTGGGTTGGCTCTCCCTAACCCATTATGCCCTATTCTTCCTTTTTAGTAGCTCACTGCCCACCTGCAATTTATGTCATGTGTCTCTCCCCTCCAGACTGTAAGTTCCACCAGGGCAGGGAGAATGTCTGGCAGGTCAAATGCCAGGACCCTGCACCCAAGGGGTGCTCAGTAAACTACTCGAGAGTCCTCCCTCAAACGGTCAGCAGCTTAGCCCTACATACTGTAACTGTAACCAGCTCACTGTGGGAAGTCCCAGGCTGCTCCTCACATTTCCTGTGCCTGTGGGTGCAAACCTCCCTTCGCCTCTGTAAATACTTGCCCAAGTTCAAGCGCAGGCAGCTCAGGGAAAGCCAGCTCTCCGCTGGCCAGGGCAGCTGCTCAGGGAAAGCCAGCTCTCCGCTGGCCAGGGCAGCTGCTCCTTGCCTCCCTCCACCCCCCAGGCTGGTTGCACGAGCTGGGCAAGCGGCTGGAGGAGCCCTACGTCAATGGCTCTGCCGGCGGCCCGTCGCGTCGCAGCGCCTACATCGCTGCCCTCTACTTCACGCTGAGCAGCCTCACCAGCGTGGGCTTCGGCAACGTGTGCGCCAACACCGACGCCGAGAAGATCTTCTCCATCTGCACCATGCTCATAGGCGGTGAGGCCGGGCCTGCCAAGCCCCAGGGTGGCCCTGCTAAGCCCCGCGTGCAGATGGGGAAACGGGCTCAGAGAAGGCAAGATGTCCACCCACGTCCAGACAGTCGTGCATTCATTCATTTATAGCCGTTTCCTCAGCATCTACTACATGCTGGCCCCTGGGGTGGGAGGGACGCAGGGGCATGCCACAAAACAGGTGTAGCCTCTTGCGAAGAGGGTGGGAAACCCAAGTCATGACCTAGTTGGGGGGAGGGGGCAGGAGAGGAGCCTCAGGTCTGGCCCCTCCCTGCCCCCACCCAAGCCCACTGGCTCTTCTGCCCCTCCTTCTCCGGGAACCCAGATCCGTGGAGGGCAGGGTGGGTTTGGGGGTGCGGGAGGAGGCTGTGGGGGGCGGTGTCCCTCACGGGCTGCCCGCTGCCGCCGCTGCAGCGCTGATGCACGCCGTGGTGTTTGGGAACGTGACGGCCATCATCCAGCGCATGTACTCGCGCCGCTCGCTCTACCACAGTCGCATGAAGGACCTCAAGGACTTCATCCGCGTGCACCGTCTGCCGCGGCCGCTCAAGCAGCGCATGCTCGAGTCCTTCCAGACCACGTGGGCCGTCAACAGCGGCATTGACGCCAACGAGGTAGTGCGCTGGGATCCCGCGGTGGGGAAGGAGTGGAGGCCGACAGGGTCCTGGGAGGAGGACGGGGGCGGCTCGCCGCGGCGCGCACCCACCAAATCCACATCCCTCTCCCTTTGCACTAGAAGCACGGGAGCTGAAAGGGAGCTCAGGCCTCCGCTAATACCATCCATCCCCCCACCCCAGCCCACATTTCCTGAGCACTTGCTTTGGGCCAGCCTCTGTGCAGGACCGGAGAGCTCAGGAATCATGACACTCAGCCCTTGTCCTCAGGAAGACACCGGTTGGGGGAGGGAGGCAGACAGGTAAAAATAATGATAACAACAACAACAACAACACAGTGATTAGGACTCTGCTGGAGGGATGGTGGTTCCAATGAGGGGACATTGTGTCTGGACCCCCACAAGTCAGGGAAGGTGGCACAGAAGAGGGGACGTTGTGAAAGGCAAGAAGGAAATCAGCAGAGGCCATTCCAGGCAGAAAGAGCATTAGGAACCCAGGTCCGGAAACGACACAAAAGAGCAGGGCGAGTTCAGGGAACTGAAAGTGTTTCACTGAGCCTTCCCAACGGGTGTGTGAGTGCTGTGGAGGGAGGAGGGAAACAAGAATGTAAGAGACAGGGCTGGGGAGGCAGGCCCACCCAGCTCATAGGTGGTCTTGAATTTAGATTTTATCCTGCAAAACTTTGAGGCTGGTGAGTGGCCTGGGGCTCTAGGAGGTGTTTCTGAGACTTGGAGCCATGGAACCTGGTAATCAGCTGGTGGCAGGAGAGGAGCTCAGAATGAGGCCGAGGTTCCTGATTGGGGCAGAGGGGTGTGATGGAGGGATGGCAGGAGGAAGGCTGGACTTAGAGGTGGAAACGACCAGGATGAGGGTGTGGTACTTGTGGGAGATCCAGGTGGAGGCTGCTCCTTAGGCAGGTGAAAACACAGGTCTAGACCCGTATGCAGGGCTCCGGGCTCACCAAGAGTAGGGAAGTCATGGAGGTGGTTGCCATGGTGCAGGAAGAATGTGGAAAGTTAGTAGAAGAGCCTGGGGAGGAAATGGAGACAAGAGGGAGAGGTCAGCAAGCCAGAGTGGCCTAGGGGCTCCGTAAGATGAGGATGGATCTGTGAACATTAAGTTTGATTCTCTGAAGGTCATTGGTAATGTTCAAGGCCTACGGTAACCTTGCATCTTTACAGATGATGATACAGAGGCCCAGAGAGAGCAAATGGATTGCCCAAGCTCCACAGGGATGTAGGGCAGAGCTGACTGCTAGTTTCCCGACTCCTGGTTGAAAGGTTGACCCACCAGGACTGGTCCTTGTGTGGGGCTGAGCAACCACACAATGAGTGTGTCTGCATGTAGTCATGTAGTCATGGGCAGTGGACAGACAGGAAGAGACCTAGTCTCTGCTCCAGAACTTGGGTCGGGAGGTCCACACACAAGCAAGACTGAGATCTTCCTGAAGGTCAGAAATGGGTCACCTCGAAGCAAAGGGCACACTGGAGCTCTCCCCTGGGAGACAGCTCAGGACATTTGTAGAACTCAAGTAGCAGCTGTAGGGGGATGGCCAGAATGACCTATGCCCCTTATGCAGTTACTGCGTGACTTCCCAGACGAGCTGAGAGCTGACATCGCTATGCACCTGAACCGGGAGATCCTGCAGCTGCCACTGTTCGGAGCAGCGAGCAGGGGCTGCCTGCGGGCCCTCTCCCTGCACATCAAGACCTCATTCTGCGCCCCAGGCGAGTACCTGTTGCGCCGTGGGGATGCCCTGCAGGCCCACTACTACGTCTGCTCCGGCTCACTCGAGGTGCTTCGAGACAACATGGTGCTGGCCATCCTGGGTGAGGATCCCACCTCCACCTATGACCTACCCTAGAACCTTGCCCTAGAGGCCTTGGGTGGCCGGGAATCTAGGGACTGGGCTACCCCTAGTGGATATGTGGAATTCCTGCTGAGGAGTCCTCTTTCCTTGTCCCTTCCCCCTACTACCATCCCTTTTGACCATACCCTTGGATTCTCCCCTACTCCCATTGGCCATCAACCCATCAACCCTCCCCCAGTGACTCTCCCCCAACTCAGTTGGTCCTTTCCCACTGCACCATCTCCCAACTCTACTGACCCTTCTCATGGACCCTCAACTCCGTTGACCTTTACCCTTTAACTGACCCCTCTAGCCATTCTTTACTGATCATCCAGTTCCATTGATAACACTGACATCCCCCACTGACTGTCTCCCAACTTCATCCGTCATTCTCCACTGACTTTTTCCCACCTCCATTGGTTATTTCCACCAATCTTATTGATTGATCCATCTTCGACCACCCTTCAAACACACTGACCACCCGTCAAATCCATTGAGCACCTCCCATTGATATCCTCTTGGTCCCTCTCCCCCAGCTGACTGTCCCCATCCCTTACCCACAGGGAAGGGGGACCTGATTGGGGCAGATATCCCTGAGCCGGGGCAGGAGCCTGGGTCAGGGGCAGGCCCAGGCTACGTGCTGAAGACCAGCGCTGACGTGAAGGCACTGACCTACTGTGGCCTGCAGCAGCTGAGCAGCCGAGGGCTGGCTGAAGTCCTGAGGCTCTATCCTGAGTATGGGGCTGCCTTCCAGGCTGGCCTGCCCCGGGACCTCACCTTCAACCTGCGCCAGGGCTCTGACACCAATGTATGTAGACCCCCTATGGCTTCCATCTCCTCCGAGGTCCCTTCCTTCAGAGCAGACCTCCCCATGCATCTCCTTAATCCTGAGGAAATCCTTCCTCAGTCCCAGGCACCCCTTTCCATTGTCCCTTCCATGCTTAACATATTCCACGCCCACCTGACCCTTCTCCATTGGCCATCACCCAATCCCATGGACCATCTCTCACCGCTTCTACTTCCAACCCCTCCGACCCATCATCTCCTGTTGGCTCCCATCCCCCACACCCATCCTCACTCCAGACTCCTCAGAGGGCCCTCGCTCTGGGAGCAGACCCCTTGTGGGCTCCTCCTCTGTCAAGTCCCTCTCTGAGCTGGCATATCATCCCCCCGGTTTCCTCTTCTGCCCTCACCAGATACGTCCTGAGCCCATTTTGGCTTAGGCTCTGGGGCTTTGTCTTTCCCTGCTTTTCAGATTGACTTTGCCCCTCAGACGTCTCTGAGCTGGAGTTGGAGGGTATCTCTGACTCAGTTCCACAGAAAGGCCCCACATTCTCAGAGCCCACAGCACCGATGGGTAGGACTAGGAAGTGCTGCGGCAGGCGAGGGGGGAGGTGTCAGTCAGCTTGAACCCCCCCTGTGTCCCCGCAGGGCCTCAGCCGCTTTTCCCGGTCTCCTCGCCTCTCCCAGGTAACACCACCTTCCTGGGTCGGGTTGAAGTTGTGTGGGGAGAGTCTGGAAGCTGGGGGCCCCTTCCCTTGGCTCCTTTGCTGCCCGGAGAAGGGAGGGGGATGGGGAGCGGCATCTGCCAGTGAAGGCTGTTGCTTAATGAAGGGGCCTATTGTTCACTGTCCTGACACCAGCTGCCCTCTGCCCACAGCCCCGCTCGGAAAGCCTTGGCTCCTCCTCAGACAAGACCCTGCCATCCATCACAGAGGCTGAGACCGGGGTGGAGTCTGGGGGTGGTTCTAGGCCCCGCCGGCCCCTCCTGCTGCCCAACCTCAGCCCAGCACGACCCCGGGGCTCCCTGGTCAGCCTCTTGGGCGAGGAGCTGCCCCCATTCTCAACCCTTGTCTCCTCCCCTTCCCTGTCCCCAACCCCTTCCCCTGCCTTGGCTGGCCGGGGCCACAGCCCCTCCCCTCATGGCGCCCCCAGGGGCTCTGCTGCTTGGAAGCTCCCTCAGCTTCTCATTCCCCCACTGGGAACATTTGGACCTCCGGACCTCAGTCCCCGGTGAGACGCCAGCCTCCCCTGCCTTCCCCATACCCCTGCTGGCTTCCAGAACCTTCTTTGGGCTCTGTCCCCAGCATTCCAACTAGTGCTTGTCCAGTGCTCGTCCTGTCGCTGCCCCATCTGTCCATCTGCCCTTCCTGATCCACCCACACTTGCAACCCCACCCTTTTTGACCGCGGCTCCTCTCCAGCTCCCTGGCACTGCTGTCCTCGGTTACCCTCTGCCTACTCTGCTCTGGCCCTTGCCCTCTCCCCATGGGACTGATGATCACTGCCCCCCATCCCAGGATAGTGGATGGCATTGAGGACTCTGGCAGCACAGCGGAGGCCCCCACATTCCGGTTCAGCAGGAGGTCTGAGCACCCTAGGCCCTGCTCACAGGCCCCTCCTTCAGGTAAGGGCCAGCCATAGACTTCACGTCTCAGTCACCTGTTCATCCGCCATCCACCCATCCCTTCATCCAGCCCATTCCACACGTAGTAAGGGTAGACCATGTGCTGGGCTCTGTGCTGGGCATACACAGATAAGCTGGACTTGACCTACATCCTTAGTGAGCTTCCCAGTCCAGTGGGGGACACAACTGTGTCCTCGGATAAACGATTCCAGAGCAGCGTGTTAAGTACCATGACTGAGGCAAGAGCAAGGCTCTGAGGTAGGAGAAAAGGGCACGCCTAACCCTCCTTCTTAGAGGAGGGGACACTTGTGGTGGGTCTTAAAGGTTGGGTGGGAGTTTGAGAAGTGGAGCAAGGCCGTTGCTGGAAGGTGTAAAGGCCGGAGAGAAGAGCACATCGTGTTTAGGTGCTAAATAGAAGCTTCTGGGTATAAAGCTGGGGCAGGGGTGGGGGAAGGCTAGGGAAGTTATAGGGCCTTGTAATCAGCCTAAAGAGTCTGGATTTTCCATCATCCTGAGCCCAGAGCTTGCTCTTCCCTTGTTCTCTGCCCGCCCGGCCCAGGCTACAGACTCCTGTTTCCCACACTCACCCTGTATTCCTTTACCCTTTTCTGCCTGCAGGGACCAGGCCCAGCCAGGAACTGGCCACGGAGGCTGAGGAGATGAAGGAAAAGGTCTGCAGGCTGAACCAGGAGGTGGGTTGGGGCTGGCTCCTCCCCTTTGACCTTGGAAAATATCATCTTGGGAGATTTGCCTCATAGAAGAGCATTTCAGGGTTTAGACCCAGAGTCCTGAGTTCACATATTTACACTAGCTGGGTGACCTTGGGCAAGTCCCACAATGACCCTGTACTTCAATTTCCTTGTCAAAAAATGGGCAGAAGAACATGTTTTTGCCAGAGTGGTTAAGGATGAGATAAGACCCATGCCCGGCTAGTCCCCGGTCCACTGTAAGCCCTCACTGACCGCTGCTTCCCTTTCTTCCCAGCTGCTTCAGGCCTTCCCTCCTTCTACGACCTTGGCATTCTCTCCTTTAGGGACCTGCCCCCTACCAAGTCCCTTTCCTACTCCAGCCCTGGGAAGTGGATGCTCAGCAAACCTAGGGGGCAGAGGACGGGGAGGCAGAGAGGCCTTCAGCCCTGGGAGAGCTGGTTCTTAATGTCCGAACCCTGGTCAGGAAGAGCCCAGATCTTGTACAGCAAGGCTCTGCCTCTGCCTGCTCCCTGGGGATCTCTGAGCTGTCACCAGGGCACTGCCAGGCCCAACCCTTTGGGAGCGGGCCTTCCCTGGGTTCTGGTAAACATCGTAGGCATCCCAGGAGGGCAGCCCCTGGACTGGGCGGGCCCTGGGGTTGGGGGCGGGACTAGGCCTGGTTTGGCGCCTGGAAGGCCAGTCCTGCTTGGGTCACAGTGGTGCCCACACTTGAGTGTCTGTCAGCACTTGTAAGATGTGGACTCCTGCACCTCACCCAATTTGGAGTATCTGGGGTAGGGCCCAGGAATCTGCATTTCGACAAGTTTCTCAGTTGATTCTGTACTCCCTGAAATTTGCAAAGCACTGAATAGACACACTTGGGCATGTGTGCTGGGATAGCCCGAGACTAAGCTTGTGTCTGTCACCTCCAGCTTTGTGGCCTCTTCGAGGCCTGCTTAAGCCTCTTGTATAAGTTAGGGTGGGGGGTGGTGGTTGTTGCAATAGCCACTGTTCCAAATCCTGGAAAGCATCTGAGTGTTTTCATCTCGACAAAGAGAACCCCTGACCTGCCTTTTTCTTGGGGTGGCTGTGAACAGTAGTGGCTGGGAAAGTTTTGTAAACTGTTGGGGGGGGTGTGTATCTAGGAGAGTGGTGGTTGTTGTGACACCTGGGGAACCACTGGTTATGTTCCAACAGATCTCCCGTCTCAACCAGGAAGTGTCTCAGCTGAGCCGGGAGCTTCGACACATTATGGGCCTACTACAGGCCAGGCTGGGTTCCCCAGGCCACCCAGTAGCCTCAGCTCGGCCCCCAGACCCATCTGGTCCCCAGCCGAGGCCTCCATGCATCTCTCCATGTCTATCTGGACCACCACCTAGCCTCCAGGATACTACTCTCGCTGAGGTCCACTGCCCAGCCAGTGCAGGGACAGCAGAGATGGGAGCCACCCTTCCCAACCTGAGACCCTCCGTGCTGTCCCCCTACCCCTCAGAGTCTGAGTCTCTGGGACCCTCCCCAGTGGCAGAGGCCTCACCTCTGACCCCACGCCTCATGCGACAGAGCTTTCGGTCCAGGCCAGACACGTTCCACTGACCCAGGCCCTAGGCCCAGGCCTGTCTGGGGTGGGCACTACTGCCTGCCCTCCAGGGAGGGGCTGGGCCCCTTGGCCTCCTGCCTCGGGTCAGCAGCCACCAGCTGGTCTGGTTGGCTCTGCATTCTCTGGACTTTTTTACAAAGCCTGGTTACTTCTGACCCTGTTCCCTTTTCCAAACCTTCCCCTGTCCTTCCCCTCTGTGAGGGGAGCCACCTGAGGCTGTGGAACCCAACAGGCATGAGACGGAATGCAGTGCCGATTAGGCCAGCAGATGACATGTCCTGCTTTCTCCCCAGGACCCGGAGGCAGGTAGATATGGGGGAGCATCCGGGGCTAAGGGAGGGTCCCTGATCCAGCACGGGAAGTGAAAGCTGAGGCAAGAGCTGGCAGGATCTTGGTGTCTAAGGCAAGAGGGACAGATTGCAGATTTCACTGCAGAGATAGCTTCGTGATATCGGGAGGCCTTCTGTCCCAGCCCCCCAGTCCCCTGGGCCCTGCTGGAGACCTTGGAAGCAATGTCACCTTGAGAGGGATAGGTCTAGACGGCTGGCATCTGAGCAACCCAAGACTTCTTAGACCTCCCACTAGCAGCCAAGGCTGGAGGAGCCCATCTCATCCCTCAGTCCACACAGGAAACAAATGATGACCCCCAGATACTACTTTTCTGTTCTCGTTATTATTACTTTCTTTAATAATATGAATGAGTTGCTGGCACTAAAAATCAGGAGAGTTCACATAAATATCCGGATAGTCCAGCTTCTCTAAAAAAACATGGGGAGTTCTGGCAGTCCTGGGCCAGCATTCCACCTGGTAACAATCAACGTGGTGTTGAGTGGCCACCATCGTCTTGGGATGGGGCCACTTGAGGTCATCTCCTAACACCGAGCTAGCTTCCCTCATTTGAATTCTTTGGTCTGTGTAGGTATATTTGGGTTTGCAGTTCCTGCCTTAGAGTTTCCTCCCAGGTTCCTCTGCTCCAGCGGGAGCTTTATGGGCCCAGCAGTGTCTGTTTCTACGCCTGGGCCTATCAACATCTCTGTTTCTGTCTTTCTGCAGGCTGTCACTGAAGGTGGTCTCTTCTGTTGCCAGCAACTTCAAACAGTCCCCACAGCACTCTTTATCCCTCCCCCTGCACCAGAGCTCAGCCAAGCCTGTTCTTCCCACATCCAACACGGTCTCGCCCAGGACCCTGACTTCTCACATACCCACCCTGGTCTCCAACTCTCCTTTACCACCCAACACCCAGGGCTGACTTTTGGATAGGAAATAAATGCTTTATTTTTGTAGTTGTTGGCTGTGGATGTTTCTGGGGGTTGGTCTGAGAGCCCCAGGGCTTTGGAGGAGCCTACAGGGCAGTCACTCCCCACCACACCCCAGGGCCCAGTTGCTGTCTCTAGGAAGGGCAAAGGCGCCAAGCAATCCACTTGGCACCACATTCGCGCCACCAGAGGCCCCAGGGGTGAGGCAGAAACCTTAATGAGTCACTGTGGGCCGTTTACACCCCCTCCTCCCGCTACCCATCACAGTCTCAGATTCAGACGCAGTATGTGAGAGGGACAGAGTCCCGGCTCAGGCCCACTTCCAGCCCTGGAAAAGGAGCCCATGGGACTCCCCACGGATCTTGTATAATTGATCCTGTACCTGTTGCAGGATAGGTACAGCAGGGTCACCAGCTCAGAACCTGCCAGGAATTCCACTCTGCCTTCCTCTCCTTTGCTCTCCTAAGCCTTTCTTCCATCTTGGCTTTCACTTCTCAGATGATGACTGCAGGGGTGCAGGGGTGGGGAGATGGGGGTTACGGATATTGTTAGAAAGAAGCACCCTGGTGACCAGATGGATCCAGGTGTGGGCAGTTTTATGGCAGGCTGTCCCAGACAGGTTGATTCTCCAGCTCAGGCTCCAATTAGGATTGGTGTTACCGAGTGTCCCAGGAACAACGCCAACAGCACTGAGGGCCTGAGCTTTGATTCCATACAGGTTTTGAGGAGTGTTCCTGGGAGTGGGACGCCAAAGCAGAGGAGATACCGGCCTGTGTTGGGGGATGGGGGTGGGCGGAGACAGAAGTGGTCCTAATGCATATTGAGGGAAGGAAAAAAATAGAAAAATAGAAATAGTCCTGATCCATATGGAGGTCAAGGTGGGGGAGACAAACAGAAGTGGTTCTAGTCTGTGTGGATGGGGAGAGCCAAAGCAGAAGTGGTCCGGCTCTGTTTTTAGCATCAGAGAAAGAGCTGGTTCTGGTTGGAGGTTGGGGTTGGGGGCCTGCAGAGGTAGAGGTGATCCTGGTGTGGCTTGGGGTTCAGCCAAAGGAGGAGGGTCCTGGTTTATGGCTGACAACTGGCAGAAGGTCTCCCTTTGATCTCACCCAGGAATTCTCCACAGAACCCTTCTTATAGCACTTGCATCACCTTCCCCGCCACAGAATGTCCCCCACAGTCCGGTTTCCCCGAGCTGACTTGTCGGGAGAAAGTGCAGACAGGGGCTTCTCGGGTTTAGCCAGTGCTCAGGACTGCGGCCTCATGTGCGTATTCATTAACACCATGTTCTTGCTTTCCCAACTCAGCACACACAGCCTTCTGCCCTCTTCCAGCGCTCCGCCATCCTCCTCCTCTCGGGGCTCCTGGAACCCAGGGTGACGCGATTGGCAGGCCTGGCTTTAAAAAGTTCCCAGTCGGGCTCCGCCTCGCCGGCAGCCGGCTCCACCCTAAGTCTAAATCCCAGGCGGCCACCGGCTCCTCCCAGTTCTGTGAACTACAAGTCCCGCCATCCCTCGCGCGGGTTCTCCCGCCTCACCCGTGCTCCCCACAGGCGTCGCCTGTGAGTCGGCCAAGAGCGCCTCCCATTGGTCTCTCCGCCCTGTCAGTCACCTGGGAGTATTGAGGGGCGGGTCTGAGGTGGAGATCCGGATCCGGAGCGGCTGAAAGGCGGAAGTGGAGGCCGGAGCCTGGGACACCGCCGGGGGGAGAGGAGCGGAGCCTGTCCGAGCCCCGGCCCCAAGTAACGCTGCAGCCCCGGAGCCGCCGTGAGTGTGCCTGTCCCGAGACCTAGTGTCTCGCTTGCGTTGAAGCCTCTTCGGGGCAGTACTTCCTCCCGCCCAACCTCAGCTTAGGGGGATACTGACCCCTCCCCCGACCCGTAGCCCCCTCTTAAGGGGCTCCCCAGGCGTCGGGCCAAAGTGGGGGCCCTTCTTTCCATCCTTTACCTGCCCTTTATGAGCCTTGGGAAACTGCTAGGGCTCTCCTCTGGACTGTCCAGTCCAGTTGTGGAGGGAGAGACCCCAGATTCTGTTTCCTCTGCTCCCAGAACTGAAGGAATCTTTGCTAGGTATGAAGGAGCCTGTCTTCCTTCTCTATAGAGGTGGCGAGGAGTGCTGTCTGTCGTCGTTTTCCTCTCCCCTCTACCCCGTCCCATAAAAACAGTTGTTCCCTCCCGCCCTAGAGAAATTTTATCTCGATTTCCTGGGGGGCGGAGGGGTCCTGGGTGAGAGCCTGCCACACGCACAGGCTCCCACAGCTCCTCACTTCCTCTCTTTCTTCGAGCCAGGGAGCCAGCCAGGATCTCGGCAGAATTTCAAGTCTGGGCCACTTTTTAGAAACGAGCTGTCTTCTTGTCTTGCCCTCTCCACCCCCAACCCTGTCCTCTAGTTATGTTGTTCTCTAGTTGTGTTCTTTGAGTGTATCTCTCTTCCTGCCTCTGAAAAATTTAGCTGAGGTTTGCTTAATCCTAGCTACAGATCACAGATCAGGGTGGATCTGCCCATTCATTATCTTCTCTCACCCCTCCTCTCCCCCCCTCCCCTTGCTCCAGGCTCAGCCCCGTCCTCCCAGAGCACGTGAGTGGTTTCCGAGCTGCTTCAGAGGGACTGCTTCTCCTGGGACTGCGTCTGCTGGTCTTTAGGGAGTAGGGGAAAGTCAAAAAATGAGGAGTGTGGTATTGAAGGGTCCTGGCCTATCTCTTCCCCACTCTCAAAAACACACATACACCTCCTTGATCAACAGGTCTGTGCCACTTCTGTCTAGTCTCAGGGCTTCTTCAGTCCCTTCTGGGCTTGGACAAATTGTAGATTACAGAGGAGTAAATTGAGACCACAGTGGCACCTCTGGGTTCTTAATGTGCTAATTTTTGTAGCCCAAGGAATTCCCATGCATGCCAGAAAGTACTGATTCCTCCGCACCCCACCCCCCCGCCTGCCCCCGCCCCCCAGCCTTTCCAAGAGGCAGCCTGTACTGACATCTGATCCTTGTCTCTTGCTTGGAACTTAGGTGTGTGGAATGGCTGTTGTCTCAGACCAGGCTTGCAGGTTTTGTTATGTGGCCAAAGTACAGGCCAGAAACTGTACCTTAATGAGAGTAGCCTGACTCTTTGAGGCCATGACTGATCCTTGCTATCCTTAGCCAAGGAAGAGAGAAAAGACCATGTAGTCTTTGGGAATTTCTGTAGCTCTTCAGTGTTCTGGGCCATCTTTACTGCCCTTACAGTGCTAAACATTTTTTGTCTTGGGACCTTTTTGACTTCTGGACAGTCACCAGTGCCTGACACCTACAGACTTTTGAGCTAGACCTGGGATGCATTTATTTCATTGGTGGGGGGTGGGTGGAGGGAGGACGAATAAGTGGGGAAGGGGTCAGAGAGACAGAGGGAGAAGCAGACTCTCTGCTGAGCAGGGAGCCCGATGTGGGGCTCGATTCCAGGACCCTGAGATCACGACCTGAGCCGAAGGCAGACGCTTCACCGACTGAGCCACCTAGGTACCCCCATTCATTTCATTTTTATCGGACAACAAGAAAGCCTACATTATTAGGGTCAGTAGTTGGATCACAAGCTCTCTATCTGTGTGGTCTTCTTTGGAGGGTCGTTGGAGACTTCTGCAGCCAGCCTAGTTTCTCTAATCTGGTCAGCCCATGCCTCTGAGGGGCAAGGCCAGAGAGGCTGCCTGCTCACTGGCCATTGGTGTCTGACCGAACTTACCTCCTTGGTAGTGAGCTGTGGTTTCTGGAACTCTTTGGGAGTCCCAGGATGAGGCTGCTAGCCTTCTGAGGGGACCTTCTTTGTCTGGTCATGCTCTCCCAGCTAGGATTCTGAAACAGGTTTTTTTTTTGAAGGAGAAGCTCTCCCTTTTAGAGAGACGTGGAAGGCCTCAGTGCCCTGGGTAGTTAGGCAGCCACTTCTGGCATCCAGGGTTTGGAGAGTCCAAGCAGTGATCTGATGTTGCTTGGCAGAAAGAGGGAGGGCTCTGTGTGAGACAGAAGCCTCTCCTCTCTTGCCTCTTCAACTAGTTGGACTTTCCTGCATTCATACAATAGAGAGGAGGTGGTAACAACTGATTTTTTTAAAAGGTTTTATTTATTTATTTGACAGAGATCACGAGTAGGCAGAGAGACAGGCAGAGAGAGAGGAAGGGAAGAAGGCTCCCGGCCAAGCAGAGAGCCTGATGCGGGGCTCGATCCCAGGACCCTGGGATCATGACCCAAGCCGAAGGCAGAGGCTTTAACTCACTGAGCCACCCAGGCGCCCCGGTAACAACTGATTTTTATTTTATTATTGTTATTTCTAAAATTTTTATATTTTTACTTGAGAGAGCAAGCAGAGAGAGAGAGCATGAGCAGGGGGCAGGGATGGGGCAGAGGGAGAGGGAGAAGTGGATTCCCCGCTGAGTGGGGAGCCTGACACAGGGTGATCCCAGGACCCAGGGATCATGACCTGAGTTGAAGGCAGATGCTCAACTGACTGAGCCACCCAGATGCCCCAACAACAGGTTTTTAGAAATCATTTCAAAGTTGCATTTTTTTTTTTCTAAGAATTTATTTATTTGACAGAGAGTGAGAGAAGGAGAGAGAGCACAAGTTGGGGGAGCAGCAGAGGGAGAGGGGGGAAGCAGGCTCCCTGCTGAGCAGGGAGCCTGATGCGGGACTTGATCCCAGGATCCTGAAATCATGACCTGAGCCGAAGGCAGAGGCTTAACCCACTGAGCCACCCAGGTGCCCCAAAGGTGCAGTTTTTTAATGCATGTTTCCTACGGGAAACAAAGTTCTTTTCACACCTGTTCCTCACAGAGTCTTGAGAGATAGTGGGATTTGTATCATTTTAGAGATGATGCTGAAGGAATTTAAGTAGCTCGCCTAGGTCTTCCAGTTAGAAAGCTTGGGCTGTTAGAAAGCTGGGGCTTGGGATTTGAGAATCGATGTGCCACGTCTTCCCTGAGAGTGAGCCCTCCTTGGGTCTGTTTAAGGATTGAGCACACAGGGTGAACGAGCAGGGGCCCTAGTGCAGACCCTTCACCATCCCTCGTCATTGTTGCCCCTCCTCTGCTTCCGTTTTCTTCCCCACCCCCTACTCCACCCTCCTGTCCTCCTGGATCCCCATCTCCTCTGCCTCCGTGGACCATGGCAGTTAGGACTCCCAGGTCAGTACTCTCCAGGGCCTGACAGTTTGCTGACATCTGTACCGTTAATTTCTGGGAACCTGAAAGTTGTGATGGCTAGAAAATGAAAGTAAAAGTGAGTGGGCTCAGGGGTCTCTCTGGGCAGGGTTATGGGTGGTGGGAGCCCAGAGAGACCGCTTCTGCTTCGCTCCCCTCCACACCACCACCATGTTCTCCTTGGTGCTGCTGCTGCTTGCAGGTGGGAAGACTGCGGCTCTCCGCCAGGAGCTCCTTTTGCCAGAATTTACATGGAAACAGCAAGGTCATAAATTTAGCCCCATGAAGCAAATACTTCTTAGAGAGAGCTTTCTTCCTCTGACCCTTGCCCGGTAAACAGGTGGTATGGAAGGGTGGAAAGCCCAAGAGCTTGAGAGTCAGCCCCAGCTGAGTTGTCATCTGGACTCCCCCACTGAACCAGTCACAGGGCCTTGGACTTGCTACATGACTTTGTTGAGCCTCTGTTTCTTCCAGTAAAATGGGGATACAAAGTATTTTGCAGAATTAGAAACAGAGGGTAAAGGAGCTAGTTCAGGCCCTGGCACAGGGTAGATAGACACAAATAGCAATTTTGTGGATTGGTGAGGTTCTGAAGACGAATTATAATTCATCCCTAGGATTCTTTTTTTTTTTTTTTAAAGATTTTATTTATTTATTTGACAGAGAGACACAGCAAGAGAGAGGACACAAGCCAGGGGAGTGGGACAGGGAGAAGCAGATTCCCTGTGGATCAGGGAGCCCAATGTGGGGCTCCATCCCAGGATGCTGGGATCATGACCTGAGCCGAAAGCAGATGCTAACGACTGAGCCACCCAGGTGCCTGCATCCCTAGGATTCTGATTCAGCATCTGTACCAGGTGTTGCTGTGATGCCTGGTGGTTTGCTCGATGGTTTCACATGTTGTCTCACCTTGTAGATAGCAATCAGAGTTGTTGTAGGTTGTCTTCCCATTTTACAGAAGAGAATGCTCAGCCTTGACTGTGCTTTTCCTATTGGTCTTCTCAGACCCTGCTGTTGTCATGTGCTGTGGAGACTCAGAGCCGGAGGCTAAGAGAGGCCTTTGCATCTTCTAGGACCTTCCATCCTCCTCTTAAACATTTTTGCATTAAAAAAGTCCTGGATCTGTTACAGAGAATGCAAAGTTTTCGTGAATCTAAGCTAAAACAAGAAACTCAAAGGCAATATTTTGGTTTTGGCAGGCTGCTTCGTGTTCAATTCCTAGATTCCTGGCCGTTTTGCATTTCCTCTCCCCTGACTTTAGTTGGGGTACTTTTGTTGGGGCTATTTAAGAAGCCCTGCTTCAGGTAGGATTTATAAACTGGGATGGCACGAAAGTCAGGGGCTTTCAGGAGCCGTGGCAGAGGAGAATTGGAGTGTTTCTTAAGGAGCCCTCCTCATGAAGAACCCGATATTTTAAGAGACTAGTTTTCATATTATATATCTCCGTCTCCTCTTTGTAGGAACAGTAATACAAGTAAAAGTGCAGCTTTTTCAGCTTTGCTTGCTGTGTGCCACGTGCTCTCCTTAGCTTTTCGCATGTCCTGACTCCTTAATCCCCAGGAGGGCCGCACTGTGTTGAATCCCCTTGTTGAGGTGGGGAACTCGGCAGCCAGCGGTCAGAATCCAGTCTGTGCTCAGATCCCCATACAGCACAGCCCCTCTGGCCCCGTGTCTGGGCTCTGTGCTCTTCCCTTTGCCCAGAGGGCTCTTCTCCTCCTCCCTGGCCTGAGAGCTGCATCTCCAGACCTTGCTCTCCAAGCGCAGGTGGAACATCACTTCCTCTGTGAAGCCTTCCCTTCTGCCAGGGAGGCTGAGGGCTTCTCCCTGCACTTCCTCTCAGCACCCTTTGTCTACTGCATGAACCCTGTAGGGGCACAGATCATGTCCTGTTTTATCCATGCATCCAGTTCTCACCTGGTCCCCATCACGGATGCCCCCTCCTGTGGTTGTTAAAGGAAGGGGCAGACATTCCTAGTTGCCCTTGAAGCACATGGCTGGTTCACGTCCTTGAACACACACTTTCTGAGCTCACACAGTGTGGACCTGGTGAACGCGGGAGTCACTTACATCCATCTGACCCCAAAGCCTGGGCTGTATCTTTGGCCTATCCTCAGGCAAGTTGCTCACAGATGGGAGACCAAACAGGTGGTTGGAGTCAAGGTTATAGTGCAGACGACACAGGGGTGGGGACAGGTCACAAACTAAATTGCCAGAGCAATCTGCCAATCTCAGTCTTTCCAGTGAAGGGTTTCTTTTCTTTTTTCTTTTTTTTTTTTTTTAAAGATTTTATTTATTTATTTGACAGACAGAGATCACAAGTAGGCAGAGAGGCAAGCAGAGAGAGAGGAGGAATCAGGCTCTCCACTGAGCAGAGAGCCCGATGCGGGGCTCCATCCCAGGACCCTGGGACCATGACCTGAGCCAAAGGCAGAGGCTTTAACCCCCTGAGCCACCCAGGTACCCCTCAAGTGAAGGGTTTTGTCAGGAAAGGTGGCCATGGCTTTGGTCGTCCATAGTCCCGTGGGTCACCTTCTACAGCGTGAGGATTTGATCGCTAGGCTGCTGCAGCTTCTCGTGCTGAGGCGGCGCTGAGGCCAGGCCGGGACTTAGCGACGATCACTGGGAGTGACTTTAACTCTGGTCTAAGGGTGCTGCTTGGCACATCTGCTACACTCATTTTCGAAGGAGGGAGGTCTTAAGAGAGCGGCATCAGCAGCGGTGTAGACCGGCAGTGGTGAGAGCAGCCTTGTCTATGGAACCTGCTGGCATGGACTTTAAACCCCCAGGCCCCATGCCTGTGGAATGTGGTTCTTGGGACTGTTGGTGAGGCTCCTGCCACCCCTCTTCCCGTATGCCCCTTGGGCAGCTCCCTATAGAGTTAGTTAACTTGTCTTAAGAACATGAGTTTATGGTCACTGGAGTCCTTGGATCTCATTTTGTCACAGGACAAGCCACTGCCTGCCTTTGTTTTTTTTTTTTTTTTTTCTTCTTTTTTAAAAGATTTTATTTATTTGAGAGAGAGCACAAGCAGGGGGAGTGGCAGAGGGAAAAGCAGGCTCCCCACTGAGCAGGGAGCCCGGTGTGGGGCTCGATCCCAGGACTCTGGGATCATGACCTGAGCTGAAGACAGACACTTAACCAACTGAGCCACCCAGGTGCCCCTATTTTTATTTTTTTAATAAACGTTATTTCAGTATAGTTTTGGAACAAGTGCACACCGTAGTACAGTTTTCTCACCTGCCCAGTGTCCACCATTAACATCTCATGTTAACACAGTACATTTGTCACAATGAATGAACCAGCTTGGATACATAATTATTACTTAAAGGGGCACCTGGGTGACTCAGTCATTGGGCATCTGCCTTTGGCCTCGGTCATGGTCCCAGGGTCTTGCATCAGGCTCCCTGCTCAGTGGGAGGCCTGCTTCTCCCTCTCCCACTCCCCCTGCTTGTGTTCCCTCTCGTGCTGTCTCTCTCTGCCAAATAAATAAGTAAAATCTTTAAGAAAATTATTAATTAAAGGCCCGTACCTCATTCAGATTTCCTTACCTTTTTCTGTTCCAAGAACCCCTCCTGATACCATACGGAATTTAGTCATCGTGCGGCCTTAAGGCTCCTCTTGGCTGAGGCGGTTTCTTAGACTTCCCTTGTTTTTGCGAGCTCGACCATTTGAGGAACACTGGTCAGGTATTTCTTAGTGCATTTTTCAGTTGGGATCTGTCTAACGCTTTCCTCACGGTGATGCGGTGGTTAAGAGTTTTGGGGAGAGAGACCACGCAGGTGAAGGGCCTCTGTCATCATAGTCGAGGGCACAGCCAACTACCGTGACTTGTCACTCTTGGTGTCACCCTCGGTCACCTGGCTGAGGTGATGTGGGTCAGGTTTCCCCACTGTGAAGTCATGGTCTCCCCCCCACCGGCCCCCCGTCCTGTCCTCTTGGGAAGGAGGTCCCTCTGTGCAGCGCACACTGTAGTGACGTCCCTCTCCCTGAGGGCCATGGATCTGCACGAATTATGTGGAATTCTTGCACGGGGGAGATCGGTCTGCCTTCCCTCATTCCTTCCTTTCTTCATTTATTTATAACGGTCCGAGCTCTTGGGTACTTATTTTCGCCTTCAGTTTATAAAATCCAGTACTACTTTGTCATATTGCTCAGGTTGTTCCGGGTCTGCTCCCTGGGGAGCGCTGTCCGTGCCCTTGGGGCCACCCCCATTTCCTTTTGTGAGCACCTCTTCACTCCTTGGTGGTGTGACAAGATGCTCCAGGCCTGCCTTGCCTGCCTCCTGCCCCAGGCCTAGAATCGGCTGTCTCTCCAGAATCGCACTGCCTTCTTAGTAACCATTTCCGCCAAGTATGTCGATCCAGAGCTGTGTGCGTGGGTTCAAGTTGTGTCTCCTCTTGGTAGCTAGTCTCCGAAGACACTGGAAGTAGACAAGGTGGAGATGCACCCCAGGGAGATGTGCATGTATGGGAATCATGGTGGTTGACCCCAGTAGCAGGGCTGCTGCTTCTCAACTCACGTGTTCATACGTCCCATAGCCCTCCCTGATGCTTGGACTGACCCACAAATGGTCAGGTGTGGTGTTTACTCTGGAGTTTACTGTCCCATTGGAAAGATGAGCTACATCATCATCCCGGACTTCAGGTGCTAAGCTCTCCAGCCCAACCTTCCAGGGCTCTGGGTCTTACAAGAGAGTCCATGTGGCCCGGGCCAGCGTACTTTTGCTGCTATTCAAAAACGGACCTCCCCTTCAGGAGGGTTTGTGGCTCTAGGCAGGCCCAGGGCCGTGGCTGTCACTTTGAGCTGTGATCCTGAATCATTGAATAGCTTAAATCCTTCTGTTGTACTGTCAGACCTCTGAAGACGTGGAACTTGAGCCCTTCTGGAAACACTAACTTGGGATCTTAACAGGAGTTGGTTTACAAGCCTCTAATCTTTCTATTCATAGTTGCATGTGTGTCCCCTTCAGGTGGCTCTGTCAGAGCATCCTGGGCGTGGGGGAGGGCGTGGGTGGCCTTCCTCACCCTGGCTGCTCTCCTAGTCATCACATTGCTCTCTGAGCTGCTCGGAGGCTGTGGTGATTAATGACGCCGATTTCCAAACCTCTAGCATTTCCAGCCTAGTTCTTTAAAAGGAACTCTGGTTTCTTTGTCAGCTGTCCTGGTCCTGTCCCCTCCCCCACTCCACAACTGAACTACTTCTTCCCTTTCCTGAAAGAGGCTTTGAAATGGAAGGAAGGGCATTGGGCTTTAAGGTGCTTTCTCTTGTGGTGCTTTTTCTTTTCTTTTTTTTTTTTTCTAAGGGGTTATGGTTTATCTGGTAGAGGGTTCAACTCTGCTGGGTTTTCTGGATCATGGTAGTCCCTCCTCCATTCTTGTGGCTTTGGAAGCCAATCTCCAGAGAATACGAGGTTATGTTTATTGACAGACACAGGACATCAAGGGTGAGCTGGTCCTTTTTCCAGGACACTGTTGAAAGTCGTCGTCTTAGTCTGTTTGGGCTGCCATAGCGAAATGCCACAGACTGGATGGCTTATAAACAAGGAAATTAATTTCTCACAGTTCTGGAGGCTGGGAGTCCAAGATAAGGGTGGCAGCCAGCATGGTCAGGTTCTGGTGAAGGCTGTCTTCCAGGCTGACTTCTCTCTGTCCTCACCGGGTGGGAGGGGAAAGGGAGCCCTCTGGAGCCTCTTTGAGAAGGGCACTAACCCCGATCATGAGTGTGCTACCCTCCAGCCTAATCACTTCCCCAAGGCCCCACCTCCAGATACCATCACACTGGGAATAGGATTTCAACATAACAATTTGAGGGGTGGGTGGCAGGACAGAAACATTCAGACCCTAGCAGTTGTCCTGTTCAGCGTTCTCTCCCAGGGAGGGGCACTGAAGTGTGGGGTCCAGGGAGAGAGCAAGAGAATGAATGTGTGACTCGTGGATAACATACTGATTGAGGATCCGCTTCCTTCGCAGGGACTTCCAGGGTCAGGGGCTTCCCCACCCCAGCACAGTGGACTGAGTGCTTGCTTGGAGTTAGGCCCTCCGCTGGGAGTCTTTCCCGTAGTCTCTTCCCAGCAGCTCTGGGAGATGGGGGCCCTAGTCTCTCTGTTTACATGTAAGGAAGTGGGGGCTGTGACACAATACCAGGTCACCCTAGTACATGGTGGCTGCGGGAGTGGAACTGGAGTCGCTGTGACTCTGGCACTAGTGCCCTTAGCCCCTGTGCAAGAAGAAACCTAGTAGGTCCTGTCAGGGGTAGTGAGGAGGCTCTGCGGCTGGGCTGTGGCTCTGTGGGTGGGGGGAATGAGCCGACTGGCAGGTGGATGTGGATTTAAACCTTCAGCTGCCCCTTCACTTGCCAGACCCAGCCAGGCCTGTGTTGGAGGCTCCATGCACCACATTTATGAGCACCTGCTGCGCATCAGGCACGACATTAAGTGCTGTTAAAGGAAACGCAGGGACACCTGGGTGGCTCTGTCGGTTAAGCATCTGCCTTCTGCTCAGGTCATGATCCCAAGGTTCTCGGATCGGGTCCCGCATCGGTCCCCTTGCTTAGCGCGGAACCTTCTTCTCCCTCTGCCTGCCGCTCCCCTACTTGTGCTTGCTTTCTCGCTCTCTCTGACAAATAAAATCTTAAAAGAAAAACAGGGGCTCCTGGGTGGCTCAGTGGGTTAAAGCCTCTGCCTTCGACTCAGGTCATGATCCCAGGATCCAGGGATCGAGCCCCGCATTGGGCTCTCTGTTCAGCGGGGAGCTTGCTTCCTCCTCTCTCTGCCTGCCTCTCTGCCTACTTGTGATCTCTGTCTGTCAAATAAATAAATAAATCTTAAAAAATAATCTTAAAAACGAAGGAAACCCGTAGTGCAGCCTTTCAGAATTTTGTTGTGAG
Source organism: Lutra lutra (assembly GCF_902655055.1). Taxonomy (NCBI): domain Eukaryota; kingdom Metazoa; phylum Chordata; class Mammalia; order Carnivora; family Mustelidae; genus Lutra; species Lutra lutra. The sequence continues at coordinate 20,279,115 of NC_062293.1, forward strand.
GTCCTTCTCATCTACAACAGTGGCCTTAATTTCTTTTTTTTTTTTTAAAGATTTTATTTATTTATTTGACAGATAGAGATCGCAGGTAGGCAGAGAGGCAGGCAGAGAGAGAGGAGGAAGCAGGTTCCCCGCTGAGCAGAGAGCCCGATGCGGGGCTCGATCCCTGGATCCTGGGATCATGACCTGAGCCGAAGGCAGAGGCTTTAACCCAGCAAGCCACCCAGGCGCCCCATGGCCTTAATTTCTCAACATTTTCACTCCTCATCCTCAGGTCCCCAAGTTCTCCAGCCTCGTTCCGCCCATAACAGCCTTGTGATAATTTGGGGCCATGGATTAGTGTGATTCATTTCACTGAAACTCGTTTAGACCCAATCATTGCCTGGTTTCTTCACCTGGCACTATTTCTGCATTTTGTTCAGCAAAGATTAAGAAAGAAAAAGTCAGCCTAAAACATTGTGCTTTGGTCTCTAGGCTCCTGAGAGCAGCCCCAGTCCCTCAGATTTCACAGTAGTAACTTTGACCTTGTTTTTTTTTTTTTAAGATTTTATTTATTTGACAGAGAGAGAGAGATCACAAGCAGGCATAGAGGCAGGCAGAGGTGTGGGGGAAGCAGGCTCCCTACTCAACAGAGAGCCCGATGTGGGGCTCGATCCTAGGACCCTGAGACCATGACCTGAGCTGAAGGCAGAGGCTTAACCCACTGAGCCACCCAGGCACCCCTCTGACCTTGTTTTTTTGTTCGTTGGGCAGCCTCTGACCACAGCATACGTGATGTCTGAGCAAGAGGAATTTGGTTTGCTGGTGTCTGATACCTGATTCTCTTTTCCCCATATGCCTCCCAAACACAGCCTCTGCCCTCTGCTCTCTGTTTAGGAGCTGAGGGCAATGAATTAAATCGGCTTTCTTTTGTTTTCGGATTTTCTGGAAAGTCAGGGAGGGTTTGTGAGGGGCGCCAGTTGCACTTGTTGGTGTGAGTAGCCGGATGAACAGGTGTTGCCGATGACCCTGACGTCCAGCAGAGGTTCTTGGCGTCTTTCTGGGCTTGGGCAGCCGCCCAAGTGGCAGCTGTCCCAGCTGGTGGTCTGCAGCTGGTCTGCAGAGACCCTCCCTCGCCAGAGGGGAAGACGGCTCTGCATTGCTGAGATTCCAGTTAGAACCGTCCTGTAGTAACTGCAGGAGCAGCACCAGCGCAGCGTGTTGTCAGCAGGGACCCCATGCCTGTCCTCACTGGCTTTTACGCTACCCGGGTTCCCCCACCCACCGGGGCCGCAGCCGGTGTGGGTGGCGCCAGGGAAGCTCCTGTGCCTTGCCTGGCTCTCTTCTTAGCATCTCACCTGGCACCGGCAGGTGAAGAGCTGGGTGGTGGGGTATGAACCACGCCTCAGCCTCAGGCCCGTCCCCAGGCCTCATAGCCAGTGGGGTGTGGCTTTGTGCCGCAGAAGGTGCCAGACTTCACACGGAGCTCTTGCTTGAGGCTTCTTAGAGAGCTGCCTTGGTTGGGGCCAGGCAGTCTGCCACAGCCTTGCTGACTGGGGTGTGCTGAGTCAGGGACTGGGTCCTCTTAGGGAGAAGAGTCTCTTAGGAGTGCCAGCGTTGAGTGCCCAGGGCCCCCGGTGCCTCTTAGAATCAGGAGGCAGGACAAGCCTTATCTGGTTGCGGCTTCACACAGACCCTGTCTGTCTGGCCTTCCTCGCTAACCTGCCACGCAAACGCCTGACTGCTATGTTGGCCAGCAGGACCCGGGAATGAGGGTCTCAGAGCTGCCCATTGATTCCTCGGGCCTTTCTGTGGACAGTACAGACAGCCCACACTGACCAAGCCGTGTCAGCAGATAAGTGTTGTAACCTCACCGCCCCCCCAAACCTACCAGCAATCTTCCTGTGGGCACGGGAAGAGAGGGAGCAGGGACTGGAGGTTTCCATCCTCTGCCTGAAAGTTAGCACTTGCTGAGTCGGCTTCTGTCGGCCTCTCAGGGACTGTCTGTCGTGGAGAGCTGAGGAAGCGGCGCAAAGCTCAGGGAAGGCTTTCCTGATGTTCCTGCTGGGGCAAGGCTCTGGGAAGCTGGGAGTCTGTCCCTCAAGGGTGGCTTCTGCCTCACTCAGCTTGGCATCTTTCTGCCCAGGGGAAAGGGGCCCTAGAGCCCCAGGTTCTGCCTGGATGGTGGAAGGGACCACTTGGTCATGAGCATCTAGGGTTTAAGCATCCTGGAGCCCCTGCACGCTGGCTCCTTCTGCAGGTATTAGAGCAGTTGGTGGCCTCAGCTGGAGCCCCTGTGGACTCCACCAGTGCCCTGCTGTGGTGGGGAAGTCCAGGCACCCAGCCCCGGAGGGGTGTTCTCACTGGAAGGGGAGTACGATGAAACTGACCGGTTGAGGGAATTGGGTGGGCAGCTGGGGGCAGATTCAAGGGAGGGGAGCCAGCTCACTCAGAGCCCCTATCTGGGCTGATTTACCTCTCTCCCTCCTAGAAAGGGAGTGCTCTTACTCTGACCATGGAAACGTGGCACCCCCTTCCCCTCCTGCTGCCAGCTGTCCTAATCCTGAAGCCCCTACTTACCTGTGGCAGGAGGGGCCCCGGCCCTTGCCTGACTCACCCCATCAGGATTCTCCCCAGATCTCAACGTGGGCTTTTAAGCTTCTGGCTTCCAGGGCCAAGATTCCTCTGTTGCATTCCTCACAGGTCCTCTGTGTTGTGGTCCCATAGTCCTGGTCACGTATTCCATCCCCCAGCCTGCACCCCTACACCCCTTGTTCTCAGCGCACACTCTCCGGACTGGTCGGAGAGTGCAGAGCCCCACTGGTGTAACCTTTCTCCTCATTGAAAAGACATAAATGTCACTTTCTCTTTTTATTATGAAGCTTGAAACAACTTTAAATTTCTTCAGCCCACAGTTAAGTACAGATATATTCTCGGTATGTGCATAGCAGTCCTATTTCTATTGAACCCTGTTTGCTTGCGCCTTGTTAGGTGGGTATCTTTATTCTGTCTTGACCTTCTTTTTTTTTTTTTTTTTTTTTTAAATATTTTTAAATTTAGGGGCGCCTGGGTGGCTCAGTGGGTTAAGCCGCTGCCTTCGGCTCGGGTCGTGATCTCAGGGTCCTGGGATCGAGCCCCGCATCGGGCTCTCTGCTCAGCAGGGAGCCTGCTTCCTCCTCTCTCTTTGCCTGCCTCTCTGCCTGCTTGTGCGCTCTCTCTGTCAAATAAATAAATAAAATCTTTATAAATAAATAAATAAATAAATATTTTTAAATTTATTTAATTTCCGCACCCAGAGTGGGGCTCAAACTCATGACCCTGAGGTCAAGAATCACATGCTTCTTTGACTGAGCCAGTTCGGTGCCTCTCTCTTGGCCCTCTTCTAATTCAGGTATCATCTTTTTGTTTATCTTTATTATTCTGGATTTTGTCATACTATAGAAGAGGCAGAAGGTGTCTTATATACCTTCTGACTGGTTTCATGTCATTTGTAAGCTTTAATTTCTCACCATTGTAGGCAAAATCCTATGCCAGAAACACTCCTTAACCTTTTTATTGACCTGGAACTCACATGTTGTAAGATTAACACCTCTCAGTTGGGCAGCTTGATGGGTTTTTACATTTATGGACATATGTGTGTCTGCCTCCCAAATCAAGATAATAGAATTTTTCCATCGAGCAATATTTTTTTTTTCCCGTTTGATACAAACTCTGTTTTCTGTTGTTAGAGGCCATATGCTGTGGAAGCCCACATCGAGGGTGGCCTACCTTCTTATTTGCAGTGGCTGTAATAATGTTGTCAATATTCTTGGGTTTTCTAGCAATGATGGTGGAGCTCTGCTAGAGTCATGAGTCCTGGGCTTGGACTCTGCCACCACCTGGCTGTGACCCTGGGCAGGCCACCTCAGCTCATCTTCATCTCCTCCGTAATTGGAAAGAGGAGGGTTAGGTCTTCAAGGACTTTGTGCTTTGACAACCAGTGTGAGTCAAAACTAGTTCGGCCCGAGTAGTATAATAAACCTGTCATTTGTCAGAGCCTCACCTTCAGCTTCATACTGCACGGTACTCACCTCCACAGCAGCCCCATGCGATCAGTATTAAACAATGCTGTGTTACAGATAAGAGACTGAAGCTCACCGCAGACACTTGTCTGACTTGGCCAAGGTCACTCGGCTAATAAACGGTGGCTTTAACTAAACTCAGTTCAGTCTCCCAAGTCCTAAGCTGCTGCTTGCCCCGGGGGAAGGCTGACGGGTGTCTCATGTGGCTCATGGCTTGTGTTGCTTCAGACTTTTCTTCCTTCTGGCTCTGCCACCAGCCAGAGGCCCGGGGGAGTCCTGCTGTGAGTCTGCCTTCTGGTCCTGTGTGCTGGTCGGTCGCCGTGATTTTCTCCTTTGGGGGAGAGCTGTGTTCTTGAGCCTATGGGTGAATCATATCCTCCCCAGCTGATTTGAGCTTTTCAAGGTCTTCCACCTCCACCTTTGAACCTAATTACCTTTCCTCCTGTGCCTCACGTTGGGTTCTCTTTAAGGGAACAAATTGCTTCTGCTCTCGCCTTTTCTTGCCCAGCTCTTGTGGTGTTAAATATTCTGGAATGCTTTCATCTAGAGTAGAGTAGAGCTGAAGAGTCCCTGGCCAGAACCACCCCTAGGGGGCCCTGGGTGGGGCGGGTCACTTGGTTCACAGTCCTTCCCCCTCCCCTTCAAGGGCTAACCTTGAGTGAGCCCTTCTCAGCCTCTGGTCAACAGAGTCTGATTGGTTTCCCTCATCAGCTCACTATCCAGGCTGTGCCAGGACTGTCAGCTAGAGGAAGTCTCTGAAGCAAACAGGAAGCACGATAGACACCCATCAGCTGGAATTGCTCACTCTTTTACCAGGAAGGACAAAAAGTATGAACTGGGTGACTTCATGCTTAGAGAAGAGACGTTTCTGGTGGAGGCTAAAGCAAAGGGCGATAGTCCCGCAGCATCTGGTGTCTTGAAGGCCTCAGTAGTTGGCCCCACCCCCAACCTGATCGCCCTCTGTTGTCCATGGCACTGATCTGGGTCTGTCTTACAGTTTCTTGCATTCCTCCCTCCTTTCTCTATCAGCTGTAGCTCGTGTGCTTGAGTTGGCTGCCTAGAATCCTTGGGGGGAACTTATTTTATAAAAACATTCTCTGGACTCTACTTCTAGAGATTTTAATTCAGGGGGCCAGTGTTATTTTTCTAAATGTCCTGTGTGGTTCTGATAACAGAAAGTTTGGTATTCACTTATCCACAGTGTCCAGAGTAGAGAAGCCAGGGTAAGGTAGAGCAGTGTTTTGCTCTCTCTCCGGCACCCGGCCCCAGAACTGGCTGGGTGTATGTTCAGGAGTGTAGGTCCCTTCTGCCCTTTCATGTGCATTGCTGGGGAAAGTGTAGCGCAGCCCCCAGCCCTTGCAGTCGCTCCCATTTCCTGTGAAGACGATGAGGTTGGGGATAGTGCTTCCCCTCCATGACCTCTGAACAAACCAAGGCTGAGATTTGGAAGGTGAGGGGAGCAGCTCATGTCAAGGAGAGTCTTTTGTCATGGGTCTGAAGCTCTACCCATTGAGCAGCTTCGTGAACATATCCAGGAGGAAATCCATCCTACTTACGTGTTTTTCCTGGTGTTGGAGAAACTGGCTTAAAAAATGAAATCTTTGGGGCGCCTGGGTGGCTCAGTGGGTTAAGCCGCTGCCTTCGGCTCAGGTCATGATCTCGGGGTCCTGGGATCGAGTCCCACATCGGGCTCTCTGCTCAGCAGGGAGCCTGCTTCTCTCTCTCTCTCTCTCTCTCTCTCTGCCTGCCTCTCCGTCTACTTGTGATCTCTCTCTGTCAAATAAATAAATAAAATCTTTAAAAAAAAAAAAAAATGAAATCTTTGGCCCATTCTGGATCTTGTAAGAAACTGACTACAACTTGGGCTCCTTTTTTTTCTTTAATCATTTAATTTTTTAAAAAGATTTTTATCTATATGCCAAAAAGAGCATGAGCAGGGGGAGCAGCAGGCGGAGAGAGAAGCATGTTTCCCCTCAGAGCAAGGAGCCCTATTCGGGACTTGATCCCAGGACTCTGGGATCATGACCTGAACCAAAGGCAGACACTTAACTGACTGAGCTACCCATGTTCCTGGTTTTGTCTGAAAGAAGACTTTTTTTTTTCTTTTACAGCATTTTTGGTTATAATTCCATCACCTGAGCACCCGTGGATAATTCTTGCCATTGGTTCAGAAGATTCCTAGCAGCAGACAAGCTCAGTGCATGAACTTACCTTTGCCACCTGCTAGGGCGCATCCTCAGCTTCCCAGGCTTGGGAGTGGAGGGCAGAAAGCTTCCTGGGGTTCTGGGTGTGGCCTTCACCTGTCTGAAACACTCCCTGGTCTTCATGTGCCCTTTGGGGCAAAATCAGCTTCTTCCATGGCTTTGTTGTCTGGGAAGGTTGAATACCTTTAGTCATGTGATCACCAAGTGGGGCCAGGAAAACCACAAGGCCACGCAGGCCATAAAAAGTACAATATGTGCCTGCTCAGGTGTCTCTGGAGGGCAGGACCAGCATCCAGGCAGAACATGTCACCAGCCTGTGTGTGCCAGGCAGAGCACCTACAGTACTTTATTATTTTTTTTAATATTTTATTTATTTATTTGACAAGAGATCACAAGTAGGCAGAGAGGCAGGCAGAGAGAGAGAGGAGGAAGCAGGCTCCCTGCCAAGCAGAGAGCCCGATGCGGGACTCGATCGCAGGACCCTGAGATCATGACCCGAGCTGAAGGCAGAGGCTTAAACCACTGAGCCACCCAGGCGCCCGACCTACAGCACTTAAAAAAAACAAAAAAACAAAAAACAAAACAGGGTCACCTGGGTGGCTCAGTGGGTTAAGTGTCTGACTCTTGATTCTGCCTCAGATCATGATCTTAGGGTTGTGAGATCAAGCCCTGCATTGGGCTCCCCACTCAGGGGGAGGTCTGCTTTTTTCCTTCTCCCTTCTCTCACTCCCTGCTTGGTCTTTCTAACTCTCTCTCTCTCTCTCTCTCAAATAAATAAATAAAACATCTTTAAAAAGATAAAAAATTTAAAAAATAAATAGAGACTAAGCCCTCCTCCAGACCTTCATCAGAACCTCCAGGGGCTGGCTGCATAGGTAATTTTGACGTGCAGACAAGGTCAGGAACCACCGGATAAGAGTTATTTGTCCCTCCTCCTGGCTTGTTAACAATACCAGGTTCTGTCTGGGAAGGATCTGGAAACCCACTGATTGGATAGGGACAAGACTTAGATGTTATCTCTGTGTCTTTTGACTGGTGGGTGCTGGTTACTCACCACCCCAGTAGCCCTCAGTCCCAGCTGCTCTTGTTTTGTTGCAATCGGGGACTTCATCTTCTGTCCCCATTCCCTCATACCTCCTGTAGTGCCCCAGCCGCACTCTGCCGCCCAGCCAAGATGATGTGTCACGTGGATTTGTGGTAATAACCAACTTGTAATTCCATTGTGGTTTCCCTCTGCTGCTGTCGTCCTGCCTGGCCCTGGGCAGCCCCTCCCACTGGTGGAAGTAGTCAGGGCCTGCAAGATCCCTGTGACTGTCGGCGGGAGCCCCACCTTGCAGGCCAGCAAAGCCACTGCCAAGTGGGGGCTCATTCACCAGCAGCCAGAAACCAAACACAGGATGGGCGTTGCCTCCAGCATTCTTCCCACGGGCAGGGAGATGGGCTGGGAGATAAGGGAGCGGGCAGGCAGCCTGGGTCCAGCTCTGTCACCTGTGTGCCGGGTGGCCTTGAGCTGGGCATATGTAACACCTGAGCGTCAAGCTATTTACCTGAAGGAAAAAAAAAGGGGGGGATTGTTTTAAAGCTTAAGGGAGATGATGGTTGTGCAATCACTCAGTAAACGCTAGCTGTCCCTCCAACTGATTTCCTTGGTGAGCACTCTGCATTCCCAGTGTATAAGTAGGCCTTGTGAGGAAGGCTCGCAAAGAAGCCATAAGCACTTGGGCCGCTTGGTTGGCGCAGGCAGTTAAAGGGGCTGGGTCTTGATACCACCTCAGGTCATGATCTCAGGGTCCTGGGATGGAACCTGGCCTTGGGCTCTGTGCTCAGCGAGGAGTCTGCTTAAGGATTCTCTCTCTCTCCCTCTCCCTCCATGCATGTGGGTACATGCTCCTTCACTCACGCACTTTCTCTAATAAATAAATAAAACTTAAAAAAAAAAAAAAAGAGAAGCCAAAAAAGCTAAAAGCATAGACCCTGCCTCAAAGGGCCATAGAGTCTTGCAGACATCAATGACTGGGTGAAAAGAGAACCCCGTAAACTGTAAAATATGGTAGAACTAGCATTTCTTGTCCCTCATCGAGATCCCCCCCCAATAGTGCCTTCCTTTATTCTTGGGGAAGAGGTGGCTCCCATTTCAAACCTCTTTTCCTTTGGCGCAGTCCAGAAAGGAAACTGTTGTTCCTGGCTAGTGAATCATTCTTCCTGAAGCTCACTTTTTAAATGAGTTGCCAGGAGGACAGGGATGTGAAAAAAGGATTTCAGACTGAACAAAGCAAGCCCTTTGCTGTCAGCTTCTTACGTGAGCATAGCCCATCGCTTCCCACAGCTATGTCCTGCTCTTCATTCACGCCCCCGTCCTCTGACTGTGGGGGATGCACTCCCCTTGCTCAGGGGACAGGTCAGGACTGGACTTGGGATCTGCTTCTAAACACTCTACCTGCATTGACTCCATCATGCCAAGGGTAGTTGAATCAAAACTTTCTCTTTCAGGGCACCTGGGTGGCTCAGTGGGTTAAAGCCTCTGCCTTCGGCTCAGGTCATGATCTCAGGGTCCTGGGATCGAGCCCCGCATCGCATCGGGCTCTCTGCTCAGCAGGGAGCCTGCTTCCCCCCACCCCCAGCCACCCCACCTGCCTCTCTGCCTACCTGTGATCTCTGTCAAATAAATAAATAAAATCTTTAAAAAAAAAAATTTCTCTTTCCAGCTTAGGTTCAGATGCTGTACAGATGCTCAGGACCAAATACCTCCTCTCAGCACTCGTCTGTAAAACATCATGTATATGTTCTGTTATTTTTTAGTATAAGTCTTCTAGAGGCTTCTGAAGATAGGCTCCTCATCCTTCTTTGCGCCTCCAAAGCTATCGCTAACAATGACTAAGCTGTCACCAGCTGCTGGCGGTGCAGGTCTTGGTGTCCCTTGTTTGTCTTTGCCCTCCTGTACCTCCCCAGTTCTTTCTCTGCGTCACCCTCCGCCTCTGCCAGTAGAGAATGGAACTGAGGTCTCTGTTCATAAGGGAAATTTGGCAGCTGTTCCAACTGCCAGCAGAGCTCTCTGGCTTTGGTGTGTGTTTGGTTTTGTGTGTGTGTTGTGTTTTAATGTGTATGAGACTTCTGGCCCATCACAAATGAGACAACTGAGGGAACAGGTTCAGGATGGAGGAGCGAATGAGGCTTTGACCCCCGTGCACAGTCCAGCCTCAGACTGAGAAAGTTGGGCGGTCCTTCTCGAGATGGCAGGACAAAATGGCTATTTTGGCAACAACTTGCCCTGGCCAGGCCCTCCCTAGTCCCCGAGTGCCCACAAGCACTTGAGCTTGAGCTTGCTACTGGGACTCCCCGTGCCCTGGGCAGTCTCACCACTCACTTTGGCTGTGCACAGAGGTGGGCCGTGAGCTTAGCTAATGGACCGGAAGTTCATTGTTTGTTCACCTACATCCTGGAGTGTTCCCAGATGATTTTTTGGTACCCCAAGGCGCCTGTTACCTGCCACCAGGCTGCCATATGCTCGTTCTCCTGTGTGTGTTTAATTTGTATGCACATGCACAGAGTTGGGATCAGGAAGCCAGTATGTTTGCTCAGAACCATGAGCCTAAAGTTGGGAGACCACTTTCACTACTCAGATGATTGTAGAGCAAATGGACGTGTCGTACATCCTAGCTAGGGCTCTTCTGCTAACTTCTCGGGCCTGGGGGGCCAGGAGTTGGCAGGAGGGGAGGTAGTCAGGTCCCTGGTCGGGGGCAGAGGGAGAGACATGTGATCGAAGAAGGCCTCGCTGAGCAGCCGTCTCTGGTCTGACCGGTACTGCTGATCTCTCTTGCAGTTGGAGGTCCCCCTCCTCCCTGAGTGCCTCTTCGCACAGCGCCGGCCCCCGCCCCACGCTCACTGGTACCACTACAGCAAGACGGGCCATGGCGGGTCGGGGAGGTGCAGCGCGACCCAACGGACCAGCTGCTGGGAACAAGATCTGTCAGTTTAAGCTGGTCCTGCTGGGGGAGTCCGCGGTGGGCAAATCTAGCCTCGTCCTCCGCTTTGTCAAGGGACAGTTCCACGAGTACCAGGAGAGCACAATTGGAGGTGAGTGGGCACAGGGGTTCTGCCAGAGAAGTAACTTGGCCTTGAGGAAAAGGGAGCCGCTTGCCCAGAGAGACTTAACGTGCGGGGGCGGCAGCACCTCTTCCTCACCTGGGCCCTCCGATTGAATCCAACAGCCGGTCTCCCCCCCAGAGTCCCAGTAGTCCTCCATCAAAACTTGGCTCATGATCACAAACTGGCTGCTTCTCCTGATGACAACACTGGAGTATTGTGTGGCCTTGGCTAAGACCTTCCCACTGCCCTGGCCTTTGGGAGGGAAGAGGCTGGGTCTGCATCTCTGAGGGTCCTTCCTACTGTGCCAGGCAGTGCATCTGTCCTGGCCTCTCCTACTTTCCAGAATGGGGAAATGGCCTGGTGAGTGGGCCAGTGTTTCTGAAGCTGACCTTTACCCTTGAGCACAGAGGCCATCCTTGATTTCCCGGTAGTCAGCGTTTAGCACGGAATGGTCTGGACTCGGTCCCCCGCCTTAGTGGCCAGGACAGACCTTGAGGGGCCAGGGCCGACCTTGGGCTTGAGTCATCCTTTCTCTACCCTCTTGGTAGGAGGTTTCCAGGCAGCTGGAAGCTAAATGGGCTGTGTCAGCAGTCTTCTGCTGCCTCCTCAGCACTCAAGTCAGGAGCTGGAGAGAGAGGGAAGTGAGGCAGTCCCCGGGCTCCTCCTTGAGCAGTGGGGCAGGGGTGGTGTAGCAGACAAGGCAAGCAGGCTTCCCCACACGGCTCTCTGGGAGCCTCTGCTGGGTCCCAGGGCGGAGGGGGCTCCCACCTGCCTTGCCCAGCTCTGGGACTCCTCTGAAGCATCTGCATAAGTGCCATGTAGTCCCTCCTTGTCTCCTCAGGCCCAAGATAGGGTCATTGTGTTCCCTGAAGGTCGAGCCACAGCGTGGCCAGTCAGGAGTGGGTCAAGGTCAAAGCTGGGGGTGGTAGCTAGCTGGCATGGCTGGAGATGGCAGGGGCAGCTGGGAAGCCAGCCACCCGGCCTCCGCCTGGCAGCGGAACAGCGTGTACTCTCAGGCGTCCCCAGTGTAGCTGAGTGTGTGACAGTGTCCTCAGGAAACCGAAGGCCAGTAACACCCCTGGGCTGGAGCAAATTCAGGGACTGTGGAGGTTTCCAGCTGGACTGTTCTCTGTGAGGGGAGGGAGGAGGAGGAGGAGGAGTGGGTGGGCACACCCCACCCTTCTGTGCTTGGAGAAGTTTTGCCTCTCCTTCCCCTTGCGGCATTCCTCTTCAGAGGGTGCTCCCGAAGTGGCTCAAGGGCAGGCAGATTTCCCGCTGCCCTTGCCTGGGTGGGTCTGTAAAGCCTGTGCAGCCCCCTGCCGCCTCAGCACGTGGCAGAAAAACACAGACTCCACATACCCTGCTCGGGGCTGCCTTGGCTGCGGGGCTGCGGGGCTGAGGGCTTCTCTGGGTCAGTCGCAGCAGGGGGCCTCTGAGTGCCAGAGCCCAGGTATGGTACTAGAGACACCTGGGGGTGGCTTCTGGACTCCTTCTTGCCTTGTAACACCACCTTCCCTCTTACAGCGGCCTTCCTCACACAGACGGTCTGTTTGGACGACACAACAGTCAAATTTGAGATCTGGGACACAGCTGGACAGGAGCGGTATCACAGCCTGGCCCCCATGTACTATCGGGGGGCCCAGGCTGCCATCGTGGTCTATGACATCACCAACACAGTAAAGATTTCCCCTTACTTCTCGACACTTTGTTCCTGGATGGGGGTGTGGGCAGATTTCCTCTGTCATTTGGGGGGAGTGTCTCACCAGAATCTCCAGGGCGATGACATCTTAAATGCCTTGGCTTTGTCAGCTCGAGCTTGTCTAGTGAGTGGCCCTGGGCAGAAAGCCTCCTCTGTCTCTGACATTCTGGCCTTGTCTCCCCAGGACACGTTTGCACGGGCCAAGAACTGGGTGAAGGAGCTACAGAGGCAGGCCAGCCCCAACATCGTCATTGCGCTCGCAGGGAACAAGGCGGACCTGGCCAGCAAGAGAGCCGTGGAATTCCAGGTGGGGGGATGGATGGGACTTGGGGCGGGGTCAGCCAGCTCCACTTGCAGTTCAGCCTCGTCTGCTCTGGGCCTTTGCCACGGGCCGGGAAGTGGCAGGTGAGCTTGTCTCTGCTGTCCTCTCCGGACTTGAGCACAGGCCTAAAGCAGTTGTTTGCCTCTCCTTGTTCTTTTTCGTTGGTTCGTGACGCATATGCATAAGAATCGCTGAAGCTGCTTATTTTTTATGTAAACTGACTTTTTAATGAAATGTACTGAAAAAGAATTACTTTTTTCCATATAACACATGCACGAGTAAAATTTACACAGTAAAAGAAGGTATATAGAACGAAATGCAAATCCTTAACTCAGAAACTCAGTTTTCCTTCCCCCAAATGCATCAGTTTCTCATTTTTTAGAAACGTACACATGTGTATGAATCTCCCCCCACCTTTTTTAAAAAAGATTTTCTTTATTTATTTGAGATGACGGGGTGGGGGGAGAGCACAAGCTGGCCGGGGGAGGAGCACACTGCCCACTGAGCAGGAACTGCAATGCAGGGCTCAGTCCCAGGGCCCTGGGATCATGACTTGAGCTGAAGGCAGATGCTTAACTTGACTGAGCCACCCAGGCGCCCCTGAGTCCTGTTCTTTACCTAGATCGGAGTGTGCTCTGTGTACTGTACATTTTTACCAGGCCCTAACTGATGGGCTTCTAGGTCGTTTGTAATATGGAAAGACGGAAACAGCACTGCGGTCCATAGCCACAGACTTTTGTGCTTTTTCCATATGTGCAAGTGCATTTGTAGGATAATGTTCTAGAAGTATTTCCTGGCTTAGTGATTTTGAAGAGTAAGAAGGCACAGTGGACCTAGGGAAACCTGAGTGAAACGTCTGCTAATGTTTGTGAGCTGAGAGGAGCTGTATGTGAAGTGAGGCCCTTGGGGTTACGGTGCAGGTGTCTGCAGCGGGAGGCACCAGGCAGGAGAGCCCTCGGCCTGAAAACCCCTGCATTGTGTCTGCTGTGTATAAGGCGACTGTGATGAGGGAAGATTTTTATCCTGGGCCCTGGCCCCTGCCAACTGTCATCATTTCCCTCCTACTCACTTTCTCACCTCCATCCAAATCAGGAAGCACAAGCCTATGCAGACGACAACAGTTTGCTGTTCATGGAGACATCAGCAAAGACTGCAATGAACGTGAATGAAATTTTCATGGCAATAGGTGAGTTGCTCGCCTCCCCTCCGCTGACCCGGTCCTGTCACTTGCCTGCTGTCTGTAGTACGTAGTAAGTAGGTCTTTAGGGTCCCCTTATCTAATTCCCAGATGTAGATAGTTCACCCAGAAGTTTCTAAAGCCTTCCAAAGTCTCAACATTTTACCTTCTTACCCTTTAGCTTATCACTCACCTAAAACCCTGCACGACCCTCCCCCTAACCTACTTCTTAGGATTTTTAGGCTTATCTGGCTCTGTAGTGAGTCATCCTGCCCAGGTTCAAATCCTTGTTTTATTACTTAACTCCCGTGGTCCTAGGCAGGTTGTTTAACCTCTTTTTGCCTCAGTTTCCCAAAACACTCAGAATGCACCTGGGACATAGAAGCAAAGCCCTCAGTGGGTTACCACACATCGGGTGGTAAAAAGGCCAGCTTCCACTCAAGTGGACTTGGAAGGCCATTGGGTACTCCCCAAACACATTTTCCCCCTCCTCTTCCAAACAGCTAAGAAGCTTCCCAAGAATGAGCCCCAGAATGCAGCGGGTGCTCCGAGCCGGAACCGAGGTGTGGACCTGCAGGAGAACAACCCAGCGAGCCGGAGCCAGTGCTGCAGCAACTGAGCCCCCCTTGCCTGCCCACTGCCCCCACCTCCTCCGCCTGACCGACCCGACTGGAATCCACTCTAACCAATCGCACTTAACGACTCGGGCTACCACTGGGGGGGTTGGGGGCAGGGGGAGGGGTCTGCCATGATTTCTCCATAGAATTTTGATCATAGGCCGGAGTGAGTTATTCCACCTGCACCTTTCTGTACAAATACTAATTCAATTTTAAGTCTTAAGTCACTTTTTTAATATATATGATCTGCTCTTCCCACTTCCAGCCCTTTCTACTGCTCTCCCACTCTTCCTTTGCTGGTAGTAGCCACGTGCCCCTGTTTCCCACCCCCCTTGTATGTGTGGAGGCGGGGGTTTGGAGCAGGTACCCTTCTTTCCATCTTGCTGGTGAGCAGACTCAGCAAGAGCATCCATGTCCTTACCATGTTTGGAATGGGCTTGGTTCTGGGTGGTGGGGCAGGCCCTAGAGGCAGGGGAAGGGAGAGGCAGCTCTTCTCTCAGATGGCTGTCATCAGGCCGCCGCCCCCATTCACCCCCCGACTCACAGCTGGGAGAGAAACCACAGCATTACCACAGCATTATTGTGACAACCACCAACTCATTGTCCACAACCTGCCCCTTCTCCCCCTCTCACCCTGACCTCTGGCTCTGAGCCCTGTTCTGACCAAATCACGATGATGAGTATTTGGGGGTGGGTGGGTAAGGGGGGGGGAAGTGGGAGGGGATGGAACCAACTTTTTCTGTATTTTGTATTGTATGTTTTCTTCAACATGTAACCAATCAGTATCTTGTCAATATAGTCAGCCGATCAATCGACCTCCCACTTGTCTTCCTTGTCTTTCTCTGGCAGAGTTTTATCAGACCATATCCGCTCTAGCTTACTTGGAAGTTAATTTAAAATGAACCACTGAATCCTGTGGAAGAGAGGCTCCCCCCCAAACCCCTAATGAGGGGATGCTGGTGGTCATGGTAACCAAGAGAAAGAGGCCCTTACTGGTACCAACTCTAGGGGGTGAGGGTGGAGTTAAGAGTGACCTGGAGCTGAATCTCACCAAGTTTGAAACTGAGGGGCCTGTATTTGCCTTTCCCTCTAGATTATACTGGGGTGATGTGCAGTTTGCATTTGAAAGTAGTTGGTCTCTGGAAACACCAGAAACAACCTCTTGGGGGTTTTTTGGTTAAGTCTGTACCTTGTGAAGGACTGGGTCCTCCCACCCTCTTCCCAGGTGACTTCTGGGACCTTGGGCTGCTCTTGAGGCCTAGGGACTGCACCCACACTAGGTCCAAGCCCTCTGTCTGGTCTGTGGGGGCCCTCTGGTGGTGATGGAGCCTGGTTCCCCTGCAGGCCTCCTGTCCCTCTGCTGCTCCCTGCTGGAGCTGCTGCTGTCAGCTGCCAGGGGCTGGGCACTGGGTCCACGGGGAGCGCCCCCAGCTTTGGCTGGGCCATAGAGGCCTGATTCTTGGCGGACCAACCCCTTAAAGTGCCTTCCCTACCAACAGGGGCCCTCCACTAGCCCTCTCTCTACCTCTGTTATGCCTCGACCTCTGACCCCGACCCCAAGAAAAGACCACAGAACACCAAGGCAGCTGCTGCACACTTAGTTGTTTACTGGGTCAGGGTAGGTTGGCCCTTCTTGGGGCCACGGCCCCGGACTCTCGGGGATGGACCTTTTTGGGCTTCAGGGGGAGACAGCGCCCGGCATGGGCCTCGGACGCACAATTGGCCCGAGGGGGTCATGCTGCAGGTCATGGAGGCGGGATCCAGGTCTGGCGGTAATTGCATCTGCCGGTGCACCCTCTGTGCCACGCGGTAGCCAGCCCCATCCGGGCTGCAGCCCTCCAGTTGCCGCTGGCCCGTCACCATCAGACATTGGCCGTCCACTTGCACCACCAGCTCCTCGGGGGCAAAGCCGTAGGCATCCACCTTCATCTGGAAGCCATCCTCCGCATGAACGTTGTTCCACGCAGCCACCGCCTCTTCCCTGAGCAGCCGTACCGGCAGCGTGGCTACCTGGTTCTCTTCGGCAAGGGCCGCGCTGGGACTGCGGGACGCCACCTGGCTCCCGCTGGGGAGACCGCTACCGACCCGCTGCATCCGAGTGAGCAACTGCTGCCCAACCGCGCGAGGCGTGGGGCGTGGCCTGAGCGCGCACACCCGGAGAGGCCTTCTCGCGGCCTGGCTCCAAGCAGCCCGGCTCCACTCCCCTGCTCCCGGGGCGAGGCGGATGGGGGTGGGGGAGCGCCGCCACGCGATTCCTGCCTCCCCAGGTCCGGTTGTCAGCCGCCCTGGCGCGCTGCTGCTGCTCTTATCCTGGCGCCTGCCCCTTTCTTAGGCCCTTCCCCCACTCCAGGCTGGGACGCACCTGCGTAGGCCAATCCAGGCTGGACGTGGGGGCCCGAGCCTGGAGCGCTCACCGGCACAGGGCAGAGACAAGACTGAGCCGCTGGACTCTTGCCCTTCCAAGAATCGGGCCTGAGGACAAGGGTCCGTCCCTTGAACAGGGCCAAGGGCATGTGACCGTGGGGTCTTCCATTCTCCGAACGTCCTTTCTCTGACCGCGCACAGCCCTGTGACACATGGGCTTGGGAGGTGAACAGGGCTTCCTGGTTTCCTTCGTGCTTCGGACCCTGGGTCGACTGGGGCAGGCTCAAGGCTGGGCTCTGGGGCAAAATGAAGACGTGGCCCCTGCCCTCGAGGTGCCCACGCTGTTACGGGGAGAGTCATTCCCGCCCACTAGGATGTGCCCACCTTTACTTCTGCCTCATCCTCATCTAGGTATCGGGTTTTGTGGCCATGAACATCCTCTGGTGCTCAGTGCTTTTACAATGATCCTTTATTGCTGAAATGTAACGTAATACAAAAAAGTGCACCAAAGAGTACTGCTGAATTATCCCACAAAGAGCACAGCCGTGTAACCACTTCACGGGGCAGGAAGAGGAAGTGTTGCTTCTTAATCTCCACTGTAGCTGCAATTCTGTGTCTGCAGACTGGTGGGACAGGGCCGTTGGCGGTGGGGGGAGGTGTGCCGGGAAGCCAAGACAACTCCAGACCCCAGGCCGGCCCTTCTACCCCGACGCTTGGGAGGTGGGCGGACTCCACGACTCCCCTCAACAGAAGCCTGTTTTCTCAGATGCTTCACCAAGTCCCCACAAAAACACCAATCCCGGAATCCTTCAAAGAGAGATTATAAGTAAGGAGAGGCCAATCTGGGGTAATGACTCAGGCTTCACTTGTTTGTCTGGGACCCACAGACAAGACAGAAAAGTCTGGAAGCTGGAGGCCAAGGGAGCGGCCGTGGAAGACTACAACTCCCACCATGCTCCGGCGCAGCGACGCCTGCGCGTTGAGCGCCGGTTGCCCATGCGGCCCTAGGGCTGGGAGCGCCGCGCCGCGCTCCGCTGCGGGGGAGGACATGGCGGAATCTTCCCAGGCCTCGACCCCGGCCCCGGCCACTCAGCCCCGTCCCCTTCAGTCTCCAGCCCCTGCCCCAACTCCGACTCCTGCCCCTAGTCCGGCTTCAGCCCCGACTCCGGCTCCCACTCCGGCACCAGCCCCCGCCCCAGCTGCAGCGCCAGCCGGCAGCACAGGGACTGGGGGTCCTGGGGTAGGAAGTGGGGGGACGGGGAGCGGAGGGGATCCGGCTCGACCTGGTCTGAGCCAGCAGCAGCGCGCCAGCCAGAGGAAGGCGCAAGTCCGGGGGCTGCCGCGCGCCAAGAAGCTCGAGAAGCTAGGGGTCTTCTCGGCTTGCAAGGTGGGGGCGGGGCCTGGGGGTGAGAAGGGGGCGGGGCTTGGGGCATCCCGGGTCTCGGGTGGGAATGGGGGCAAATCTGTGGCTGGGGATCGGCTCCCCGTCCCCAGTTACAGGGCTGTTGACTGAGTCTTCTGCAGGCCAATGAAACCTGCAAGTGTAATGGCTGGAAAAACCCCAAGCCCCCCACTGCACCCCGCATGGACCTGCAGCAGCCAGCTGCCAACCTGAGCGAGCTGTGCCGCAGTTGTGAGCACCCCTTGGGTAAGGCAGGTAGTGCCCTTGGAGCTGGGGCGGGGGCAGGTGCTGGGTCCTGCTTGGACGGGCTTTTGTAAGTGTCAGGGAGCTTTATCTGTGAAACTAAAAATGCCCACTTAAGGAGGGATTGGGTTGGGAGCATGTATTCTCCCAAGGGAAGAGACAGGAAATCTGCCAGCCCAGAAGAGACAGGGTCCACCCAAGGGCTGATGTAGGAGCAGCTGGTCTCATTGCCCGTCACACTGGTTGGAGGGACTTAGGTTGTAAATTGGCTGGTGATGAAGAGGGGCGGGGAGCTCTGGTGATGTGTCCATTCTTCCCAACCCTATCACCTGTCCTTCTTAAAGCTGACCATGTGTCCCACCTGGAGAATGTGTCAGAGGATGAGATCAACCGGTTGCTGGGTATGGTGGTAGACGTGGAGAATCTGTTTATGTCTGTTCACAAAGAGGAGGACACAGACACTAAGCAGGTCTATTTCTACCTCTTCAAGGTGAGTTTCATCCAAGTGAGTGTGAGTGAGCAAAGGAGGTGGGGCTGGGGAGTCTGCAGCTCTGAGCTCCACTGACCTCTACTCCTCCCCCTTCCTCTTCCTCCAGCTCCTGCGGAAATGCATCCTGCAGATGACCCGGCCAGTGGTGGAGGGCTCCCTGGGCAGTCCCCCCTTTGAGAAGCCTAATATTGAGCAGGTGGGGTGAGGGAGTTGGCAAGAGAATTGGGGGCATCTTGGGGGAGTGAGGAGCCTGTGTTCCCCATCCTCTTCAAGCTGAGAACAAGGGACAGGTTCAGAGAAGGGAGGGAGTTTGGGGCTCAAGATGGACATGGGGGTGGAAAGGGGGATGGAGTTTTTCTTCACCAAGAGCCCCAGAGCGAGAGGTGAGCTTTAGCTCCCCTCAGGAAGCACCAGGTTTTGGGTAAGAAACCCCTCCTTGCTGCTCATGTCTCCTTCCTGGTCTTGTGCCCTGCCCACTTCTCAGGGTGTGCTGAACTTCGTGCAGTACAAGTTCAGTCACCTGGCTCCTCGGGAGCGGCAAACGATGTTTGAGCTCTCAAAGATGTTCCTGCTCTGCCTTAACTACTGGAAGCTTGAGACGCCAGCCCAATTTCGGCAGCGGTCTCAGGCCGAGGACGTGGCTACCTACAAGGTCAATTATACCAGGTAGGCCCAGCCAGGGCCAGCGTGGGGGTGGGGGAGGCCTGGAGGCCCAGCCTGGGTCCAGCACCCCCATTCTCCCTTCCCACCTCCCTGCTGCCCACAGGTGGCTCTGCTACTGCCATGTGCCCCAGAGCTGTGACAGCCTTCCCCGCTACGAGACCACTCACATCTTCGGGCGAAGCCTCCTCCGCTCCATCTTCACGGTGACCCGGCGACAGTTGCTGGAGAAATTCCGGGTGGAGAAGGACAAGCTGGTGCCTGAGAAGAGGACCCTCATCCTCACCCACTTCCCAAAGTAAGGCTTGTTCTGGCCTATCAGGATCTGTCCCAAGTTCACATCCTCCCTGTTGTCCCCTTTTTTCCAGGAAGGCTTCCTGGAGTGGTCTCTCCTTCCCCTCCAGGAGGCTTCTGGGATCTGGGTGTCTACCTGGCACACTTGTCTGGGGCCCAGTTGTGACTTGCCGGCATTTGCCTTTGCGTGTACTAGTCTGGGAATGGCAGGGACATGGCCCGAGTGCTAACTTTACCCCTGCCCACGCCCCTGGTAGATGGGATTCATTGTTTCCCACGGGGCCTGGACACAGCCTCAGAAGCACAGCGCGCCGAGAAACCAGAGCTTACGCTTGAGGGGAAACCGATTTCCACTCCCGTCGCGGTCCTTCCTGTGAGATTTTCCTCTGTTCTGCTATACTTTCCTCTCGTTTTAAACCTGGCTCATAGCTACCCGGTATAAGAAAGGTCCACTGACTAATGCAGGCCTTTCAGTGCCCCTTCTGCCTCCAGCTGGGACAATGAGGTGGCAGGAGGGGATCCTGAGACCCAGGGTGACTTGTGCACTTCCCACATAGCTCAGGAAGGCACCAGCTCAGACCCTGTCCCCCTGTGCCACACACTGTGGTAGACTTGGCCTCTGTTCTCTGTCTAGATTGTCCTGTTCTGCCTCTAACTAGGGGCTCCCAAGAGGCCGAGGACTGTGTCTTCCCCTAGTCTGAAGGCTGTCTCCGTTCTTCGGCTCCCAATTCCGTGACATTTGGGTCTCTCAACCTGCCTCCATTCCTTCTGGTGTCTGGTCCAGGCTGCTGCCTTGGTTGGAGGACAGAGTTGTGAGACAGCCTGTACCCTCCCCACAGATTCCTGTCCATGCTGGAGGAGGAGATCTATGGGGCAAACTCTCCGATCTGGGAGTCTGGCTTCACCATGCCGCCCTCAGAGGGGACGCAGCTGGTGCCCAGGCCGGGTACGTGCCCCAGCAGGCTCTGCAGGCTCTTGGCTTGGCTTCCCTGGCAGAGTTCAGCCCTCCGCCGGGAAGAAGTACTGCGGATGGCAGCAGTGGGGACATGCAGGAGGGTGTGTCTGGGGAATCCTTTTTTGGGGACCTACCACCACCTCTGACCACCCCCTATCCCTGATTTCGCTCCCTCTCAGCCACAGTCAGTGCAGCAGTTGTCCCCAGCGCCCCCCTCTTCAGCCCCACCATGGGTGGGGGCAGCAACAGCTCCTTGAGCCTGGATTCCGGAGGGGCTGAGCCCATGCCAGGTGCGTACTTGACCCCTGACCCCTGACTCTCATTTGGCCCCCCTAACCTCTTTTGCTGTCCACCGGAGACCCTGCCAACCTTCCCCAGCAGGTGAGAAGAGGAAGCTCCCAGAGAACCTGACCCTGGAGGATGCCAAGCGGCTCCGTGTCATGGGAGACATCCCCATGGAGCTGGTCAACGAGGTCATGCTCACCATCACGGACCCCGCCGCCATGCTGGGGCCTGAGGTGGGCAGCCTGGCTCGCTACATAGTGTGGGGAGGGGGCTCACCGGCCAGAAGCCGCAGCTCACTCCCTTACCTCTGATGCCCAGACGAGCCTGCTGTCGGCCAACGCAGCCCGGGACGAGACAGCCCGCCTGGAGGAGCGCCGTGGCATCATCGAGTTCCATGTCATCGGCAACTCGCTGACACCCAAGGCCAACCGGCGGGTGTTGCTCTGGCTTGTGGGGCTGCAGAATGTCTTCTCCCACCAGCTGCCACGCATGCCCAAGGAGTATATCGCCCGCCTCGTCTTTGACCCGTGCGTCCCCACAAGGGCCCCAGCCCTAAGCACCATGCCCATCCCCAGCCTGTGGGAATACTTGCTCCTCCGCTTCTGGCTCTGAATACAGCCCTGGCTTCCAAGGCTCTAGGGACCTGGGAGGCATTTGGGGACCAGGTAGGGGCCATGACCTTTCCCCTCTCCCCTTAGGAAGCACAAGACTCTGGCCTTGATCAAGGATGGGCGGGTCATCGGTGGGATCTGCTTCCGTATGTTTCCCACTCAGGGCTTCACAGAGATTGTCTTCTGCGCCGTCACCTCGAATGAGCAGGTCAAGGTGAGTGCCTTGGCCCCAGCCCCAGTTTGCACAGAGGGGAAGCCACAGTCTCCAGTCCCTCTTTCAGTGGCCGGCCAGTTCCTCCCAGCCCCACAAGGGGGCGGTTGTCCTTTGGTAACTGCGTTAAGAAAACACTTTAGAGTCCCCAAACCATTAATGCTCTTATTTTCTTTTTTTAAAGGTTTATTTACTTTGTATAGAGAGAGTGAGCGAACGCATAAGCACACAAGCAGGGGGAGGGGCAGAGGGAGAGAATCTGAAGCAGACTCCCTGCTGAGCATAGAGTCTGATGTGGGGCTCGATCTCACAACCCAGAGATCGTGATCTGGGCTGAAATCAGGAGTTGACCACTTAACCGACTGAGCCACCCAGACACCCCTACGAATAACACTTTTAAATGAACCTGAATTTCTTTCAACACCGGAACATTCACATATACCGAGGAGTTAATAGTTTTTACACTAGCCTGGTGCTGGGTGATAGTCCTGGGTTCTGTCCTTAGTTGGCATAACAGACCCGCTGGTAGGGTTCCCAGTTCTCCTGGTTTCTGTAAGCCAGATTTGCATGGTGCCACTCGGTCTTGACTTGTATGGGAGACACTCTCTCTTTAGGGTTCAGATTTGAAATGAGTAGGGCCCTTGTGATTCCTCTTCCCCTTTCCCCGTCACTCTGAGGTCCAGGAACTGGGAACCAGTGACATGGGGACCGCAACTTCCTGGGTTGGGATTTCAGTCCTGGCCTTACCATGGCTGGCTGGCTGACTTTGGACACGTTTTCTAACGTAGTTAATATAGTTGGGTTGCAGGTTTTGGTTTCTTGGGTTTTTTTCTCTGGGAAATGGAGATAAAAATACTCACCTCGTGGACTGACCTGAGAGGTGGTCTGTAAAGTCCCAGGCACCACTCGTAGCCCTGAGTAAGCGCTTAGAAGCCCAGTGTCCTTTGCTTTCTCCCCACAAACTCCAGTTCCTCCGCCAGTTGCCTTTCCTCCTCCCTGTCCTGGGTCCCCTGGCTGTCCCTACCTCCTATGCAGTCTGCTCTCTCCATTCGGGGCCCCCCTGCTAAGCCCTGCCCCCCTCCCCCGCAGGGCTATGGGACTCACCTGATGAACCACCTGAAGGAGTATCACATCAAACACAACATCCTCTACTTCCTCACCTATGCTGATGAGTATGCCATTGGCTACTTCAAAAAGCAGGTGACCCTTGCCTCAGCCCACACTTGCCTGCTGCCTGGGGCTAGAGGTCATCCTGTCCAGCCTGCTGGTGGGGATGGGATGGGATGGGATGGGATGGGATGGGAGGGAAGTCTTCCGTGCCCAGCTGCCTGCCTCCCACTGCTGCCCCAGTGAAGAGTAGGGACCTGTAGGGCAGTCAGGCAGGCTGGAAGAACTGGGAGACTCTTGAGGGTGGGCTGGGAGGGGCAGCTGACCTAGAGCCTTCCCAGGGACAGATTAATTGAGCCCACACAATACAGAGCCCCCCGCCTGCACACCAGCTACCACAGAAGGTGATCCGGGAACCAGGGAGAAGGGGACATGGCCTGCATGGCCCCTCCGGGGGCTTCTGGGGGAAGGGTGATTCAAGTTGGAAGGGCCTTGCTAGTGGGTCAGGTCATAACTGTCCACTCCCTAGGGCTTCTCCAAGGACATCAAAGTGCCCAAGAGCCGCTACCTGGGCTACATTAAGGACTATGAGGGTGCAACATTGATGGAGTGTGAGCTGAATCCCCGGATCCCCTACACGGAGCTGTCCCACATCATCAAAAAGCAGAAGGAGGTGTGTGTGTGTGCGTGTGTGCGCATGCACTCAGCCCTGGGACTTTTCATGTGCATGGAGGGGTGAGCACACGTGTGTGGATATGTGCCACACGTATGTGCACTTGTGAGGTGGGCATGGGCCAGGATCTTGGTTCTTGCTTTGCCTCTCAGGGAAGTTAGGTGGTGAGGGGCCTGGGCTCAGGGGCAGGGCCTCTGCCTCTGGCCCTGGGAGGGTTACTGCTGGGGCTGGAGTTGGCCTCTCAGGCCTTGCCTTCCCTCAGATCATCAAGAAGCTGATTGAGCGCAAACAGGCCCAGATCCGAAAGGTGTACCCTGGGCTCAGCTGCTTCAAGGAGGGAGTGAGGCAGATCCCCGTGGAGAGTGTCCCCGGCATTCGTGAGCAGGGGTCTTGGTGGGGGAGGGGGCACCCTGCTGGGGGTGTGTTCTCAAATTCTTAGGGATGCTTTCCCCACTCCCCACTTTGCAGGAGAGACGGGCTGGAAGCCACTGGGGAAGGAGAAGGGGTGAGTATTGTGTGGAGGAGGTGGGTGTCGGGGGAGGCAGAAGGACCCAGGGCCTCAGACGTGGCATCTCTTGCCCCAGGAAGGAGCTGAAGGATCCAGACCAGCTCTACACGACCCTCAAAAACTTGCTGGCCCAGATCAAGGTGGGGAGACCAGGTTCCCTTCTGGGGGCACCTGCGCCAGTGGCTGGGGTGGGTGGTACTCACCAGCTGGGCGGAGGGCACAGTGGGCCTGGCTCCAGCTCGGCTTTCCTCTCCAGTCACACCCCAGTGCCTGGCCCTTCATGGAGCCTGTGAAGAAGGCGGAAGCCCCTGACTACTACGAGGTCATCCGCTTCCCTATTGGTGAGGATGCTCCATTCCTGCCCCCCAAACCTGCCCCCGCCTCTGCCTCTGCCTTCCCTGGGCCCCACGGCCCTGCCCTCCCCAGCCTCCTAAAGGTGAGCCCTTACGTCCCGCCGCCCCAGACCTGAAGACCATGACCGAGCGACTGCGCAGCCGCTACTACGTCACCCGCAAGCTCTTCGTGGCCGACCTGCAGCGGGTCATCGCCAACTGCCGCGAGTACAACCCCCCGGACAGCGAGTACTGCCGCTGCGCCAGCGCCCTGGAGAAGTTCTTCTACTTCAAGCTCAAGGAGGGGGGGCTCATTGACAAGTAGTCTCCAGCTTTGGACCGCAGCCTTGACCTGGAATGTCTCCACCTCGGGTTCTGATCCGATGGCCAGGGGGCGGCCCTGGAGGCCTGGTGCCTCTCAGCTCTGGACACTCCAGCCCCCGGCCCTGCGGCCCTTCCTAGAACTGCAGGTGCCCCCCACCTGCACACACAGCTTTCGTTGTATCTGACCTTGGGGAGGGGTCTCCTGGGTCCGGGGCTCAGCCCCTCCCAAGTGGCTGCTGGCCAGAGGATAAGCCCTGACCGGCCCCGGTGGCCCCCAGCCCTGTCCCCACAGAGCCATGGAGTCTTGGAGTCCTGGGCCTGACCCAGCCCATTGTTTCCTGGAGGGTGGGGACTGTACATCTTAGCGTGAGGGAGGGGCTTAAGTGTTTGAAGTTCAACTGGGATTGGAGGGGCCTTGCCTCACCCCTCACCCTGCACTGTTCTGTCTGCCCCCTAGGAGTGGGGGGCCCGGGGACCATTCATTTCCTGGCATTAATCCCTCAGAGGGAACAATAAAGCTCTTTTTTTTTTTTTCTCTGTGTGATTGTTTCTTTGGTAAGGTCCCCAACCTTGGCAGGTTGACCCCGTTCCTGCCCCGACCTCCTGCAGAAGTGTACCTATTAAAGCTCAGATGGATGGGGCACCTGGGGGGCTCAGTCAGTTAAGTGTCTGCCTTCCCCTCTAGTCATGATCCGGGGGTCCTGGGATCGACCCCCGATCTCAGCGGGGAGCCTGCTTCTCCCGTTCCTCTGCCACTCCCCCTACTCCTGCTTTCTGGCACGTGCTCTCTCTCAAAGAAGTACACTCTTAAAAAATTCCGCTGGTGCAGGGGCCACCCTCCGCCACCAGCCTCCTGCCTAGTCTGGCGCCCCTGCAGTGATGGCACCTGTCGGCTGCATCCCCCACTTCTCCCTGCTCCTGGCTGCTCCTGGTCCAGGTGTGGGGGCTGCAGGGGTCCCAGTTCTCCACCCGGCTGCCTTGGCCTGGGTCTACATGGTTACCGCTGGCTCGAAAGGTGTGGGGTCGGGGTAGGGTGGCTGAGACTCTGCTGTTGGAGGAGACCCGCAGGACCCCGGAGGAGTGAAAGGGTACTTTCCTGCAGCTTTGCTGGGGGAGGGGCAAAGGGGGAAGGGAGATTCCTAAGGCTGAACTCTGCCGGAGCTGACTCCTCCCTCAGTTTCAGTTTCTGTTTTCGATTTCTGCTCAGCCCAGGGGCACCGGCACCGGCACCGGCACCGGCATCCGGCTAAGCTAAGCCGGCCCTCGCAGGTGTTGCAGATAAGACCCGACAGGGCAGAAGTCAGAGTTTGTGTTACTTCTGCCTCCTGTCTTGGCCAGATCAGGTTCCAGGTAGATCCCTGCCCTGCCCTGCCCCACCTCCCTCAAGCGGGAATGGGGTGGTCTGGGGCCCCAGACTGGGTTCTCCAGGAGCGGGGGTGGGGGGGGTGGTTGGGAGCTGGGAGGGGGCTGGGTGGGCCAGGGGTCAGAGTCTCCTTCCATTCTCAAGATGGAGTTGCGACCCTACCAGTGGGAGGTAATCATGCCTGCCCTAGAGGGCAAGAACATCATCGTGTGGCTGCCCACGGGGGCTGGGAAGACCCGGGCGGCTGCGTACGTGGCCAAAAGGCATCTGGAGACTGTGGACAGAGCCAAGGTGGTGGTACTGGTCAACAGGGTGAGTAGCCCACACTCCCCTCGGTGGGGTCTCAGCTCCTCGGGTGTCCCCAGAGCCCGTCCGGAACTCCGGGGCTGCCGTGGCCACCTCTAAGCTCACCTGCCTTTTCTCCCATTCCTGTCCCCAGCCCAGTCCTGGGGGGGTCACCTTGCCGCCTGTCCAGCTTCCTGCCCTCACCTCATTCTCCGTCCGCAGGTGCACCTGGTGAGCCAGCATTGTGAGGAGTTCAGCCGCATGCTGGACAGACGCTGGGCCATTATAACCCTGAGCGGGGACATGGGGCCACGAGCTGGCTTTGGCCACCTGGCCCGGAGCCATGACCTGATCATCTGCACAGCGGAGCTGCTCCAGATGGCGCTGACCAGCCCCGAGGAGGAGGAGCACGTGGAGCTCAATGGTGAGGGCTGTGAGCAAGGGCCAAGGGTACGCACCTGAGGCAGCCTACCTGCTGCCCCCAGGACACCCCTTCCAGTAAAGCTGCGGGACATTTGGTGGGAGTGAGGGGTTCCCCATTCACCATACACCATCATGGAAGTCAGCCTGGCTATGGTGTGGGATCTGTGGCAAGTCCCCCGAGCCACCCCCGCCGAACCTCAGTTGACTAATGTGTAAAATGAAGGTAAGTCACCCCTGCCTAGGCTCTCTCTCTCCAGAGCCCCGGTGCAAGTTGAGAAAGGAGGAAGGAGAGAAACGACCTGTGGGGGCTGCGCTCAGAAAAGCTTATGGGGGAGGAAGGGCTTTGCAGGTGTAGGTCACAGCCTTGCCCCTCGTGTCCCCAGCCTTCTCCCTGCTCGTGGTGGATGAGTGTCACCACACGCACAAAGACACTGTCTACAATGTCATCCTGAGCCGGTACTTAGAGCATAAACTCCAGAGGATGCGGCCCCTGCCCCAGGTGCTGGGGCTCACAGCCTCCCCAGGCACCGGCGGGGCCTCCACGCTCAAGGGGGCCATCGACCACATCCTGCAGGTCAGCTTGGCCCCCGTGGCCCTGCCCCTACCAGAGCCCCCCACCCCCGCCACCTGCCCTCCCCAGGCTCTCCCAGGCACACAAGCTCCAGCCCCCAGTGGCTTCTCACTGCGCTTAGATTAGACTCTGTGGTCTATCGTGGTTTACAAAAGTTCCATGGACCCAGCCTGCCTCTCCAACCTCGTTTCTGGCACCCTCCCCTCACGCCTACACGCCTACTCTACCAGCCTTTTCTCTGGATCTTGACCATATCAGGTCCTTCTCAGGACCTTTATACTCGCTCTCCCTTTTGCCCTGAATGCCCTTCCCCCTGCACTTGACCTGTCTGGCTTCTTCTTGTCACTCAGGGAACAGCTTAAATGTCACCGCCTCAGAACCTTCCCTGATCACCCCCACTGCACCCTAACATGCCACCCAATTTTATTGTCTTCAGAGCTCATTACTACTGCCCGAAACCCTCCCATTTTGCTAGCTTCACTGGTTTAACATCTGTCTCCCCAACTCCAAAATAAGACTCTTTGGATCCCCGCTACCTACAACACCCCTGGGCACAGAGCTGGCGAGCAATAAATATTTGTTGAGGAAGTGAATCCCCACTTCCGGTGGCCCTGCTCCAGGGCCTCTGGGACCTCACTCAGTCTCAGAGTTCTGCCCACCGTCCTCACAGGACTGTCCCCCATTCGAGTGAACCCTTTTGTCTTTACCCAGCTCTGTGCCAACCTGGACACATGGCGCATCATGTCACCGAAGACCTACCTCCCCCAGCTGCAGGAGCTCAGGCCTCAGCCCTGCAAACAGTACAACCTCTGCCGCAGGTGCACCCAGGTGAGTGGGGCGGGGGGCATCTGGTGTGAAGTTAGGGCACCTGGCCTTGAGCCCTGACTCCACCCACTGGAGCTCTGGGACTTCTTGGTATTTGCTTATTTCTCTGAGCCTCTGTTTGTCGGTTTTGTGAGATGGGGAAGCTCCAGCCCGTGCCCACAGCCTGCTGTTTGACTCCCTGATGCCTCCGTGGGCATCTGTAGAAACCCTGTGGGATGCTTTGCAAACCCTACACCTCGGGCAGAGGGTCTCTCCTGCGGTGTAGACACTGTCTGGCGTCTGCTAGGACAAGGGCTGCATAAGGACTTAGACATTGCTGTCCCCGGGCCAGAGGTCAATGGCACGCAGGAGGTCGAGGCAGAGCAGGACCCCAGCCTCCAGCTGGGGCTCCTTCATATCCCCGCAGGCTTCTCTCTGGAGCGCCCTCTTCTCAAACACCGACCTAGCGGCAGGAGCCATGCGGGGTGTTCACGGCTACCCCCGGTGTATGGGAATCCCTTCACGCCCTCTTCCCATCCAGGACCCATTTGGGGACACACTGAAGAAACTCATGGACCAAATCCACAACCGCCTGGAGATGCTCGAGTTGAGCCGGGACTTCGGGACGCAGAATTACGAGCAGCAGGTGGTGGAGCTGAGCCAGGCTGGTGAGAGGGGCGGTCGGCTCGGAGGGCCTGGAGGCCGGGACCTGCCGGGGCGGAGCTCCCCCCGGGGCGGGGGCGGGGGGCGGAGTCTAAGGCCGGAGCAGGCCTGGAGGGGCGTGGCCGCTCCGACCCTGAGGCCTTCCCCCGCCCCCATCCCTCCCGCAGCGGCCAAGGCCGGGCTCCAGGAGCGTCGGGTCTACGCTCTTCACCTGCGGCGCTACAACGATGCGCTGCTCATTCACGACACGGTCCGTGCTGTGGACGCCCTGGACTGGCTGCGGGATTTCTACGACAAGGAGCGCGCCACGAAGACCCAGATCCTGCAGGCCGAGCGCTGGCTGCTGGCGCTGTTCGATGGTGAGACTCGCGGGAACTGGACTAGACGGGACGCCGGCGCCAACGCAGGGTGGCAAGGGGCCAACGAGGGTACTGGGGCCCTGTTTTTCTAACCGAGAGTCAAGGACCTGGATAGGACAAAAGATGTATGACCTCATTTTTAAAGGTTTGTATAGACATGAAAACGAATTCATTTAGTTGGGGGACTGTTTCTTGAAAGTCTGTGGTGTTGTGATACCTTGAAGCTGGGAAGGGGAGGTGGTCTGCGAGTGGCATTTAAGGCAAGAGGCCTCAGCAAGCCTAAGGGGTGGGGCAAGGACCTTTCTGAACAGAGACACCTGAGGTTGAGTTAATCCTGGGTAGCAGAGGTCAGAGATGTGTCTGCGAAGAATTCTGTACTGTAGGCCCCTGGTGTCAGGCTGGGTGGGTGGGCAGAGCGTCTCCTTGAGTGTTGTCTTGGGGCCCTTCAGGGGGAATCAGGGGCAGATAGCTTCAGGCTCCCTCTACACCCACAGTCCTGTCCCTGTGAGCCACACCCTCTCCCGCCCTGCTCTGCCCACCTCCAGGCCTGATGCCTGTGCCTCTGTTTTGGGCCTTTCTGGCAGATTACAAGAATGAGCTGGCCCACCTGGCAACGTGCAGCCCGGAGAACCCAAAACTGGAGATGCTAGAACAGATCCTGCGGGAGCAGTTTGGGGGCAGCGATGACAGCCCCCGGGGCATCATCTTCACGCAGACCCGCCAGAGCGTCCACTCCCTCCTGCTCTGGCTCCAGCAGCAGCCGGGCCTGCGGACCATGGACATCAGGGCTGACCTGCTGATCGGGGTGGGGAACAGCAGCCAGAACACCCATATGACCCAGGTGTGGGCTTTGAGGAGAGGAGCCAGCACTGGGGGAGTTCTTAGGGGAGAGGGGTGGGGTAGAGTCTTCACGGAGCTGTGGGGGCCTGGTTTCCCCAGGCAGAAGGCAGAGAACAGGGGGAGAGGGGTGCACTCTGAGATCCCTGGTACTGAGGGTTTTCCTAGTTTGGGGGTCCCTGGGCGCAGAGAGGCTGACGCTTGGGGAATCTGCAGGGAAGGAGGAAAGTGGTGTTTTCAGGACAGAGGATCAGAGGTCTGGAGTCCCTTGCTGGACTCCTGCGACCTCCTACCATAGACAGGTGGGGGCCCTTAAGAGTCTGTAGGGGAGGCAGGGGTTAGGTGGGGTTAGCTGGCAAGACGGGCAAGATGCTGGGGGTAGCGGTGGAGACTCAGGCTCCCTCGGAAAAGGGGCAAACTCTCGAACCAGGTGATGCTGGGTCGCAGGAGGGCAGGCAAACCACTTGGCGCCCATCCTCTTGCTCCTCTCCCACCCCAGAGAGACCAACAAGAAGTGATCCGGAAGTTCCAGACTGGCACCCTGAACCTCCTGGTGGCCACGAGTGTGGCGGAAGAGGGACTGGACATCCCCCAGTGCAACGTGGTGGTGCGCTACGGGCTCCTGACCAACGAGATCTCCATGGTCCAGGTGTGTAAACCCTGTGTTGCCAACAGCCCTCAAAGGTCCTCGTGGGACCACAGGCCCACTCAAGGCCGCGCCCAATCTCCTCCCTCAGGCCAGGGGCCGCGCCCGGGCTGGTCAGAGCAAATACTCGTTTGTGGCAACCCAAGGCAGTCGGGAGCTGCGGCGGGAGCTGACCAACGAGGTCCTGGAGAGGCTGATGGAGCAGGCCGTGGCCGCTGTGCAGGAGATGGATGAGGCCGAGTACCAGGCCAAGGTCTGGGTGGTCTGCACACCGTGCGGGCTGGGGGAGGGGAGGCTGAGGGCACTCTGCCTGGAAGGCCTCTGGCTGCACACGTGCACACACACACCCCTGCTCCCCCTTTCCTGGGGACTGATGTGGCCCGCCTGGGAACGTTTGAATGGCAGGGAGGGTAGTGGCCAAGGCTGGGGCTTCCTGGGAAGGCAATGGCTCTTCTC
The DNA here is from genome assembly GCF_902655055.1 of Lutra lutra. Lineage (NCBI taxonomy): Eukaryota > Metazoa > Chordata > Mammalia > Carnivora > Mustelidae > Lutra > Lutra lutra. The sequence continues at coordinate 20,310,123 of NC_062293.1, forward strand.
CAAGATGCCATGTCACCAAATACTTCATATATCTGTGAGGGCTGCCTTACAGTGCTTCCGACACCAGGCTAGGGGGAAACAAACAAAGACATGTGCCCAAAATAAGCCAGAACCAGGACTTAAATCAGTTTCCCCTGAGGCAGGGTCACCATTGTCCAACCTCACCCAGGACGGTCCCTGTGGACCCCTGTCATCCCAGCCCAATTATTAGTGATGCCCCATGTTACAGTCCAAGAAGCAGCTTTGCACAAAATCCTCCATAGCGGGGGCAGAGACTCGGCAACAGAGCTTGCCCTGCTCCCAGCATTGCCCCTGGTCCATATTCTTTTTCTCCACAGAGCTGCTTCTTGAAGCTCCAGGGAGGGTGGAGGGAAGTCCCTTCTGAGTACTAATGATCTGAGGTCTTCGGGAGCCCTTAGATCCTGAGAGTGTTCCAGGGGTCAGGCCTGTGAGGCCCCAGCTCTGCCTGGTGTCCCCTCTGACCCCAGATCCGGGACCTGCAGCGGAGCACTCTGGTCAAGCGGGCGGCCCGGGCAGCCCAGCGGGAGAGTCAGCGGCAGCAGTTCTCGGCTGAGGAGGTACAGCTCCTCTGTGTCAACTGCATGGTGGCCGTGGGCCATGGGAGTGACCTGCGGAAGGTGGAGGACGCCCACCACGTCAACGTGAACCCCAACTTCTCGTGAGGCCAGGGGAAGGGGCTGGCAGGATGAGAGGGAGGGAGGGGCATGATGGGGGACAGAGAACGCATCCCATCCAGACCGTGCCCTGAGACTTTGGGAGCTGAAAGGGCATTTTTGACAAGTACCGAGTCTGTATTTTTAAGCGGCTGGCTAGACAGGTTTTATCACTGCCCCATTTCACATGTAAGCAAACAGAGGCTCAGAGAGGCAGAGTGACTTGTCCGGGCTCCCATGGCCACTGGGTGGTCGGGCAGGCACTGGAGTTCAGGATACCAAATGCTGAGAGGCCATGAACTGGGCTTCCCACCCACATCCCCATCCAGTCCCACCTACTCTGAAGACAGAGGGGCTGCTTGTCCCTGAACCATCACCCTCTCATCCTCTGTCCTCTTGAGGGTAACTTTCCCCCATCCTCCATCCGTCCATCCATCCATCCATTCATTAAGTATTTACTAGGGAGCCACTGTGTGCCAGGCCCCTGGGCCAAGGATCTACACACCAGGTCCTCTCATTTAAGGAGGCAGCATTTTAATGAGTTCTTGTAGGACGGATCAGGCTGGTAGGGGAGATGAGCCCAGGCAGGGATGATGTGCGAGCACTGCCCCTGGCTGGCTTGTGTGGGAAGGACTGTGAAGGATGAGACCCCGAAGAAGACAGGCTGGCCAGGGGAGAGCCGTGAAGTTCAGGCCTGAAAGTCTGGCCTTTGTCCCACAGGCAGAGAGGAGTCTTGGGTGGATTTTGAGCAAGGGAATGTCAAGGTCAGATTTACATTTTTAGAAGATCACCCTGGCAGTTGGTGGAAGGATGGTGTGGGTTGGGAGTGATGAATTGGGATGGAAAGGTGGAGCTGGGAGAGGCACGGGGGGGTGGGGGGGTGGGATGGTTAGAATCATCTGGGTGTATAGTGCTGAGGCCTGAGCCCGAGCAGAGGGCACACAATGAGGCCGCACAGGCAGAACTTACTGGAGGGCAGAGCTCCAGGCTCTGCGGAGTCTCTGTGCCTCTTGGCAGGCAGAAGAGCCCGAGACCCAGCAAGCAGGAGGGCATGAGGACTGACTCCCATTCCTCTCCAGGATCTACTACAGTGTCTCCCGGGGGGCTGTGGTCATTGACAGAGCCTTCAAGGACTGGAAGCCTGGGGGTACCATTCACTGCAGGAACTGTGGGGAGGTAAGTGTTCGGGCCTCAGCCCTCAACTCCAGTCTTCAGAATCCCTAGTCTGAGAGAGGAGGCCCAGCCTTCTGCCATCAGGACACCCTCCTGCTCCGCCGCAGGAGCCCCCAGGTGGAGGAGAAGGGTTGAACTGCTAGCCCACGATGTGATTGCAGAGACAGCTCTGAGGTGGGAGACACAGGCCCTGCATTCACAGATCCCCCACCTTGAGGAGAGAAGCCCACTCTGAGGACAGTGACCCCAGCCCAGCCTTCCCTGTTCCACCCTCAGGCCTGGGGTCTGCAGATGATCTACAAGTCAGTGAAGCTGCCGGCGCTCCGGGTCCGCAGCATGCTTCTACAGACGCCCCAGGGGAGAGTCCAGTCCAAGAAGTGGTCCCGCGTGCCCTTCCCAGTGCCTGACTTTGACTACCTGCAGCACTGCACCCAGAACCTGGCGGACCTCTCCTTGGAATGAGCCCCTTGTCACTGCAGTGCCCACCTCCGCCTGCAGGGGGCAGGAGAGTCCGCAGCAGCCACTGTCTTCCCTGGGGCAAAGCTTGGGGCCAAGCCCCTCCAGCCTGAGTCATCAGCTTGCGGGGGCCATGCTGACCAGCCACAGAGGAACCTGGGGCGCCCAAGCTGGCTCAGACTCCCACACTGAGGAAGCAACTCGGGGACCACAGCTCGCCCCCAAGCCCTCCTCACACCCACAGATACTCAAACGCGCTGGATGGAGGCAGGGGTTAGGGAGGAAACAGGCAGGAAGCTGTCCACACTCTACTAGCAATGAACACGGTTTCCCTTGACTCCTTGACATTCCTTCCCCTCTATTTTTTGAGGCTCCTCATAAATTGAAAATAAACTAGTAGAAAATTGCTATAGAAAAGATGTGGTGGGGCGCCTGGGTGGCTCCGTTGGTTAAGCGTCTACCTTCAGGTCATGATCTCAGGGTCCTGGGATCAAGCCCCATCTAGGGCTCTCTGCTCAGCAGGGAGCCTGCTTCTCCCCTCTCTTCCCCACTCATGTTCTCTCTTGCTATCTTGGACTCTCTCAAATACATAAAATCTTTTAAAAAAAAAAGATGTATTTAAAAAATAGATCTGTTGAGGTATAATTGACATAAAATACACTACATATTCATAGTGTACAGCTTGATAAATTTTAACCTATCCTCCACAATCAAAATAATGAACATAGCCATCACCCTTAAGAGTTTCCTCGTTCCCAAGTAACCCCTCCCCGGCCCTGATCTGCTTTGTGGTCTATTTTTAATGTTAAAGTTGTTTTGTTTTTTAACCACCCCTCTTTATGGTTCCCATGTAACATTATTTGGAGAAAGCATCACAAGTTTAAATTTGAGAGCCATCCAGAAGGTGAGCCGCCCCCCCACCCCCCGGCCTCCTCCACCTCCTTAGAGGCTCCAACCCCAGCAGTGCTCCCTCCGTCTTCCCCTAACCCCCAGGTCACCTCCCTGGACTGGGGGGAGGCTGAGATCCAGGACTGCAGGCATGGTGCTCAGATAGGCATGGGAGTGGGGGAAGTGGTAAAGGCCTAAATTTTCTGTTCTCATTTTAACAAGAAAGAAGAGAAAGAAAGGCAAGATCTAGGTTGATTCTTCAGGGAAAGGGCTATTTCTGTAGTAAGAGGCCCAGCAGGCAGGAGTCACCTTCAAGAGGAAGGGAGGGGGCTAGGGCAGAGATTTGAGAGCAGGATGGCGGTCCTTCCCGCCATCTAACCCCCTTCCCTCCTGCTACATCCTTGGTCCTGCCTAAGGGGTAGACAGGGAAATGAAGCCCTCTCTTTCCCCCAGCACCTTCTTTCTCCGGTCTGTCTCTTGTCTGATGGAGGCTGAAATTCCAGTTCCAGTCTCTCTGGTCTCCATCGCCCCAGAGGGTACCCCTTTCCCTAGGGGTCTTCCTCCTAATCTCCAGTGTCCCTCAGCCTTGGTTCCAGGACTCGCCCTTCTCCCTGTTGTCACATCTCCGCCTCCTGGGGCCTGTCTTCTGCCCATCCACTCCCACTTCGCCTTCAGTTATCTCCCCTGCCAACAACGTGCCTTTTACAGGTCAATAAAATTAGCGACTGGGGGCCGAGGGAGGGGGGCAGGGGCCCAGGGGTGCTAAGCTCAGTGGCCTTGAATGTGGCTGGAAGCACGGAGTCTGAACGCCTGTCATTCCAGGGCTAAACGGTGACAGCTGAGGGGCTTGAGCTGGCGTTGGGGGCAGGGGCTAGTGTTGCAGGGAGAGATGGATGGAGGTTAAAGACAACCCGGGCACCTAATGGTCCTCTCAGTGGCCTAGACCCCTATGCCACTGCCCTTTGGATGGGGGGGCCCGGACTTTAGACTGGGTGACCTGTCTCGCACCCACCTTGCCAGGCTGGGAGAGCTTTCTTGAGCTAGGATGGAAGGGAAAACTCAGGCCACGAGAGGTTCCAAAGCTTTCTTTTTCTGGTGAAGGGTCTTCATGTGGAGCCACGGCCTCCCGGCCATGTGGGCTAGGCTGCCCGAAGCAGGGGGGTTCGTGGAGTCCTCAGGACGCAGGCAACCTACCTTTTCAGCACTCAATAAGCCAGAGCTCCTGACCTTCCCTAGTGGCCCCGAAGCTCTCCTCCCTTTCAGCCCACCCGAATGAACCCGCCCACCCGGACCAACCACGACTCAGGGAGGGGCTCCGCCGCGGCTCCCCCTCCCGGACCCCGCCCCCGAGCCGGGCCCCGCCCCCTCCCCCGGCCAGCCCCAAGCCGCCGCGCTCCCGAGCGCAGCGAGAGCAGGTGGCCGCGGCGGATTCCGTCTCTGCCCTGCAGGTAAGTCAGCGACGCGGACTAGTCCACGCTGAGGACCTCGAGGGCAGCTCGGGGAGAACAAGGCAGCCCCACCACTTGTCCTATGCCCTGGTCTCAAGACTGGGAGACCCCAAGGGACAGCGAGGACAACCCTTTGGCTCTGCGCAGGGATGCTGGGCAGCTAGCGGGTGGGACTAAACTCTGGAGAAGTTTGGAGGCTCCCGGCTGGTTATCCTTGATGCCCCGGTGGGCTCTGAGGGGTGAGAAGGGACAAAGCCGGGCATTAGGCACTGGCTTTCTGGAGAGCATTAGGTTGGGGGTACTGACTGCAAGGCTCCTGGTGACGACCCACTCACTGACTTGGGTTCCTTGGGCCTCATCCAAGTGCGGCATCCTCTCCCAGCCCTTAGGGAGTGATGGGGGTGACCCAAACATCGTCTGCTCTGTGGGTAAATGAGGTGAGAGTGCACAGCTGAGCCGGGACCCAGGTTTTCTGGTAAGCTCCGGGCAACCGCATCATTTGTTACACCTGGGTAACAAATATATGTTATGCGTGGGTGAGTGGGGGTGAGGGAGCCGGGGATCATCCAGACGATTTGGGGAGCCCAGAGAGCCTGGAGACTGCCTGTGTCTTTTCTGTGTTCATGTCCCAGAGCGAGGTGGAAAAGGTGATCACCGAAGGGAGTCTTCCTGCAGACGCAGAGTGCATTTGTAAGCTCCACGCTGGGGTTTGGGTTGTAGGAAAGGGGTCCTGCCTCCTAGTACTCAAGGAGGGTTTCCTGGAAGAGGAGGTGTGGGGCCGACAGCTCAGATGTCATGCTCAGAGCCACAAAGGAGAGTCAGACTTTGGGCCTTGGTGCTGGGCTGGGATAGAGCAGAGGACCCCGGACTGTAGAAAAAAGGGAGGTCAGGATGGTGTCCTCTGGATCCAGCCAGGACCCCACAGACCTTCTAGAGATCATCCCAAGCCCAGGGACAGATGGAAATCCAACGGAGGTGGGAGGGCTTCCTGTGTGTGTCTAGTTTCCCCATTCCGTTGTCTTCTTCCACCACACAGACTATCATCGTCAGGAAGTTCTTTCTCATATCTGACCTTCATCCCTTCTGCTTCTGTGCCCGCTTCTTCTGGGAGGCAGTGTGCTATAGTGGAAAAAGCAGGGTTGTTGTGGTCAGTTAGACTTGAGCTCTATCACCTGTACCTACCGTGTGACCTTGGGCAAGTTTCTTAATTAACCTCTTTGAATTTGCTTCTCCACCTGTAAAATGGGGATAATAATAGAACCCAACTCATAGGGTGCCTGCAAGGATTAAATGAGAATATGCAGGGAGGGCGCTTAGCATACTGCTTGGCGGCCTGGTGAGAGCTCAACAAGTATGAGTGTCCCCTCCATGTAGGACAGCAAAGCCGATCTGCGGGGGCGGTGGCGGGGGGAGGAGTTTTTTATAAACTTGGCCAGAGAGAGCAATGCCCTTCACCACCACCACCCCTCCAGTCCCTGCCCCCTGCTGGTCCCTGGATCTCAGCTAGACCCATCTGGGCTGCCCAGGGCCACTCTCCTCTTTTGGAGAAGAAGGGGGCTGCCCAGCAGGGCAGGGGCCACTGGCAGCTGGAGCCCACTTGGGGCTATGCCTTAAGAGAACAGAGTGGCTTAGAGACCCAACTGGGAAAAAAAAAAAAAAAAAAAAAAAAAGCCTGTTGCCATCACTTCCCTGTCCTCCTTGCCACCAGAAATCTACAAGTTGGGATCAAGCTGCACTAAATTTTTCCAGGAAGATAAATAATACAAGTGACTAAAAGTCCTGTTTGGGGATTGTCCAAGCCGCCCTCCAATGGAAAGACAGCTTCAGTCCCTGGCCCAAGCTCTGGAGGCTGCTGGGGAAGGCTGGCTCTGGTAATCACCCTTAAACCTGAGCAGGGGAGGGAGAACCTGTGTCCCCACTGGTGATTTCAAGGGCTCTGCTTGCATCCCCCTCTGGCCAGCCCTCTCCCTGTGGGCTGAGGGGTCAGCAAGGCCAAGGAGAAGAGGCTGTATGTCCCCATCAAGATCACATTCCCCAGATCTGTGACTTGGGAGGTCCCTGCCCAGATGGTCACAAGCTTGCTGCCAGCCTGTGCAAACTTCTGCCCTGGGCCGGTTCTCAAAGCAGGTTATGTCGTTAGCGTGGGCTCCCCTGAACTTGAAGGGTCACTGATGACGGCTAAGGGGCAGCTCTTTGCCAGGCATGAGGACGGAGCCCGGACGTGAGGCTGGGCATCTGCACACGTGCATCAGCGTCCCTTGCAGTGCAGAAAGGAGCTCTCCCCGCACAGCGTTATTCTCCCACAAAACTCCCTGGAGTCGGAGAAATCTATATTGGAACCTGGTCTTCTAGGTTGTTATGAGAGCATCCTTGTCAAGATGGGAGGTTAGAACACATTGTCATTGAGAGTGTGTTGGCTCGATTTCTAACTTTTAAATATTTAGTCCTGGATAGGTGGGCCCTCACTCATTCTCCTGCCCCAGGCCCTACAAATGTTAGGAGTGGGATTGGCAGTGACCATGACTGACGCTGCTGTTTCATGAATTCCCTTCCTGCTCACTCATTCCCTGCCCCTCCCCGCCCCTTCAAGCAGCACCCCTGCAAAACCAGGCTTAGGACACACCCCCCTGGACCAGAAAGGAGCTTCAAGGTGAAATGGAGACTGTCAGCTGTCACTAACAAGCAGTTCCCACTTGGGCTCACTGACCTCATTCTCCACCCCAAAATTGGGACAGATTTTTTCAAATGTCCTGTGATGTTTAAGTGGGAATGGATGAGAGGGAGAGAGTCGGTTGTCTCCTGAGCACGGGGAGGGTGTGGACACTCTCTGGGCCCCAGGAGCTCAGCCGAGCTGCCGCAGCAGGGGGGAGGGCTGTGAGGCTGTAGGGGGGAGGTCAGGGCTGGACCCCACCACCCCTCCCACCGCCCTTCTCAGAGAGAGAGATGCCCACAGCGAGGAAGGGCCCACGGGTCTGTAACGTGGGTCCTCCTGTAAGTTTGAATCTTGGGCTTTGGCTGGAGAAGCGTGTGGGGGCCAGCTGGCCAGGCAGTGGGGGTCATCCCTGGTGGGAATGAACGGCACATTGGTCTCGACTCCAGTAGAGTGCCCTGTGGCACCTGGACATGCCGTCTGTTCAGAGGAGAGAGATGCACGGCCTTTTTGTGGCCATCTCTTACGCTCCTCAACTCTGATTGGGCTCTTTGAGGACCAGACCTGCCACCTTGGCCTCTGTTGGCGCCCTGGAGGACTTGGTGGAGCTGGACGCAGGCACATTGACCCTCGGACACTCTCACACAGCCAGGCATACGTGTCCCCCCTCATGAGCTCGCAGATGGCACTGTCCGCGCTGGCACACCCCTAAACTCCGCTCTGAGGGCAATGTCAGGGATGGGGCCCCTGTAGGCCCATGCTGACACATGCACCTGGGCCACCCGCCTGCCTCCACCACAGCCACCATGTCACCCTCCCCGATCGGTGACTTTTCATTCACCTTGGGTGACCTGCCAGCTCCAGTGGCCAAGGGTTGGCTTACTTGGGGGTGGCTGGGGGCCAGACTCCTACAGAGCTTCGGTGCTGGGGACAGAAGACAGCAGCAGTGCCCTCCTGTGGCTCCCTGCAAACCTCACTGGACTCGACATTTGGCTCCTCTGCCCCTCCCCCAAATCTGTCTGGAGTGTCCCTGGCCCCTCTGAGTCTCACTCCATCCGTCTGTCCCTGCGTAGCTCTATGCGTCTCTTTCTGCCTCTCAGCTTGTAAGTGCATCTGTCCCTGGGTCTCCTGCTTGGTCCTTCCCCTGTGTCTATGCCTTTCATTTCCTTCTGTTCCTTTTCTCTCCCCATCTCTGGATCCATCTCTTTTTCTGTGTGTCTTTCTTTCTCTTTCTCTCTTTTTCTCTGTGTGTCTCTGCCTCTCTGTCTCTATCACACACGCACACTCTTCTCCCAGGCTCTCTCCTCATCTCAGCTCTGTGTCTCTGAGTGAACGGCATCTCTTGAGTCCGTCTTTCTGTCTTTACCTCTCTCCCTCTCTGCCTCTAAGTCTGGGTGGGTGTCTGTCCGATCCCTGTCTGTCTTACTCTCGGGACGTGTCCCAGAGGAGCAGGACAGCCAGGGTGTATAGAAGGTGACGAAGCTGTCCTCCTGTCTGGACCACTCCACTGCTGGGGGAGGAGAAATACCAGGTTCTGGAGAGGACGGACGCCAGCCCACCTTCCCCAGCTGCTCTGTCAGGAACTTCAGAACGTGGGGGCTTTGGTTCCAGACTTCTTCTCCAGCCACAAGGTCCAGGGTCATAGCTGGGGAGAAGAGCTGGGGGTTCCGAGTCACAAATAAGAAAGCCCCTTGTCTGTCTGGTTGATCTGAGCTGAAGGAAGGGTGTTGGGGACTTGGAGTCTCCCTCAGAAAAGGCACTGACCAGAGTGGGGCTGACTTGATACTTTTCCTCGAAGCAACCAAGCTCAACGTACCCACCCCAGGCCCCAGCTTCCTGCTCCAAACCACCAGCATACTCCCCACCCTGTTCCAAACAACTTCCACCAACTGGCCCAGGGCTAGGGGCCTGCTCTGCCTCCTGCCCTCTCCCCAGGCCCCCATCTCAGCCTGGCCTTTCCTCACTGCTTTGGCCTCTTGCACAGGAGCAGGTGTGTTGGCTGTTTGTTTTTTTTGAGTAAGGTTTCCTTGGGTGGGGAGAGGACCAAATCCACAGATAGTTCTCCCCAGTTCAGACGCCCCAGCGAGAGGCCAGCCCGGGGCCTACCCTGTCCCACCACCGTCACTGCCCTCCCCCCAGGTTCCCACCTGCCTCTTCTCCATCCTCGGACCTCAGACTTTCCTCCCCTCCTGGTCTCAGGACGGGCAGGGTGGGGAGGTATGAGCCACACTGCTCACCACCCCCATCCCTCACCAAGGGGAGGGGAACTACCTGGAGACGGTATTGAGAACTGGGCCCCTCAGGTTCTTTGGGGGTTCCCAAAGAGGAACATGTCAGGGGTGGTCTTCAGAAAGTGGGAGAAGTCTGCACACCTGCCTAACTACTGTCAGTGCTGAGGGTTGAGTCAGGGCTAGCGTGATACTGGGACAGAGAACTAGTCCTCTGATGGGCTTGCGGCCTCCAGGGATCTGTCCCAGAACCATCTCCCGGGGACCCTGAGGTCTGTTCCTGGACTGTGGTACTGTACTATGTACAGCACCGTCTCGCCCTACCCTCTGAGCAGCTGCAGAGTGATGAAATCCCCATTGAGGCAGAGTCCGGTCTTGAAACCAGGTCTCCTCCCCGGCTCGGGCCAGAGCTGCCCCCTGAGCAAACAGAACCCACTTCTCTCCACATCTCACCCTCCCCCACATACCCTCCATCCTCCATGGCCTGCCGTGGAGACTTCTGGTCCCCGCCCATGTGCCTCCGGTTGGAAAGGGAGTGTAGGGGCAGGTAGCATTCTTGTGACCTCGTTCTGAGATCTGCTGTCCTAGTTAGCAGCCTCCTGAGGGGAGAGGGACATGAGAAGCTTTTAGACATGGTTTCAACCATCTGGGTGCTAACTGGGAATGCGGCTGTCCCTAGGTTGAGGCTGGGACAACTATTCCGGGGCTTCAGGATGAGGTGTGGAGGTGGCGAGGCCAGAGGGGAGATCAGGAAGTTTCCCCAAATAGCCCAGCCCACAGCCAAAAGTGGGAGCCAGGTGGTGGGGGGGGCAGCCCAGCTGGGGGACAGCTGGCCAGTTGGCACAGGGACCCAGGCCTTGGGAAGCTGGGCAAGGGGCAGGGATGAAGCAGGTCCAACATTGTCTTCTCTTTTCTCTCTTGCTTATGGGCTCCTCTGGAACTTGGTATCATGAGTAAGGGGGGCAGGGGTGGCGATAGAGGTGAAAGGGTATGTCTCTGTCCTGTCCCTTTTTTCTCCCAAGGCCCCTTGTGAGCTCCAGCCCATTCCCCTGTCCCCCACTGTCATGACACTGATTTATTCATTCATCCCACAAATATTTATTGAGCACCTACTGTGTATTACACTTGCTAGGCTTGCCCTGGGAATTCAAGGGGGGTATAAGACAGAATGAAGAAGAAGGAGGGCAAGGAGGCAGGAAAGAAATCCACCTTAAGGAGGGCAGTGAGGGAAGACAGCTCATGGAGGTGGCATTTTTGTATCAGCCATGAGAAGGCAAGGTAGGGGCTGGGAGGGAAAGAGCGCTGTTCCAGGCAGAAAGAAGAGTGTTTGAGAATGCTCCAAGGTCAGGGGCACCTCGAGGTGCTCCAGGGAGAGAAAGAGCCCAGTGTGGCCAGTGTATCCTGAGCAGGGGAGGGAGGAGTACAAAAACATCAGAACGGCACAGGATCTTTTGACCTGGACATTTGGACCCCTAGGATGTTTTGAATGCAAACATTTTAAACCAAAACATACCAGCACTGAAGACTTCTTTAGAAAGTGGTTCCCAGTTTGAACTCTTTTCACCCAACTTAATTCCTTGATCCAACTTTTCCATTTTTTCTATATGGTACGGCTGAACACATTCCCGTTTTTTCAAAATTCCATTTTAATTTTACTGAAATTATTTTCACCGGCATCAGTGCTGTATAAATTTTACTGTCGAGATTTGTTCCATCAATCAATTCGGCATCCACCGAAGGCTCCTGACCTTAATCTCAGCCCTTGTGTGACTGAGTAAATGCATCTGATTTTGGAAGAATTTAAATTTTAAGAAACATTTGTGGCCAACACTGGGTAATTCTGTCCATTTCAGTCAACGAGGAGTTTTTCTTTTATCTGGTTCTAGCTGTTGTCAGTGTTAGCTCTACAGGTAACATCTGTAGCTGGAGAGGTGTGTTTGTAGCTCAGTAAATCTGTGGGAGGAATCCAGTGGAAGGGCAAGTTGGAAGAGGAAGAGGGTTTGGAGGAGATGGTCAGATCTCCCAGGCTGAGGATAAGGATTCTCCTGAGGGGAAGGTGAGGGAGAAGCCCTTGGAGGTTTAGGGCAGGAGAAGGACGTAATCGGATTTCCCTTTTTTTTTTTTTTTTAAGATTTTATTTATTTATTTGACAGAGATCACAAGTAGGCAGAGAGGCAGGCAGAGAGAGGGAAGCAGGCTCCCTGCTGAGCAGAGAGCCCAGTGTGGGGCTCGAACCCAAGACCCTGGCATCATGACCTGAGCCGAAGGCAGAGGCTTCAACCCACTGAGCCACCCAGGCGCCCCCGGATTTCCCTTTTTAAAGGCTCCTTCTGATGTGTGGAGAATAAACTGGGAAGGTAAAAGATGGAGAAGCGGAGGCAGGGAGGCTGGTGAGAAGGCCATTATGCCAGTCCAGGTGGTAAAGAGAAGCCAACAGATTGAAGAAAGATTAGGGAGACAGAAGGGTAACCAGAATAACCTCCATGTCATTCCCCACCGCTTCAGCCCTGCCTGTCCCTTCCTCTGGGGCCCCAGACACCTTAGAGTCTGGCCACCCGGAATTTGCACAAGGTGGAGACCAAGAGTGGGGTGTTTTCCTTGGGGCTGCCTCCCAGTCTGTCTCCTGGCTGAATGCAGCTGAGGGAGGGTCAGGGATACTCTGCTGAGGCTGGGGTGGGGGTGGGGGCTGGAAGGGGTGGGGGCAGCCTTTGCATCCGCCCAGCCAGAGCACGTGGCTGGAGAGGCCAGGACGACCGCAGGCCTGACGGTGAAACAGCCCCAGACACAGGGTGCTTGTCTGGCCGTGGCTCTGAGCTCAGGGTGTGACCCTGGGCAGGGGTACAAAGGGTTCTCTGTCAGTGCCGGGCACAGAGCCTACCTGGGCTAGGCCGGGCGCCTAAGGAGTGAGGAGTGCGGGGGTGCCGGGAAAGAGAAGGCTCCAAGGGCTGTAGACGTGAGGTTTGGGTGTCGGCTCAGGGAGTCCCTTCCTCTCCTTGTTCTCAGTTTCCTCACTTGTAAAATGGAATCTTAATCCCTGCCTCCCAGACCTGCTGTGTTGTCAGGACCCACATCATTGATGGACGAAGCATCACCTTCATAGAATCGTGTGTTTTTAAAATTATTTAACAGACACACATAGTGGTTACCGTGTGCCTGTTTGCCGTACACTTAATGACTATTGGCTCATTTAATCCCCACAGTGACCCTCTAAGACAGGTACCCTTTTTTATTCTTATTTTACAGGTGGAGAAACTGAGGCACAGAGGTGGCCAAGGTCACACAGTTAGAAAGTGGCAGAGGTAGGACTGAACCCAGGCATTATGGCTATACCATGTTGCTTCCCAAAAGAAAGAGGTGGCCATCATGCCAGTCACCTGAAGTGGGCGGACCCTGATTCTTCAGCAGGGATAGGGGTGTCTTCTGACACGCCCAAGCCTTGGAGAACACAAGTGTGCGGTGTCTCCCATCCCAGGGCTTGGCCCTCAGGGCAGGGCTAAGGGTACTAGAGGAGAGAAAGAAGTCAGATTCCACAAGAGGAGATGGGAGGAGGAGACCTGGGAGGAGGGATGGAGCAAGGAACCCTCGGAGCAGGTCACAACCCTGCTGAGCTGTGGGGACAGCTGTGCTGTGGGTAGATTTGGTATTCCTTCAACTAGGATGAGACATACCCTGCAGGGTGCCAGGCTGGATGCCATGTGAGAGAGCCTAGGGTCTGGCTGGGCAGGAAGCATGGGCAGAATGGCACAAGGATTCTGGCCAAGGGGTCAAGAGCAGTGAGGAAACAGATCCCAAGCCCACAACAGTGGGGCCCTTCGGGTTCCATGATCACCCTAGGAGTACACTCAGGACCTTACTGGGGGAAAAGAGGCACTTCCCAGGCTGAGGGCAGAGAGGGGTCAGTGTGTCCCAGAGCAGCGGGTCGTGACATGGGGTCATGGCAGGAGTTCGTAGTGGGGGGTTTTCATTGCCAAGCTTGGAGCTCAGACTTTGTCCCCTAGATGTGTCCCTAGACCCACCTGTTCTTCCAAATCACCTGGGTGCTTGTTAGAGAGGCAGATGCTGGATCTCACCCCAGCCCCTAAATCTGACCCCCTGAGGGTTGCGGCCCAGCCCAGGATGCTGGACAAGCTCCCCAGGTCCCACTCACATAGACAGGCCTCTGGGAAAACTGCAAGGATAGGGGTTCTCACCTTTGCCTTCACATCAGGATCACCTGGGCAAGATTTAAGATCCCGCAGTCCAGGTGGCACCCCAGCCCTGTCCCGTCAGGACCCCCTGGGGAGGAGCCCAGCGATCAGAAGCTTTCAGAGCTGCCCCTGTGATTCCAGTGGACCACCATGGTTGAGGACCCTGAGGCAGGCCTGTCCTTCACATCAGCCAGGTCTGGGTTGAACTGTCCCCCTCTTGAGAGAGGCTTATCCTGGTCACTCATCCTCCCTATCCTTGTGTGGTTATCTCCTTAGAGACCGTGACCCATGATCCCCCTGGATCAAAAGTTCCATAACAGCCCCTCGGGACTTTTGTTCGGTGCTGGATCCCCTGGGCGAAGAATGGAGGGCCTGGCCTGTGGCTGGTGTCCAACAGATCTTTATTCTGTGAGTTCCTGAGCCCCTTACTCTGCCAGGCACAAAGGGAGCATCTCCCTACATTGTCCCTTCCTTTCCCCAACAACCACATGATGTGGATACCGTGGGCCCATTTTACAGATCAGAGAGGTGAAGCCACTCCTCCAAAGTCTGAAGACTCCTGCCCTGGGCCCCACACTGCCTCCCAGCTCAGACCATTGAGCAGCCCCAGGGGCCGGACATAGGGCCTGCGGGGCCTGGGACATGTTGACGCAGCCCTTCCTAGGGCTGTTCTCAGAACCTTTTGAAAGGCTTCCTTCATGGCCTGTGAGGGCCGCATACTTCCGCCCACCAGCCGATTTGAGGGGAGGACTCCTTGATGTGGTTGGCCCTTCTCCCTGGCCAGCAAGGTAGACCAGGGCCACCACACCATCTCCCTCCTTCCTGCTCAGGGTGAACTTGGGATCTCAGGGTCATTTTTAGCCTCTCCCTGCCTCCATCCTTCTGGATCCAGCCTCTCACACTAAGGAAGGGGACGGGCCCCAAGGTCCAGTGGGGTGGGCCAGAGTGGGAGGATTCTGTTGAACAGACTAAGTAGGAGCATCAGGAAATGAAGGGCGGGTCAAGAAAATTCAAAGATCTTAATTTCTGCAGGGTTGATCCTGGCTGGTAGTCAGGGCCTTTCCCGGCCATGCTCTGAATGCAAGTCTTTAAGTAAGAGGGAAGGTAGCCAAGGTCCTGGTGAGGACCCCCAGGCCCTCAGCCTTTCCCTTCCCTCCCAGGGGCTGTATTGGGAAGTCCCCCCAGTAGGCCGACTGCCTTCTCGACTGCTGCTATTGAAGCAATATTCGGGGGAGGGGGCCACCCTTCTGTGGGCACCCCAGTTCCCAGCTTCTTCTCCAGCTCTGGCCTCTCCTATACAACCCGGGCAACTTTGCCAAGCCAGGTGAGAGGACTGAAATAATTTCCTTTGTGTTGGCAACAAACACGAGTTGGATACAGCTTTGGACTGGGAAAGAGAGGGGACAGGCTGGCAGCCCTGGAGGCAAGGTGATGGGCAGGAAGGGAAGGGTTTGGTCTGGACATGGGGATGGGCTCCTGGACGGGGAGGGCGGGGGGGATCATGCGTGATGTTTTCGGCATCCCACCCAGGCCTGTGTGCCTGGCCTCTCTTCTTGCCTCACTGGTTTGCAGTGCACAGCTGGGAGAAAGTTCTTTCTGTAGTCTGATCGCCGTCCTTCCCTCTGTAACTAACAATGTCATCCTTCACTGTCATGGCTCTTTCTAGCTTGAAAAGGTTGGTCTGTATGTTGTCCTAGTTAATCTCAGCTGTCAGCCTTGGGTCGGGGGCTGTTATTATCCGTTATTGTCATTGTTATCCCCATTTCACAGACGAGGAGACTGAGGTGTGGAGCAAAGGGGCATGTTCCCAGGCTCGGGGTAGTAAGTGGCAGAGTTGTAATCTGATCAGTGCAGGTTTGCCTGATCCCAACTTACTTGGGTTCCCCGGAGGCCCTCCAAACTCCATTCCCCCAGACAATACTCACCCCTCTCCCTCGGCTCCTCCCCCTGTCGGCTCACCACAACTCAGAAGCAGCCCAGGCCTGGAGAGGTCATTCTGTCCATCCCCCTGCCTCTAGCCAGGTGCAGTGGAGCCTCCAAGTGGCCAGGATCTGGAGCTCATCTGGCCATGGTCCAAGAGAGGGTGATGGTGGCAGTCGGGGGAGTTGAGGGTGTCAGCTGCTGCTGCTGCTTTTTGAGCAAAGACTTTTAAAGTTTAATGTGATAATCTCATCCTGATCACTACACACTGAGGACCTCATGCTCGTCCAAGAATCCATCACCGGCCTCACACGAGGAGCAGGGAGGCTCCACTGGGCCCTCCTGCCTCCCCACCCTTTCCTCCTGCAGGCTGAGGTGGACTGAGCCTTTTGGTTTGGTTTTAGTGGGAAGAAGATGGTTCTAGACCATAGGAGGGATGAATTGGGCTTCCCTACCTTGAGACCTGGACGAGTGGACCCTGATCCTTCCCTTTTACATCTGAGAAGTTAGCGTTCTGGCCAGGTCAGAAAGAGCTACTGGTGGGTCTGGATGGGAGGCTGGTCAGAGGCACAGGAAATCCACCCAGCCAGGGGCGCAGGACGTCATCACTGCCCCCCACCCCATTTTGCTGGCTGGGAAACCGAGGCCTGCTGCTGTGGCCTCCACATCATGCCTGCCCAGAAGTGAACCAATTAACACCGTGTCTGGTTCTGTGTTCCCAGCGCCTGTCTCATTATTTGGGGATTTATGTCTCGGTCACCGTGAAGGACGACTGTCCCGGTTTCCACTGGGGGGAGCCTGGCCAGCCCTGGAGCTCAGCAGGATAGGAGGTGGTGCCGTCCTGCTTGGGGCAGGATGGGGATTTAATTTCAGGGGGATTTGCAACCAGTGGGGAGCCGCCCTGGGCACATGGTGGCTCTGGGCTATTTTAGGAGGCAAAAGGCTGGCCCCGTTGGGGGAGGGATCATGGCGGACTGGTTCAAGTCTTTAGTGAGTTTGCCCTTTCCGCGACAGAACAGAAGGGAGCTGTGATAGATGGAACAGGCCCATCTGAGGTTGGGACTTCTCTTACCCTCCTGGAACCCAGGGGCCCAGAACCACTCTGCATACCCCAGCCCCGATTGAGGCCATGAGCAGACTAGAAGCTGCTGGCTGGGCAGGGGTCTAGGGCTCCTTGCCTGAGCTCCTTTGCCACAGGCTTTGCTTCAGCTGGAGCTCTTGGTATTATTACTATGAATGATTAGTATGACCATCTCATAATTTTGGGGTAGAAATTAAATTTACTGAGCGCTCAGGGAAGGCCCCAGGGGGCTGGGAAGAAGGTCAGCTTAAAGGCAGGCACAACCAAGCTCCTGTCCTGTGTAGACCAATTCCAAGCAGGTACCATGGGCTACATAAATCCCATCCCAGTTCTGAGCCCCAGTGCCCTGTCTCTCAAGCAGGGACCCTAACACCTCATTAATGATGTTCCTATTACTAACTGGATGCATAAGACGTCACGTACTCTGCTGGGATGGGCTCACATTACCCTGGGCTTGGTTGTTATGGATTCATTGCCCCGTTTATAGATAAGGAGACTGAAGCTCAGAGAGGGAAAGTCACTTGTCTCAGTCCACACAGCCAGAATAAGAAGCCCAACCCATTTCTGGTCCTCGAAACGAGAGTCCGTTCGTTCCTCATATCCAGCAACATGGATTGGTTGCCTAGGGAGTGCCAGGCACTGTTCTAGGGCTGGGGATTCCTCAGAGACAAGGCAGAAGAAGAGATGATAACGGGATGAGACTGGGGTACAGCGAGGACTGAGCGCCCGACTAGAGACTCGGTAGCTTTATCTGGACTAAGGGTCATTTTTGGGCGGGAATGGAGGGGAAGGCAATAACGCGGGGCCTGAAGTCCTCCTCCGAGGAGTGGTAGGTGGACAAGGGAGCAGGAGCACCACCACCAGGTGCCTCTAGGTCTCATTATAATGAAGAAGCTTTCTGTGTTTCCTTCCTCCTCCCCCTGCTGTTAGAGGAAACTAATTTTGGGGCATTTTCAGATAAAGGCTTGAGAGGCATCAGGACCTGGAGCAAAGGGAGCCTAGGGCTTAGAGTCAAGCAGATGGGTTTCAACTCTACCCCTTCTAGCTGTGTGACCTCGGGCAGTTGAACTAACCTCTCAGAGCCTCCCTTTCCTTATTTTCAAAGTACGGAGCAGAATACCTACCAACCTTTCCTGACTATGGGGGGATAAAGGTGTGGGAAGAGTGCAGGTTACAGAAGGCCCACAGTTAAGGACGGTGTTTTGTCTGTGTGCGGGGTTGGGTTCTGGGGTGTGTTTTTCCTAGGTGTCTAGGTGAAGCCACGTTTCTGCTGTGGCACTAAGATCGCACCTGTGGTCCTGCTGAATGATTTCAACAGGCCCTGGGCAGAACGGGAGCGCCAGCAAGCCCAAGCCTGGGTCTGGTGCTCACAGTTCAAGAAACCACTCTCTTGGCGACGAGGCGGGGGGGAGGCTGAGCTCGCCGGCATATCATGGGACAAGAGCTCCATGAAATCACCCACCCCCCAGTTCTGTACGGAGCTAACTCGAGAGTGCAGAAAAGTTAAGGGGTGGACAGCACTCATAGAAAGCAGGGTTGAAGATGGGGGGCAGTGATTTCTTCTCTTGTTCTGTTCTATGGAGGACATTGGAAGTCTGAATCAGTTTAGAGGGCTGGGACTAGGATAATAAAACCCCCAGAAACACATTTTTATTAATTGCTTAGTTCAGCTCAGTTGGTCCCCACGTAAGGTCCTGGGCAGAAGGGAGTAAATAAAGACCTAGAACTACCCGCCCTCAGTGCAAAGGGGTGGCTGGGGCAGGATTTGGTGAAGACATTTCAATACAACGTGGAAAGTACAGTGTTAGGGACCAACACAAAGTGTCCTGGGAGCACACAGGAGAGGCTTCCTGGAGGAGGTGGCCATGTCAGGGGTAGAATAGTTTGAGGGAAATCAGTCTCTTTAACTGGGAGAAGAGACCCCTTAGGAAGAAGCTGCCAGCCATGCTCTGCGGGCTGGGGAAGGTGATGTGTGTTTCTTCTGCATGACCAAGGAGTGGATCTAGGACCCATGGAGGAACAGTATAGGAAAGTAGCTTTCAGGCCTGCATACTGATGAGATTTCTGTCAGTGAGAACCACCCAGCAATGGAATATTCTGTCTTGGAAGGCAGGGAGCTCCCTGTCGTGGACATGTGCAAGCAAGCAGAGGCCAGGGGGTAGCTTGTCAGGGACAGGTTACCAAAGGGACAGGATGACCTCTAAGACCCCTTCCAAGTCTGAGCAACTGTGACTCTCCATGGACAGACACAGGATGTGGACTATGCCGGGCAGAAGTGTGACAGGATCAAGTTTGAGGCCGGACGGCGAGGTGCACCGAGACTGTGTGCCCCACCCTGGGCTTTTTTATAGTAACTACTCTATTAAGATGTAATTCACAGAGCATACAGTTCACCCCGCTGAAGTGTGCAGTGTAATATGGATTTGCCTTTAGAGAGGGGAGGAACCCATGCATTCCTTCAACAGCTGTTTATTGAGCATCTGTTAGCTACCATCAAGCTTTGTGCTGGTGCTTGGGACACCTGGGAGACAAAGGGCACGCCCTCAAGGCGGAGACCGGTAAGTATCCAGGCAGAAGATGGACATCTTGGGGGTTACGCCAGGAGGAAAGTAGCCCAGGGCTAGAACAAAGAATAATAGGGCTGGGACAGTGGGGCCTGGGGAGCGGACATTGGAGCCAAGGCCTGAGCTACAAGGGAACGAGCCTGTGAAGGTCAGGGGAGCAGTTTCAGGGTTTCAGGTTGAGGGAACAGAAGGGGCAAAGGCCTCAAGACAGGAGTGAGCTGGTGGGTGTGAGGACCGGGAAGAAGTTCTGTGAAACTGAGTGGCAGCCATGGGCCCTGCCCCTGGGTGAGGCTTGGCCAGGACTCCCCGTGGTGGGACTTCCCCTTTACAGGGCCTGGTAAACAGGAGGTCAGCCCTGAGCACAATGGGGAGTGAGTCCCATACAAGAGCCATTTCTACCCCCCTTTCTTTGAGATTCGCTTTCTTACCCTGCTACTGCCTCTCCATTAACAGAAAGATGGCAGAGCCCTCTCAGAGGGTCGTGCCTCCAGCCCCCTGCCTACTGCCCACCCCGGCTTAGCTTAATGCCCCTGCATTGTTCTGCCACTCTGGGCCGGACACCATGTACGGATGCCCTGGGAGAAATCAGGAAAGATCCCTAGCCACACACACCGGTGAAGTTTCCCCCCGCTGGAAAGGGATCCTAGGAGCAGTCTGGAGTCTCCCGCTTGGTGCTCGCTTCCTGTGTGACTTGGGCCAGTTACAATCTTTCAGTTTCCTGGTCTGTAAAATGGGGATCAAACCAGTTCAGGCAGAGCCCTCATGGGGATTGAATGTCATCCCTCCTGGCACCCAGTAGGTGCTCCCTGAATGTCAGCTTCTTCCTTTTCTCCCAGCTTCCCCCCGCAAAACAGGGGCAATTTGCTGGAGGTGGGGAGATCACAAAAGAGCTCTGGGAGGTGACCACTTTGGGACTCCCTTCCCTGAGCTCTATGGCCCCCCAGACGCCAAGGGCCGTTCATGCCTTGCCAGCCAGGGGTAAGAATACTCACCACTGGGCCCAGCCCTTCTGCAGGGAGCACTCCTGGGTCTCCCCTTGCCTGTCTTCCCAGGGATCCCCGCCGTGCAGCTCCCTTCCGGGGTCTCCTCTGTGCTCCTTTCCCAGCGGCGCGGCTACTGGCACCTGCTGGGAGCCGGCCGGCCGGGGGCGGGCTCGGGAGCCCCGCGGCTGCCCGGGGACTCGCAGGCCGGAACTCAACCGCCACGCACCTCCAGGAGCCAGGAATCCGGATCGCCCCGGGGGGCCGTGGGGAGCGGGATGCAGCCGCGATCGGGTCGGGAGCGCCCTTCAGGTAGGCACCGGCGCCGGCCGCGGGACCGCACTCCCGGCTCCCCATCCGGGACAGAGCTCCGCTGTGGCTGAGCGCTTGAGGGGGCCCGCGCCAGCTGGGGATGGCTCTGAAGGGCTGCGGGCAGCCGCAAAGACCCAGCCCCACCTTGTGCGGTGTGGGGTGGTGGGCAGGCAAGAACCACAATTTAGCCAAACCCCGAGGTTGGGAGAGGAGACAATAAGAGTGATGGCAAGAAGGACTTTCCAGGTCCCCCTAGGGGAAGAGAGGCTGGAAACCACAGGGCAGAGAAGGTGGGACTCCCACCCTCAGGAGGGGACCATTATCTGGAGATGGGGCTCCACAAATAACTCACTTTCTTTTCCTAAGGAGTCTAGAGAACCCCAGAATCAATCCACCGAGATCAGCCCCTGGGATTAAATAGAACGGAAGGAGTAGGGGAGGGGAGATCTCCTGTTGTCTTTTTGGGGGTGCAAAGAGCATACTCGCTAGCCCCCTCCATTTGCTGTCTACACTTCCCCCTTCAAGCCTGTAGCCTCATCCTCAGCAGAGGGCACAGGTGGGGCCCTTCTGGCCTGCCTTCTACCCACAACTCTCGAACAGTCTGGGACTCTCAGCCTTCCTCCCTCTGGCTCCCTGGATGGACACCCTGGCCCTAGCTTGGAAGTGTCGGTGGTGGAGCCCTCTTGGGCAGGGAATGGGGCTTGGGGGAGCTTCCGCTCAGCCGGTGGAGACCTGGGCCGGGCAAGCAAGCTGTGGATCTGGGGGCCCGGGCACAAGATCCTGGGCCCTGATGCTAAGAGGGCTGGAGGTAAAGGGCTGTCCTGCACAGCAATCAGGTTTCCCAGGCCTGGCCTGGCAGCAGAGCCTAGAAAACGGGGTGCCAAGGCTAATATTGCCTTCCTAACTGCCCGTCCCCCTCACCATCTTCGAGGCAGCTTCTCTGTGTCCCTGTAAGGAGGGTTGCAGGTTAGATAGCAAGAAGGACTTCCTTCCTGAGGGTGGCATGAGGCTCTTTTGAGGGAGTACCATGCCTAAGAGAGGCAGCCCCCACCTGTGGGGGTGTCAGGATGGCAGGAGGTCCTCTGGGACACCCAGCCTATAGGGATGAGGACAGAGCAGACTGGGGGAGGGAAGGTCGGGGGGTTGGTGACCTCATCTCTGGGCCATGGCTCTCCCTCACCTCCCATGCCCTCTCTCTCCCTTTCTTGGAGCAAGAGTTGGCTTTCAGCACTTCTTAACCAGTTTACTCCTGAAATCCCCGGCATCCAGCATCTCCAGGGGAAGGTGATGGGCTGCCTCTGTCACCACTTTGGACAGGAAGACAGAAATGCCTGCTTTGGTTTGCCCAGTGGAAACCCCCACCCCCACCCCCGGGCCCTGGCACCTGGAGCTGCTGGTGCCTTGGCAAAGTGGGGAGGGTGTGGGCTGGGGGTTGGCATGTCCATCCTACTCCTCTAGTGGGGAGGCTTAGGTGTGACCTGGCTGTGATTCCAGCTCTACGAGCCCACAGGATGGCGGGGGGTAGATGCCACCCTGTGGTGGCCAAGCACTGAAGTGGCTAATTTCCTCCTTCCTCACCCTAGAAAGTTGTCAGCCTTGAGAGAGGGGAGGTGACAGGAGAGACCGGTAGGCTCAGTGGTGGCCCCTCAGGGGCACTGAGTGGGCAGCTGGAGCCCAGAGGGCCCATGCTCTACTAGAACAGGAACAAACCAGGCCTCTCTTCTTCCAGACACTTCTTTCTACCGAGGGGTTGGTGGGGAGGGACAGGATCCCCAGCTCCTGGGGATCCTGTGAGTGAGTGGGATGGGGGCTCCCAGGCTGTGCACCCCCTCCCCCTGTGTCACAGGATGAGAGAGGACTGGCCCCACTCACCTGCCTCTCCTTTCGACTCTGAGCCTCAGTTTCCTCACTTGTAATGCCTCACAGGGTTGTTGTGAGGGTTAAAGGAGGCTGTTTGCACAGCGCCCAGAGGGCAAGGGGCACCCACCAGGGGCAGTTCTTTCTCCAAACCCACCCCCCTTTCTCTGGTGGCTGAGACAGACCAGTACGGCCCCATCTTCCCCCAGGCCCCACCTCAGAGGCAGCTGCTTGGAGGTGCCTGCAAAGGACCTAAGAGATTAGCCCAGCCCAACCCCCCTCTCTTTAAAGAGGGAAAACTGAAGCCCAGAGGGACAGGGACTAGCCCCACGTTGGCCAGCCAGCCGGGCTCCCTTCTCAGAGGCAGGGCCTAGGACCTGGCTGGGGAAGGTGGGAGGGTAGAGGTTGGCAGGCATGGGGGAAAATACCAGAGTGTAATTGGGCTCATTAAGGATTTAGTGAGGGAGCCCTTCATGCCTTGCCAAAGGACGGGGACAGACCTAGAACCTTCCTCTCCCGTTAACCCTCTGGAAAAAGTGTCTCTTTCCTGAGGACCCCTTCCTCAAGCTACAGCTGAAACAACTCCCCGCTCTGTGCTGTATGGCTTCCAAGGTTCTTTCCAGCCAGCCCTCTTGGGACAGGCAGGCCTAGAGCTCCACCCCACTGCGTGCCCGAGGGCCACGGAAACCCAAGCCCCGAAGTCCATTCATCACTCAGCAAAAGTGGTGGAGGTGGAGCCCTAGGGCCCTGCCTGGGTGCTCTCTCCATCCCCTACCCGCTCCAGGTCCCTGTGAACCGACAAATAGGCGGTCAGGCAGCAACCCTGGCCTCCGCCAGCTCTGGTGTGAGCCTGCCTTTACATGGTGGCTCCCTCCCCCCATCAACCCCAGCTCCCTGCTGCAGCCTTGGCCTTCTCTTAGGGAAGGGGGGAGCAAGAGAGCTTTGTCTGTGCAAATCACAGACAGTCAGACACCTGGGTACATCCATGCTGTTTTTTTTTTTTTTTTTTTTTTTTTTTTTTAAGATTTTATTTATTTGACAGAGATCACAAGTAGGCAGAGAGGCAGGCAGAAAGAGAGAGGAGGAAGCAGGCTTCCCGCTGAGCAGAGAACCCGATGTGGGGCTCGATCCCAGGACCCTGAGATCATGACCTGAGCCGAAGGCAGAGGCTTTAACCTACTGAGCCACCCAGGCGCCCCCATCCATGCTGTTTTTCTGCACTTTCACTTGGTCTTTTCCAGAACTTAGTTCAGGTTCAGTTCTCCCCCCTTCTTCAAGTCCCTCTCTCCCAGCCTCTCTGGCTCCAGCCTCTCTGGCTCCAGCCCCTTCTTGCCAGGGTGTGGCCCCTCCCTGCCAGGCACTCCAGCCTGTTAGGGGCTGAGCACCCCCAAGTCCCCCCAGGAGTCTTTCCCAGAATTTGTAAAACCCCCTCCCCACCCAGAAGTTCAAAAGAGGACTTGGCAGCCTTTAAGGAGAGGGGGAATGGGGCAGCGGTTAAGGACTTGGGCTCCAGGATCAGACAAGTGTAGGTTCCCCATCTAGCTATGAAACTTCTCGATGCCTGTTCTCTAATCTAGGAAGTGGGATAATAGGTTAATAATAGTGCCCACCTCACAGGGTTGTTATGAAGTTTAAAAGAGATCCTATGTGCAAAGCACCTGGCACATAGTAAGCTCTCAATAAATGCGGTCGTAATTCTAAAGACGTGGCCTGGTCAGCTGGGTAAAGAGGGAGGCAAGGAAGCTTCTAGAAGCAGCTCTTCACTGTTTTCCACGTCCTTTTTAATTTTTTTAAAAAGATTTTATTTATTTATTTGACAGAGATCACAAGTAGGCAGAGAGGCAGGCAGAGAGAGAGGGAAGCAGGCTTCCTGCTGAGCAGAGAGCCCAGTGCTATTCAGGGCTTGATCCCAGGACCCTGAGATCATGACCTGAGCCAAAGGCAGAGGCTTAACCCATTGAGCCACTGAGGCGCCCCTCTTTCCATGTACTTTGAAGCAAGTCCACTCCCCTCTTCTGGGACTCAGTTTCCTCTTCTGTTAAAGAGGACGTGGGAGACAGGTCCTGTCCTCGTGTAGGTCCAGTGAGGGCGAGTCATGCTGCTGCTTTAGGGGAGCGAGGGCAGGGGGTGCTGGCCAGCCGAGGCTCATGGCAGGGGTCAGACAGATGCGTGTGTGCCCTCAAGAGTGTCCACCCCTCCCCAGTTTCTGGCTGGGAGTCATAGCTGGAGCGTGGCTCCTCAGGGGACAGCTGGGAAGGCTGGGTCAGGCCGGGCAGGTTACGGCAGGCTGGCAGCCCAGCCAGGGAGCACAATTAGCACTGAATCCAGGCAGGCCCCGTGAGCCCAGAGGCTGTATATCACAGAGGTTTAATCAGCCCCCTGGCAGATACTTGTCGGCTCTCTTGGGCCGTGTCCTCAGCCCGCCTGTCATAAATGGCACCGAGATTTCAAAGTCTCCCCATCCCCTCACTGGCGGGACAGGCCTGGCCAGGAAAAGCTCATTCCCCTGAAGCCTCTTCCCCACTGGCAAGCCGAGGACCCCCTCCCCACCCAAGAAAAACCACTTGCAAGCGGTATTTTTTCTGGCTTCTTCCTCCTGCTGGGAGGGTAGGGGAAGACTTGTGCAGGCAGGACCAGAGCTCTGATGACCTCCCCGTGGAGGTGAGAGAGTGCTGAAAGTAGGTGGGGATTCTGGGCCGCCCAGGAGGGGATCGCTCACAAGGTGAGGGCAGTAACCTCCCAGGATGCCCTCTGTGGGCAGGACTGTGCCCTGCACCCCCGACACAGCGCCTGGGAGGTTGGCATGGCTCGGGCTAGGGGCGGCCGGAGTGCGGAGAAGGGGGGTCCTCCCCTCCAGGAGGGGTATGAAGTTTCCCCCCTTCGCTACCTGCTAGATGGTCGCTGCGCCACCTGGAGCCTGTCTCTGGTACTGCACCCTCGCCGCTCCACCGGGTTTGGGGACCTCTGCCCCTCAAGCCACTGGGCACCTCCAAAAGCGGACAGGTCAGACCTCCCATGCACCCGTTTCCTAGGGCAATGGCAACAAAGTACCACCAACCAGGTGGCCTCCACAACAGAAACATATTGCCTCACAGTCCTGGAAGCCACAGGTCCGAAGTCAAGGGTTCCTCAGGGTGGATTTCTTCTGAGGGCTGTGAGGAAGTTCACATGTCCCCGAGCTCGGGAATTCTCTGTCCCCTCAGAGGAGGTGAGGGAGGCTCAGGCCAGGCCCTCAGGGAGCACCCCCCCCAACCGTGTGCAGCCCCAGCAGAGAGCACACACACAGATCCAGGAAGTGAAAAGGAAGACTGTTCAGTGTGAGGAAGAGAGTTGGCAACCCCAGAAGAGAGCAGGTGAGAGCCGAGGAGTCAAGCAGGAAGGTTCCAGAGAAGTGAATCGGAACGGAAAGATGGTGTGTGGCAGCTGAGGGGCCTGGAAGGGATGTGTGTGTGTGTGTGTGTGTGTGTGTGTGCGCGCGCGCGCGCGCGCGCACGTGTGGGTACATGTGTGTGTGAGTGTGTGAAAAGGCTGTGTTCCGTAGACGCGGGCAGCAGGGCCCAGGTCACTACCGAAAATATCAACTGTTGCCACAGCCTGGGTGGCCCCCACAGCGAGGGACATCTGGAACCACGTGGGCCAGGGGTGGGGATGGTTTCACACACTGTCAACGTTTGTGAATGTCACCGGCTGGGCACTGGGCGTAGGGAGGTAGGGTTTCTGTAGTCAGCCCTCTGGCTAGCAGCTACAGTAAGCGCCACATGCCTGCCTATCACAGGATTGTTAGCGCCTGCTGCGAGGCCGAGAATAGGGCCCTGGCTTCCTGCACTGTGACGACTCCCCTAACCTTACTGCTACCTCTCCCTGGCTGCTCCCCAACATCCAAGTCTTCCTCTCTGAGCCGAGTCCCCAGGTGTCGGCCTCTCGGTGTGTGGACATTCGTGACCGTCTTCCAGACCATTCCAGACATTCTTCCAGTGTTTTAATGCTGCTTTGTTTGAAGCGGACCCTGTCACATTCCCTTTGCCACCCTTGGGCTGGGGATGTCCAAAAGCTGAGGAGCTTCATCTGGGACACAGGGCACAGGTGTCTGTCTCCGGGTCTTGAGCCCCTCTCGCTCCTTCTGTGTGCTCACAGTACTCAAGCCTGTTGACTTGTCTCCCTCTCTCTCTGCTCAGGTATGAAGCGGCCACTGAGCCCCTCTCCCCCAGGTGAGAAAGAGCCCCCCGTATCTGGAGCTACGGAGTGCCCCCCTCGGCCCCCAGAACTGCCTAAGCCCAAGCGGGAAAGAAAACGGCCATCCTACACGCTCTGTGACGTTTGCAACATCCAGCTGAACTCAGCAGCCCAGGCCCAGGTGCACTGCGGGGGGCGCGCCCACCAGCGGCGGCTAAGGCAGCTCAGCTTGGGGAAGACCCCCACCGGGCCAGGTCAGTGCAGAGGGGCGATGCTCCTACGGGCTCCATCTGGGCCCCGTGAGAGGCTCTGGGGCCGTGGGCTCTCTTGGGGGTGGGGGGAATGTTGGGTCTGGGGTGCCTTCAATGGGTCCTCACGGTTGGAAGTCACCCCGATACATCAGGACAGCCCCCCATGGGGTCTCTTAGGACCCGAGGGTCTTTAGGACTGAGGACTTCTCTTGAGCTCTTTTTAGGGTGTGAGAGCTCTCCTTGTGAGGTCTCTGGGGGGTCAGGACCCCTAAGCAGCCTTTCTCCAGTCTGGAGCCCCCCAGCAGGGATAGCCTTTCTGACAAGGGATAGCCTGGGCCTCTGCTCTAGTCTCTGAAGTTTGGGGTCAGCAAGGTGCACGGCCCTCCAGCTGAGGGACAGACAGGGGAAGCCACTCCTCCTCTAGCGGCTGGACTCCTGGCCAGGATTTCTGCCTCTCCCTGGCTGGGGTGACTTTGCAGAGGTTTGGCTGTGAGCTGAAGGGGCTGCTGGCTATAAGACAGATTTCTGGGGGAAATGGGTGAATGCATTCATGAGGGTGATTTGAGCTGACAGACACGTGGGGGCCATGGGGAAAACGAGGAGAGGCAGGCTGCTTGGCTGGCAGGGGAAACAAGTCCAGAACTAGGCCCAGTGTGGGAGGTGGGGGAAGGCCAGAACTTCTACCTGGTTCTCGGGAGCAGCCACTGGAAACCTACTTTGCAGCCCGGGTCAGGAGCTTTGCCAGAGGGCTACATTGTTGTTTTGGCAAATATTCACGGGACACCCACTGCATTTCTGTCACTGTGCTGGGGTCTGGGGACAAATCCCCTTTGGACTCCTCACCGTCCTACTCCAAGATGGAGTCTGTCTTTTGGTCTGAGACAGCCACAAAAAGAGCAAATAGTGTTGTGGGTGCCACGTGTGGGTACAAAGGGAGAAGGGGCGATTATACCTGGGGACACCAGGAAAGGCCTCCTGGAAGAAGGGGGACACACTGAGCTTTGGAACAGGGGCATGGGAAGAAAGGACACTGCAGGCAGAGGTCACCGCATAAGCAAAGGCAGGGGATGGCCTGAGGGCTGGTACCACCTCCTCCACCCGAGTGCTTGGGGCTGGGCACCAAGGGTGTGATTCTGAGAAAGAGTGTATCTGACTATATGGATATTTCTGGAGTGTGTGTGTGTGTGTGTGTGTGTGTTCAAAAGTCACTCATTCATCTTTAGCTATTTATTTATTTATTTATTTTTAAAAGATTTTATTTATTTATTTGACAGAGAGAGAGATCACAAGTAGACAGAGAGGCAGGCAGAGAGAGAGAGGGAAGCAGGTTCCCTGCTGAGCAGAGAGCCCGATGCGGGACTCGATCGATCCCAGGATCCTGAGATCATGACCTGAGCCGAAGGCAGCGGCTTAACCCACTGAGCCACCCAGGCGCCCCATCTTTAGCTATTTATAGAAATCAACTAGGCAAGCTGCTGTTTGGAGGATTCGTATTTTTACTTTTTTCCAGCTTTATTAAGATATTATTGACATATACGTCAATTTAAGGTATATGATGACTTGATGCACCTGTGTAATACAAAATGATTACCACAATAAGGTTATTCAACATCTCCATCCCCTCACATAATTATGATTGTGAGTGTCGATAGCATTTAACAGCTCCCAATGTAAGTGTGTAAAATGGGATTGTTAATTACAGTCACCATACTGTGCATTTGATCCCCAGATCTTATTTATCTGATAGCTTGGAATTTATACCCTTGATCAGCGTCTCCCCATTGCCCCCACCCCCAACCCCTGACCACCATGACTCTAATCCCTATTTCTCCGAGACAAACTTTTTAGATTTTTTTAAAAAAGATTTTATTTATTGATTTGAGAGAGAACCAGAGATAGCAAGAGAGAGTACCAGTGGGGAGGAGAGGGAGAAGCAGTCTCCCCACTGAGCAGGGAGCCCAATCCAGGGGCTCCATCCCAGGAGCCCAGGATCATGACCTGAGCCGAAGGCAGCCGCTTTATGGACTGAGCCACCCAGGTGCCCTGAGACTGACTTTTTTAGATTCTGCGTGTAACTGAAAACATATGGGATTTGCCGAGGAATTCGCATTTTTCAAAGGTGGCAAACCTGCCTGTCAAGAAAGGTCTGAAGACACAGGCAGACAAGTTTGTCCAAGATAATAGCAGGTTCCAAAGAGGCGGGTAGATGGTGCTTGGGGAAGTCAGAGGCAGAAGGGAATTGACAGAAGTCAGGGGAAACTTCAGAGAAATGATGTTGATGTTGGACTTCGGAGACGGAAAGGGAATTCCAGGCAGAGAAACAACTAGAGCCAGTGCTCTGCGATCTGAGGCCTGTCGTGGCCTTCCGGGAGTGGTGGGCACAGCCAAAGGTGAGTGGGAACCAGCTGGAAGGGCCTCACAGCCAGACTGGGGGCTTAGCCTTTGTCCTGAAGGTGATGGGTGTCCCTGAAGGGCTCTGAGCAGGAGTCATTAGAGTTTTTAGATGTCTCTGGCAAGAGGGAAGGTTAAGACTTGGGGGTACGTGAGAAGAAGCAGGACATAGATTCTGGTGTCTTTTCTGTAGCAGAAGCAACAGGACTCGGGGACAGAGAGATGTGGAGAGGGAGGTGTCCAGGATGACTCCAGGTGAGGTGATGCTGTGCCAGGCAGTGCCATCCTCAGAAGGGAAGCAGGCCTGGAGGGCAGTAGGGGGTGGGGAAGGCGAGTCTGGCCTGGGTCTGCCCCAGGATCTGCCGTCCAGCCCCAGAGTAGCCTCTTTAGCCCTGCTTCTGGACGGCAGATCCTGGGGTACAATCCTCCCTCTCTCTCTTCCTGCCCACCGTGCCCCCATGGAGAGAACAGGTGGCGTGCGAGGAGAAAAGGCTAAAGCACGAGATGTGGCCAGAGGGAGAGGGGTCACAGGGATGGGAACCCCTTCTCTGGGCTTCCCTCTGGGCTTCCCCCAATTCTTTAGAATTGACTTGTTTTTATGTAAGCCAGAGTACTTTATGAAATTAGGAGGGGTAGGTAGATCTGTTTCACAAGTGGTATCCTATGATTTATGACATTAAATGTCTGGCCCAAGATAACCCAGTCAGCCAGCAATAAAACCATTAGAAGCCTGGTCTTGCTTTCCTCAATCATTTTAACCCAGATGGTTTCTTCCACTGAAAAGTCTCTGCCCATCATGTCCTCATCCCCAGAGTTCTGGGTAGGTTTGTGGGGACACCAGGAGACGGGATGCCTGCTCCTCCTCTCCAGATTACAAAATGGAAAGTGAGTTGCTGTCCCTGCAGTCATCTGTGGTGGCCTGTGCCAGGATTCTGCCCAGAGGGGTGCTCAGAGGGGTGCTTGGAGCCTGCCCTTGGGCACAAGCACAGCTCAGAGGGGGCGGCAGCCATGGGGGCAGACCTTTCTCACTGCCCTGATGAGAGAGGGGGTTGGGCTGTGGGAGCATGGGAGGGTGACAGCTGGGCCTAGGGCAGGGATCAAGGGTCCTCAGATTTGTGGGAACCCGGGAATTTGGGGGTCCCAGCTAAGAACCTGTTGTCCGTTGGCCTCATTATTTCTAAGCCTACTCCAGGCCACTCCACACACTCTCATGGATTTCTCCTGTCTCCTTGGCTCTCTGAGAGCTGGGGGTGGGAGAGGAAGCCCCAGCAGCTGCCCTGGGGTGAGGACTGGGGGTAAGGGGCCCTCAGCCATGCCGAAGGCCTCTCCCAGCCCTTGGTGGGGACTGGGCCAGAGCAGAGGACCCTGAGGATGCAGCTGACTGGGGGCAGCCTCGGCCTCTGAACGGAAGAGTCACACAGAAACCTTCAAGAGGCTTGAGGCAAAGTGTAAGGAGCCTTTAACACACGGCTCTGCAGTTAGACACGTGAAGTCTCAGCCGGGTGGCAGCTAGGGGGACCACTCATTCGCTGGAAGGGTACTGAAGGTGTGGGGGTGGGAAGGCCGCACTGGGAGGCCTCCTGGAGCTGTCACTCTGATTAGGGGTCTGTGAGGCTGGCAGCTTGCACGGTGACAGGCCATCACAGGCAGTGAGGTGGGGACCCTCTCCTCCTCATGTCCCTTAGGACACCCATGGGAGGGGGTGACGGAGACTCTTTCTTCCCTGAGCCTCCTCGCCAGTGCTTAGGTCAGAGGCTTCCTTGCTCAGCCACACCTAAATGAGCCTGGAACACTTGGGAGGGGGTACAGGATGGGGAAATGGCAGGTACCCCAGACTTCCCCTAACCCCTCCCCCCACATGCTGCCCCAACTTCCCCCACCCACCCTCCACCCCATCTGTCTCCTATGCAGCAGGCCCTTCCCTCCTGCAGGAATGTGTCTTGAGCCATCTTCCCCTGCCCCCCTTGCCCTTCCTCCCACAGGGTGGGCTCTGCGAGCACCGGGCTCCTCTGCCCCAATAAGGTTGAACTCAGTGACCCCGCTGACCACCATGCACGCACGCATGCACAAACGCACACCCCAAACAATTTTAGGTTGTTCTTGAACATCTGCAAAAAGGTTTGCTGGCTCGTCCCTCTTAGCCTCAGCCTCTACTGTGAATGCTGGGCCTGCACAGGACACAGGGATCTGGAGGCATCTGCTTAGGACCCAAACTGTTTGGGAGGCAAGGCATTCCCCCCCTCACCCAGCCACTCCAGGAGATGGTGGTGCTCACTTCTCACTTTACACTGGGATGCTGGAGCTCAGAGAATGTAAGCAACACACCCAAAGCCACAAAGCGGGTTCAGATCCCAGTGTGTCCGACTTGCCCACCCTAGTCCTGCTGCTGCTGAGGAGAGTAGTACATACGACGAGATTCTGGGCCTGGATGTTTTAGGAATGTGGTGAGGGGATGACCAGAGAAGGCAGGCTGGCTCCCAGATGATGTCACAGCTTTCAGAACTCATAGACTCTCCTCTGCCTTGTGCCTTGGTACCTCCACTGAAAAATGGGGAGATGCCAGCCATTCCCCCACTGGGCCTCACCTGGCTGGGGAGGGGAGGGAAGTCTCCCAAAGCCAATCCCTCCCTTCTCTTGGCAGGACTGACCCAGCCATACAATTCACCGCAACCCCCACACCCCCCACATCTACCATCACCAGTGCAACATGACACCGGAACAGAGAGAAGAGAGAAGGGGATTTTGGAAATGACTTAAGTTCTGAACAGGCCAGGGGGGCCTTGGGTGGGGAGTGCAGAGTAGACACTAAGTGGGACAGGAACACAGAGATGAACTCAGATGATAATGGATTTCGGGGCAAAGACTCCATGGCTTTGGGGGTGGCCAGCGGTCAGAGTGGTGGGTGGAGGCTGTTGCCTGTACCCTCAGACCTCCCCTAGCTCCTGTTCTAATCAGACTCTCCATCTCCTGAGTCTTTGAGAGACAAGCCTCTTGCTGCATTCTGAGCCCCAGAGATCAAAGACCTTGAGCTCAGGTCACGCCTGAGTCACCGGCTTGATGAGCTCCTCACCCCCCCATTCCCCGCAGATGGATTAATTTCAGTCCCATCAGGAAGCCCTGGAAACCCTCCAGCCTGTCCCCCCATCGTTTCTGTATCTCCCTGGGCTGCTGATTCCTCTTCAGTGCCCCGCAATCCATCCCAAGGCCTTTGGGTGCATGTTTTGGAGACATAGGGCTCAGCTCAAGGCCACCGGTAAGTTCTTGTTGTAGTCTAACCAGAGTCTCCTGCTGCTGTTCTCCTTAAGTGGCAGGTGATAGAAGTGCCCCTCACTCTCCCTAGACAGCCGTCACCTCCCCCTCCCCCAGGTGTGAACCTGACCATCAGACACTCCCCCCTACCTGAGACCACCAGGAAATGCAAGGTTGTCTGGGTGGAGAATTAG
The DNA here is from genome assembly GCF_902655055.1 of Lutra lutra. Lineage (NCBI taxonomy): Eukaryota > Metazoa > Chordata > Mammalia > Carnivora > Mustelidae > Lutra > Lutra lutra. The sequence continues at coordinate 20,342,799 of NC_062293.1, forward strand.
GGGGCTTAGCTTAGATCCCTGCCCTCAAGAAGACAAAGATTCTGTCTGTGTCTGGGTGGGTTAATTAGCCCTGGGCTTGAGTTTCCTTCCTTCCCCCAGAGCCTCTTCCTAACAAACCTGTTTTCAGGAGCTGCTGCTGCCAACCCCTCCCCAGACCCTTTGCCGGCTGTACTGGCTTCTCCAGAGATTACAGGTTATTGTCTGGTGGAGACAGGATGCTGAGGGGGTGGGGGTTAGCGCTGGGCCTGGGCTTGGAATGCCAGACTGGATCCAGCTGTGGGTTGGCCTGTCCTCTCCTCCATTCCACCCCCTCCCCCCACCAGCCCCCAGGTGCTCTGGTGAGTAGAGAGCTGGCCTTAGTTAGGAAGAGGAGGGGGAGGAAAGAGCAAATGGGGGGAGAGCTGAGCCTGGGGGTAGGGAAGGGTCTGGAGCAGGGGAGCGGGGTCAGGAGTTCTAGCTGACCAGATGAACACCCCTACCCCACCTGGCATTGCCCAGGTAGTAGATCCAACGGTCCAGGCACCGGACTAAGAAGGGCAAGTTGCCTGGGGCTCCCTTCCTACACCACCATGGCCAGTGCTCTGGGGTGTAGTGGTCACACCTCCCTGGGCCTCAGTTTCCCCTTCAGCAAAGGAGGTAAAATGTAAGGGGATGGTGGGCCAGAGGATGAGTAAGGCTGGACAGGAGAATGGGGGATCCTGCAACAGTAAGCCCCAAGGCAGAGCTGCAAAGTTCAGCAAGAACTTTCTGGCACTCTGGGAAGGGGCTGGCCGCACATCCTTTCTGGAAGTCTCTATAGGCAAGGTCAACTCTGCACTTAAGTACAAGAGGCACTAGAGAGGGATTCTCTGGAGGAGGGGGATGGATGCCGCCCCCTGTCCCCAGTCCCCACAGTTGCCCCATTCTCCACCCGTGGGGCCGGAAGTGCTCTGTGTTTTCCACCCTGGCTGGGATGGGAGAAACTAGGGAACAGGCAGCTGCTTCCAGGCGGGGGGAGAAAGGACCCTGCAACCGCTGCTTTCCAGCAAGAGCAGGAGTCCCTCCCTCTGCCCTCCCCTCCTGTCCCTCACATCCCCACCCCTTCCCTCTGTCACTCTCTGGCTGGTTTCATTTGCTCCTCAGACTGCGCTCAGCGGTGCCTCCAAAGGCAGAGAATGCTCTTGGGTGAGTGCTGGGGGTGCCAGAGCGTGGGGTGGGGGCTCGGACAAGGGTGGCTCTCTCCTCTCCCCGCCCCATCCTTTTCCTGCTGTTTTTGGCCCCCAAAAGTTGTCTGTGGAGAGATTCTGGTAGCCATTTGACACTTGGTACCTTTTCCAAGGTCCAGAGCTGAGCAGGGGAGCCCCCACTGTGGCTGGGAACAAAGGTGAGGGTGTGGGTAGAGGGCAGGACTGGTCAGAAGACTGGAGGGGCACCCTGAAGGAGGGAGGGGGTCTATGCTTGGGGCAGATGTGCATTTGAGGAGCCTGTGCCAGAGGTTCCTTGTATCAAATCATACCTTCGACTACCAAGGAGAGTTGTGGGGGGTGGGGCAGGAGACTATTGAAGAGGGAGTCATTATTTCAGCACAGACAGAGAGAAGTTGAGAGAGGGAGACAGGCAGAAATCTGGGTGGTCCTATCTGAAGCCCCGCCACTGCCCTGGAGTCCACACCAGTGCCCCCCACATGTATCAAGGTCTCCTGGCTCACCCCTCCACACAGGGGCTACCTGGCACTCTCTGAGGGAGACAGCCATTACCTTTTAGGAGGTATTTTTGGGAACCCCTTCCACAAGGGCTGGAGGGCTGGGGCAGAGTTCTTGTGACTGGTTTGGGGGGGTCTTCTAGCTGGGGATGGGGGGATCTGCCGAATGTGGGAGCACCCTCTGGCCCACCCTCTGGTGGGAATCTTAAGCCAACTGGGGGGTGGGCAAGCAGGAGATCTTGGATTAACCTCCCATTCCCTGCCTTTGGCCCTCTCTCCCTCCTGGACTCCCATTTTCTTCAGAGTTTTAGTTTCCTCTGTGATAGGAAAGGGAGTTTTACTCTTTGAGATGTGTGTGTATGTGTGTGGGCCTCAGGGAGGACCCTCCCATCTCCCCCTGTGACTTATGGTGGGGCAAGAGAGAGAGAGAGACTCTGGGTCTGGCTACACGAGCTTGTGTGTATGTCTGATGCATTTAATTTTGTAAGGGAGGGTGTGTGCACGCACCCATCTCTGGGTGACCATGTCTGTTTATAGACGTTTGTGTCTACACATCTCTTTGTGATGGCATGTGCCACTGCCTGTCTGCGGTTTCATATGGTCTGTATATGCTTTACTAGGGATCTGGGTGTCCTCGTGTGTCTGTCCCTCCGGGTATATATATGATCTGAGCTTGTCTTTGTTGCTCTAGTTTGTCTGTGTGTATGTACATTGTGTACGTGCATGCTTGCGCGTGGCCTCTGGGCCGGCCTTTGCTTCCAGCCAGCCTGGGCATCTGTCCCTCTCTGCATGGATACCACCTCTGTAGAGCATACCTCAGTGTGCCTAGATGGTCTGTCTCATCAGGAGGAGGGGTGTGTACATGTATGTCTTGGCGTTTGTGCCTGTTGCCGTCATATGGGCACCTGTGAACTGCAGGGTACGTGCCCCTGTGCTCCTCAGTATATTTTTCCAAGTGATAGCAAAACAGCAGGATGTGGTTTGCCCAGATCCTCTCCCTTGGGCAGCTGCCAGAGTGATGTTAATTCATAAGACACCTGCTCTGTGCCCCTGCCCCAGCCTCAGTTGGAGCCTGGAGTGTGGCCTCTTTTCTGCCATTCTGTCTAGTTTGTGTTTGACCAGAGCAACAGCCCACCCTCTTGAGGCAGCCGTCCAATGAGCCGTGGGTCCCAGCTGTGGGCCCCTGGCCAGGGTTGAGAAGGGAGGGACTTAGCCAGGGTGTTCTACTACAAAATGCCATCACAGCAGATGCCCCCCCGCCCACCCATAGCTGACCTTTTCGTGGGTGCCAGGCTGTGTGGTATCCTCCTGGGGCAGGTCGTGGGTCTGCGGTGTCTCCCTTCATTTGAGTGTACCCACAAGCCAGCGGTCACATGTGTATGCATGTGCCATGACTCACACATCATCCCAGCAGCTGGGGGGGCCAGGGTTCACGGTGAATGTCAGTGGCAAACAGTGGGTGGCACAGAGCAGTGCTGTGTGAAGGGTGCTGGGAGAGTTCCCAGAAGCCACTGGGGAGGTCCTGACCTCAAATCAACGTGTGCCCTAGGCCTCGTGTGGGAGAAAAGTATACCCAGTGGTGGGGGGAGGGCACAGCTGGAAGTCATTTCTGGGTGACTTGATGGGAAGGGGAGACCAAATCACCAAGTGCTCCCAACATCCCCTCTTCAAATAGCCTCCACACCTGGTTCATTTGTTCCTCAGACCCATCCCTGCCCTTTCCTCCTCCCCCAGCTATAATTCCCACTTCACAGATGGGGGAAACTGAGGTTTATAGGCAAGTGTCCAGCCCAAGGCCTCAGATACCATGTCACTGGAGCCCCAGTGCAGGCCTCTGGACTCCAGGTCTGGGAGGGATGGTCCGCCACAACTCCAATTCCTTCACCTTCTCCTCCCTACTCCTGGGAACCCACACAGGGAACCCCTCTCCTGAGGCCCCCTCACCAGTCCAGAAGGTCAAACTCCCCAGTATTCACTGTAGATAGAGCCTTCCAGCAGCAGGCAGCACCCCCACCCCTCCATCCCTCCACTCTGCCTTGACCTTTGTGAACCTGCACTGTACTTTCAGCTTCCGATGGTTGCATGGCCAGGCCTGGGATGCCTGGTAAAACTTCACTTATCCTGCAGTGAAACCTAATAGGCTCTCCCTGAAGACTGTCGGCGCTCCCCCTGCTCCTCTGCGATCCCACAGCATTTTGCTGGTGCCTCCCTATACCTGTTTGGCTCTCACCTGGGAGCTCCTCTAGGAACTGGCGGGTGCCCCTGATGAATGAATGACCCTGTCTCTCCCGCCCGGCGGGACACGCTTAAGGCGGTCTCTCCTCCGTCGCCGCCTCCCCCCCCCCCCCCCCCCGCACATGCCTGCCGAGGGTGCGGGGTGGGGGAATGGCCACGGCAGGTGCACCCCAGGGCGCCTCTGCCCTGCCCGCTGCCCTGCCTGCCGCCCGGTCCCTCACGGGCTGCTGGCGCCTCTTCGCCCCGGTTACCGCTAGTGGCTGCTGTCGCTCAGTAGAGCCCAAGGAGACCGAGGCCAGAGCGTCCACCGCGCAAGATGGTGGCTCCCGAGTCTCCGTGAGTGTGTGCGGCAGGCGCGTTGCCCCGGCCGGGTGGGGCGCCCCCTCCCGGAGCTTCCGGCCAGGGGGGCGGGCGATGGGTGGGGGCTCTGCAGGCGGGGCAGCACCGCGGCGGGAGGCAGGAGCCTCCCGGACCTTGGAGGGTGCCCCCACCACGCGCCCCCCAGAGGAAGTTCCCCAGCCCTCTGTGTCCTGGTCCCGGTGGAGCAGGGGGTCCCCACCTCACCCATCCTCCACGGCAGAGCGTGGATTCCCCCTAGGGGCTCCAGAAGGAAAAGGGCCGAAAGGGGCCAGGGGAGGAGGCTGAGGACGGTCATCCTGGGGCCCCATACGTGCTGTGTTTGAGGCTGACCAGCCTGGGTGGAGTGGGGACTACAGACCAATACACAGTCACCCCAGGGGCCCCACAAGCTGTGGCGGCTCATGTCCGGGTGGCCAGGGTGCAGAGAGGTGTGAGGGACCTGGGTCTGACAGGTGGACCGCCCTGGTCAGCCTTGGTCACAGAGTCACGTTTTATTTACACCCCAAGCCATCCAGGCTGTTCCCTCAGGTGGAGGTGTAGGAATGTCAATGGTTTTGGCTGGGTGGTTTTAGAGCAGGGTGGTCCAATAGAACTTTCTGGGATGAAGTAAATGGTCTCTCTCTGGGCCATTTCATACAATAGCTGGTAACCACATGTGGCTATCAAGAACTGGAAATGTGGCCAGTGAGACTGAGGAGTTAAAAAATGTTTTTCTAATCCTGATTAATTACAAACAGCCGCATGTGGTTATTCGCTCCCATATCTGACAGTGCAGTTTCAGAGTCCATCTTCCCATGCATGCTCCCTACCTACTCTTTTATTCTTTTATCGGAAACATCCTAGGGCCCCATAGTAATTTTATTCATCTGCAGAACGGGGCAAGATAGCCAGTTTCTAGGTATACAGAAAGGAGCTGACAAACTTTCAAAGGGTACCGCGTTGGACTTGCTCCTCCTTCCCATTTGAAGATCCTTTGGGTGGTGGGCTACAAAGGGTCGCAGCATCATGGGATCTTGGGAGGAAAGGAGGTCAAAGGCAGCTGTTTTAGCCATCCAGCAGGTGCCCAAGGCCCCACTCCATTGTTCTCTCTGCCTGAAAGCTGGTGGTTCCTTATTCACTCACTCCCCAAATCTTGTGGAGCTGGGTGCCAGGCAACGTTCCCTTCCATGGGGTTCAGATGTGAACAAGTAGTAAACTTTCCTGCCCTCAGGAAACTTGCATTCTCGAGAGAGAGGAAAAAGAAGGAGGAGAAAGCAAGCGAGCACCATGCAATAGAAATGCAGAGAAAATAAGCAAATTTGTAAACTGTGAGGAGTACAGTCGAGGAAGCTGACAGGAAGTAGTGACAGAAAAGAAAGGGATCTCCTGGGAAGGAATAGAGAAGTCTCTTAGAAGAGGGGGGAAGTGAAATAGGCAAAGTATTGAGAGGAGGTGGAGACATTATGGAAGAAGGTACAGCATGTGCAAAGGCCCTGGGGACAGGAACCTCACATTCTAGAGGAACTGAGGGAAGGCTGATGTAGCTGGGAGGGGAGAGAGGCACAGGTGACACCAGAGAGGTCAGCAGTGCCTGGGCATTTGGCAGACCTTGAAAGGGATCCTGGCACTAGCCTCAGAGAACAAGCAGTCACAGAGGGGTTTTAAGCAGTATGTTTTCAAAAGCCCACTCCAGCTGCTATTGGTCCAGATGACTCAGAGAAGCATAAGAGTGGAAACCCAGAGTGCCATCAGGAAGTGACTGCTGTAGTCCAGGCAAGTCCAGGTGCCCTGGATGAGGCCCGTGGCAGCAGCATGGAGAGAAGAGACAAGTTACAGGCAGATTTTGGAGGGGGAACCGACAGCACCTGTGGGTAGACAAGGTCCAGGATGTGGAAGAGAGCAGGGGCTGGAGGGGCATCATTCTGGCCAGAGCACCTGGGTAGAAGAGTGGGTGTTTCCTGAGCTGGGGACAACTATGAGCATATCTGCACTGACAGATCGACAGTTCCATCTAGACAAGCCAGGAAAGTAGCTGGATGGAGAGGTGTGGCACCCAGAGGAGTGGCTCGGGCTGGGGTGGTCTATTTCAGGGTGACCAGCAGACATGTTTCTGAATTTTGGGGACAGTTTTAGGTTAGGAAGAGGAGGTGGAGATGACTTCAGAGGTGGAGGGGTGCTGATGGGGGAAAGGAAAACCGGGGTACATAGGGTCTTGGAAACCAGGAGAAATGCTTGCTTCAAGGAGTGTGGGATGAGAAGTCCCAAGTGCCACTGAGTGTCTAAGAAAAGAGGACTGATGAGTTCCACTGCACTGAGCAATAGGAAGCACCTTCTCTTGAACTGAATAGGCTGCCCCTGGAATTCTGTTCATCTGCCCTTGTTTGACTTATCCACCAAGTGCTAGGTTCCATGAGGGGTACTGGGCACATCAGGAGGTAAAGACAGTCACTGTTTTCTCAGAGCCCAGTCATCTAACCAATAGCCTTAGAAACAGGAAGTTCTTTTTCAATCCTTCCATTCTCTTAACAAATTTTGCTCAAGGGTATCTGCATGCCGAGCCCTCTACGGGGGGGGGGGGGGGGCGGTTAGGGATCCCAAAATGAACAGATATAATCTTGGCCTTCTAGGAACCAAGTGCAGAGATAGAGAACCCCTGAGTTTACCATACTGCATTACCAAAACCCACACCGAGGGAATTACGGGAGGCTAGAAGACAGGCACTAGCCCCTGCTGGGGGATCCTCCGGGGGCTGAGAGGATGCTGAGCTGCTCTCCAGGAATGCATAGGAATTAGGGAGGAGGGATAGGAAATTCCAGGCACAGAGGATGAAAGCAGGAGCAGAGTAACAGCTGGGCGGGTGCGGGGGGGTGGGGGGTGGGGTGGGGGGGTGGGGGGGGTGAGCCTTTGGAGCTGGCTGAGCAGCCAGGAGCAGCGGGAGGTTGGGGAGGACCTGGCTTGTGGGGAGGTGTGTAGGTTCTGGCAACCACTTAGAATGGCAGTGAAAAGGGGGGAGCAAAGGAGTGACCTGCGTGTGAGCTCGCTTTCTGGATGCTGAGCGAGGGATGAATTTGGGGGCGTGACTGCCGAGGTGGAGGCAGGTGCCTAATCCAAGTGAGACAGTGCAGGCCAGAGTCTCAGTGTGGCCTTTGGGGTCAAGTGGATGTAGAGTCTTTTTCTTTCTTTCTTCTTCTTTTTTTATTTTATTTTATTTTATTTTTTTTTATCAGAGAGAGAGACTGAGCATGAGTGGGGGGTAGGGAGCAGAGGGAGAGGGAGAAGCTGACTCCTCACTGAGCAGGGAGCCCGATATGAGGCTCCATCCCAGGACCCTGGGATCATGACCTGAGCCAAAGGCAGATGCTTAACCAGCGGAGCCACTCAGGCACCCCTGGACGTAGATCTAACTCTGCCTTGGCCCCTTTCTGCTTATGGAACCTTGGGTAAGTCACTTAAGGTCCTCCAGCTTTGGTTTCCTCCTCTCCAAAATGAGGGTACCACCCTCAGAGTACTTGCAACAGCGATCTTGGTCTTCTCCTGGAGTTACTGCAAAGTCCTTAGCACAAGGCTGGTGCAGTTCATACTTAGCAAAGGGTAGATACTACTGTGGCCCCAAGTAGGCATCTAGGGGACGGGGTTGAGGGATAATAAGGAGGTAGAGCTGGCTGGTTTTGGCCATTGGCTGGACATAGCCTCTGGTCCTGAATGGCTCACCTAGGCTCATTCCTGGGGTGGTGGAAGAGTGAGCAAGGTACGGGCAGCCAGCTAGCTCCTTCAGTCTGGGGCCCACCCTCTCTTCTGGGCTTCCCTTCCCAGAAGCACACTGTCAGGGTGTGTGTGTGTGTGTGTGTACCCATGTGCAGGTTTAGGGAAGGGAGGTCTAGCGAAAACAAATGCCATCCTTTGGCCCTCTGGCTCTGGGAGTTTAGCTTTGTGCTAACTTCATTCCGATGAAATAAAGGATGTGGACTAGAGAGACTGGCCATCCCTTGAATGAGGAGTCAAGGTCGTATCCTGGCTCAGTCACAGATTATTCAGGAGCCCTGAGCACCGCTGTTGCCCGGACTCTGTGCCCCCACCTATAAATATGGTTGCACAGATGGTGCCAGTCTTTCCAGAGCTGAGTTCTGACATGTTTCAACCATCAAAGCTCATCAGTGCCTTGTCCTGGATGGAGGGAGACCCTTAGTGTGGGTCCCCTTTTCTCCCCAACTTTGGATGACATTCTATGGCCCTTTGCATGACCCCACCCATTCCCAGTAGCCCTTCTCCTTTAGGTGTCATCCACCCATCAGCTGGGGAGTGCTCTGTGGGCAGCGTGAACCCGCGGTGGACCTCCTAACACCTCTCCCTTGTCTCTTTGATCTCCAGTCTCCACCGGCAGAGTGGGAATAAACTTTCCCAGCTAAGTTAGATGGATGGTCCCCATTAGCCCAGCGTGCCTTCCCCACCAACTTCCACTGATAAGGAGGTGCTGTTGTGTGTAAGGGGAGGCTGGGGGCCAGAGCACTTGGGTGGGAGTTGGGGGTGCCCTGCCCCTGGAGCAGGAATGGTTCCCCCAGGGAAGAAACCCGCCGGAGAGGCCTCCAACTCCAACAAGAAGTGCAAGCGTTACTTCAACGAGCACTGGAAAGAGGAGTTTCCCTGGCTGGACTTCGACTACGAGCGGAAGCTGATGTTTTGCCTCGAGTGCCGCCAAGCCCTAGTGCGGAACAAGCACGGCAAAGCCGAGAACGCCTTCACTGTGGGCACAGACAACTTCCAGCGCCACGCCCTGCTGCGCCACGTGACCTCGGGGGCCCACCGCCAGGCTCTGGCCTTCAACCGGGGCCAGCCCACTTTGGAGGGCCAAGCCGAGGGAGGAGGGGCCTACCTGGACCTGGAGACCCCCCCCACCTCCAGGGGCATCAAGGCAGAGGTGGACCCGGCCAAAGTGGCCATGCTGACCACGGTGTACTGCATGGCTAAGGAGGACGTGCCCGATGACCGCTGCTCTGCCCTGCTCGAGCTGCAGAGGTTCAACCTGTGCCAGGCCCTGCTGGGCACAGAGCACAGCGACTGCTACAGCCCCAGGAGGGTGAGGGACATGCAGGTGGGTGGCAGCCAGAGGTGTGGGGGAGGGCATGAGGAGGGAGGACATCTAGCTGTCTGGGCAGAGCACCAGCATGCCCGGCCCCCGGGCAGCAGCCCGAGAGCTTCATTCATGCCTTCACCCGGCAGAATCTTTCACTGAGGCGTGCTCTGGGCCAGGCTCTGGGCCAGCAGCTGGGGGCATGGCCACAAAGAGGCCAGAGCTGGCCCTGTCCCCAGGGAGGGGCACGGGGCTTTCCCTGAGGGCTGAGGCCAGAGGTTGCAAGCTGGGTAGTCTGGGGGCTTGACTGGCCCACAGACATATTTTTTTGATTTTCACAGTGTTTTTGGAAAACCTCAATTAGTTTCCAAGTTAACAAACAAAAAAACCCAGAGAGATTACATATAAAAATGTGAATTTGTGACTTCTGAAAAGCTAGGTCCCTGTGCTCTCAGGGCATGAAGACTAGACCCATGGCTTCTCCATTCCCTTTGGTGTATCCCTGGCCCAGGTCAAGCCCAGTACCACCCACAAGGCCTCTCGGGCATGCAAGTTGCTGCTCTGTCCTAGGCACCAGGTGTGTGAGTCCTAGAGACTGGTGTGAGGGTGCGGGAGTTAGGTCTCATCCTGCAGAGAGATGACAGAGTACACAGTTGGGGCTCTATGTAACTGGGAGGGAACAAAGTCTATCAGTTAATCCCTGAGCAGCAGAGTGGAGGGATACCCCCAGGAATAAGGCCTGGGGCAATGCTGTAGAAACACACACACAACGCTACAGAATTTTTATGGTTCCTCAAGCATTTTTACACTTATAAGCATAGCCACAAAAATATACATTTTTAATTGTCAACAACCTTTTTTTAAAAAAGATTTTATTTATTTATTTGACAGAGATCATAAGTAGGCAGAGAGGCAGGCAGAGAGAGTGGGAAGCAGGCTCCCTACTAAGCAGAGAGCCTGATGTGGGGCTTGATCCCAGGACCCTGGGATCGTGACCTGAGCCAAAGGCAGAGGCTTTAATCCACTGAGCCACCCAGGTGCCCCTGACAACAACCTTTCAAGGAGCTGAGAGGCAGGTAGTAGCCTGATTTCAGAGCTGAGGAAACTGAGGCTTGGAGAGGTGAAATGACTTGCCCAAGGTCACACAGCCAGTAATCAGCCAAGCCAGGATAGGTTTGTTGGTCTGTCCCCGACGCCTATCCCTTTTCTGTCTTCTGTACTGCTACCTCCCCTGCTCAGGACAAGCCTAACTCTGTCCCTCCCTTTCTCTCCCTGGCTGTCCCAGGTGGCCATTGCCAGTGTCTTGCACACAGAGGCCTGCCAGCGCCTGAAGGCATCCCCGTATGTGGGGCTGGTGTTGGATGAGACCAGGGACTGGCCTGAGTCCCACAGTCTGGCCTTGTTTGCCACTTCGGTGTCCCCCTGTGATGGCCAGCCGGCTACCACCTTCCTGGGCAGTGTGGAACTACAGGAGGGTGAGGCCACTGCTGGCCAACTCCTGGACATCCTGCAGGCCTTCGGCGTGTCTGCACCCAAGCTGGCCTGGCTCAGCTCGAGCCTCCCCGGGGACCGCCTTGGGCATGTGGGCCCACAACTCCGAGCTGCCTGCCCACTGCTCACGGAGCTACACTGCCTCCCCGGCCGGACAGATCCCGAACCCCCTGCCTACCTAAGTGAATATGAAAATGTGCTGGATGCCCTATTCCGCCTCCATGGTGGCCCCAGTTCCCGCACGGTCCCCGAGCTCCGGGCGGCCCTGGACCTGGCAGATATTGACTTGGCAGGACCACGGCCAGTGCCCTGGGCGTCCTTGCTGCCTATCGTGGAAGCAGTGGCTGAGGCTTGGCCTTGCCTGGTGCCCACCCTGGAGGCCTCTGCCCCCGCCTCCCCTGCAACTAGGGCACTGGCCCTCGCGCTGCGCCAGTTCACCTTTGTGGCCTTCACCCATCTGCTGCTGGACACACTGCCCACCGTGCAGAAGCTCGCCCTTGTCCTGCAGCCAGAAGAGCCGGACTTGGCCTTGCTGCAGCCCCTGGTGATGGCGGCTGCGGCCTCCCTCCAAGCACAGCGCAGCTCGGGTGGGGCGCGCCTCCAGGGCTTCCTGCAGGAGCTGGCTTCCTCGGGCCCCAACTTGGGCGGCGGGAGCTGCACCTACCGCGGCGTGGAGCTGGTGGGCTACTCCGAGGCTGCCGTGCGGGGTTTGGAACGGCTGCGGGGGGCCTTCCTGGACTCCATGCGGAGGGGGCTGGGGGACTCCTATCCCGGGCCCTCGCTGGACGCCGTGGCCGCCTTCGCAGCGATCTTCGACCCGCGCGGCTACCCGGAGGCCCCCGAAGAGCTGGGCGCGCACGGCGAGGGAGCGCTGCGGGTACTGCTGCGCACCTTCGCTCCCGCCGTGGTGCGCCAGCGGGCGCTGGGAGATTTCGCTCTCTTCAAGCGCGTGGTGTGCAGCCTGGGGCGGCTGGGCCCGCGGGCCCTGTGTGCCAAGCTGGCGTGTGCGCGCTCTGAGCTGCACGAGCTCTTCCCGGACTTCGCAGCCCTGGCCGCCCTGGCCTTGGCGCTGCCCGCGGGCGCCGGCCTCCTGGACAAGGTGGGCCGCAGCCGGGAGCTGCGGTGGTGGGGGCAGAGCGGGGCTGGGGAGGGCCGGGGCGGACCCGCGGTGAAGATCGCCGTGGATGGGCCACCGCTGCACGAGTTTGACTTTGCGCTGGCCGTGGAGTTCTTGGAGAGTGGGTGGGCGGAGGGGCTCCTGGGGTCGCAGCTCACATGAGGGCGGCCGCCTTCTCTCTGCCCTGCCAGCCTGGGGTCCGCGCTCTAAGGTCCGGAGGCGGATTTGACCCTGCGGCAACTCAGCTGACCGCTTGTGGCCTCCCACCCACCTGCCCTGGGCTTCCTCTGCTGAGTACTAACCCTGCCCAGTAGGCTGTGGAGGAAGGGCTGCATTGAAGTGGGAGCTGGGAGAGCCTGCAGAGATGCTAGGTTTGGGGGCTCCCTCAATATTGCTCCTGTCCTTGTCAGAGTTTGGTGAGGTGTAGCTCACCTTGTTCCCTCTGGACCCAGCACAGATTTGGGCTCTAGAAAAACTGAAGAGTCTTTGCTGGAGGGAGAGAGGAGGACTGGGTCTCAGGAATTGAGGGACTGAGGGAAAGGAGATGGGGGTCGCGGCCTTTAGCTCCCCTCCTGGCAGCATCTCTTCTCTTCAGATAGAACTAGAGAGCAGATGACTTCCTTGTTTTTGACACAGAGCACAGCACCGTCTCTGTGCACAAGCTACCAGTTCAAGGGAGGTAGTGGTGCCCATGGATAGGCTGCCTGAGGCTCTTCTGTATATGGCTGTGTATATAGACATATACCTCTATAAATGTAAAATAAACCTACCTTGCATACTGTTAACAAAAAAAAAAAAATCTAAAAGGACTTCTTATGGTTTTGCAGTGACAGGGTCCAGAAAAGTCCCCATGGACTGATTTATTTCTAATTCTTTTCTTTCTCAGAGTCTGGTTGATCCCCAGAGTTCCTAGCCTTCCCCTGCCCTTACCTCAGACCTTTAAGACCAAAGACTGTAAAACCACAGGGCTGGACCAGCCAACTCTGGCCTGACCCAGGGGTTGGAGCGCTTTTTGCCTCCCGGGAGGAGTTGGGGTCTCACCAGAGCTAGGGGAACACATCCCTTCAGATTCCAACAGGTTTTCTGTCCTCTCTGTCAGTCCCTGCTGTGAATGATATTGGGATCAGGAGAGGGGCAGTTAGTGAGAGGGGAGAGGGCTGGCCTTTCCCCAGGCCTCCCAGGTGTGGGTTTAACTTGCAATAAAAGAAAACCCGGTACAGAACATGGTCTCCATGGTGGTGGTGGTGGTGGTGGTGTGTGTGTGTGTTTGTGGACTCCTCTGTCCCCTCCCTTGGCCTGATTCTCTGCTGGGGTCCATTGGGGGTCTTCGGGGCTGCCTCTGGAGGGGATGGGAAGTGCATCCTAGGGGACTGGGAGCTGAGAACTGTGGTCTCCCTGCTCCTCCCCCCCACCCCCATTGTGTAGAGGAGAGGCATGGAAGTGGACTGGGAGTGCCCAGGGCTTACCCAGTGCTGCTCTGTGAAGAGGAAGACAGTTTCTGCCCCGGCCCCACACCCAAGAAGCCCATCAACCTCTTGTTCTGGCTGTGGAGGTTGCTGTGAGCCCTGGGGCTCCCCATTTCAGACCCTGCCCTTCTTCCTCCCGCAGCAGGCCCAGCCTCCAGTGCCCCCAGCCCCCTGCTGGCCTCCCTGCCCCTGCCTGCCAGGCCTCTGCAGCCCCCGCTGGACTTCAAGCACTTGCTCGCCTTCCACTTCAATGGCGCTGCCCCGCTCAGTCTCACCCCCAACTTCAGCACGGTACGGGCTGGGCTGGTGGGTGGGGGCATGCAGCCGAGTCCGGGGTGGGCAGGGAAGGTGGACACAGAGGGTTGGCTCTTAGAAATTGGGTATAAGTAGGAGCAACATCCCCAAGAGTGACTAGGCACTCCCAAAACAGGGACCCCTGGGTCCAACTTTCCCTGGGGACAAGGAGCAAGGATGGGGTCACCCCCTCCCCCGGTAATGATGCTGGGCATGTGGCCTGGAGGTCACACTTTGAATTTTTGTAGAGGGACGTCTGTGGATGATCTGTGTATGTCTGTGTGCATTGGGGGTGTGCCCTTCTGTTTTAATTTACGTCTCTGTGGGTCTTTGTGTGTTACTTGTGGTTGTGGATGTGTTGGAATATGTGTGTATTTGTAAACAATTCTTTGTGCCTTAATGACTGTATGGAATTAATGTATGTGCCTGTGTCTCTGAGAGATGTTTTGTGTCTTTGTGTCGACTCTGTAGATGTTTGGTGTGTGTCTGACCTCTTAGTGTGTGTGGGGGGGTGTTGGGTGATTGTGTGTCTGTGAAGTGTGCCATTGGTACTCCTGTGGGTCTGAGTCTTTTAGCATGGCTGTGGGATTCGCACCTGCCTGTAGGCCTCTGTGCTCTGTGTCTGTGTATTTCCAAGTGTGCGTGTGTGTGAATGACAAGTGCAGGGAACACAAATTTCACTTCGCTATAAGAAGTACCCCCCTTTCTTTAATTGTGAAACATCAAAGGTCACCATCAAGGAGCCCCAGCCCGTCCTAACAAGATGGTGGGAAATTCAGCCTCAGTCATCCTTAGGAGTCCCTTTCTCTCTAACCTCCAGGGTCACACAGAGGTCCACGGGAGCCTGAGCCATTTGGGGGGGGTTCCTGTTCTTTGGGTCCCTCTGTCACTTGCTGAGGCACCATGCATGCGCACAGTCCCTTGGGAGCGGGTATATCTTCTCTTGCCTGCACCTCTGGGACACTGTAGGCCATGCTCCTGGCCCCTGTCTGCCCCCAGCCCCAGGTGCTGTTAGGTGAGGGTTAGAACCTCATTCTGTTCCCTGGGGAGTTTCTGAACCCATGCTTTTCTCTCAAAGCCTCTGTTCTCTTCTCTCAGGAAGGTCTGGAAAGTTCCTCTTGATAAGCAAGCCCAGACAACTGCTTTTGGTCCAAAAAGCAGCCCCTGAGAAAAGAGAATACAAAGGCTTGGATTTATAGAAGGAAAAAAAAGTTAAAATAAGGAAGAGGGGGAATAAAAAAAACCTACACAAATTAATATACCAAAAAAAAAATTATAATCCTACAACTCAGGGAACTGTCTGGTCTCCACATGCTGCCACCTGCCCCTTCCCGGCCCCCCACCTGCCCTGGCCATGCCCTCACTCCCCCACTCAGGCCCTGTGATAGTGGCAGAGCTAAAAAGATAAGCCTTCTCTCCCCCAGCCCACAGGCCCGGCACAAGGCTGGGTTATGGGAGAGGATTTCCAACAGAGAGACTCTTTGTCCTGTCCCTGCTTCTCCCTGCCCCCAACTCTGTCCCAATAGTTGTGATTCTTGTGAATAAGGAAAAAAAAAAAACCCAAACCAGAGACCAGAGGGGCAGCAAGAGATGCCAAGGTGATCACTGGGACATGGCAGTGTTTCTCCCTGGCCATCCCCCTCTCCCTTCACGATGAAGTCCCTGCGAACAGATTAAGTCAGCCAGGGAGGAGACTGTTTCTTTTGTGTCTCCTATCCACAAGGATAGGAAAGTTCTTCCTATGTCTGGATGCCTGCCCTCCTCGATAGGCATTAGTTTTTGGCATTTTGTATTACCTCCCCTTCACAGCCGACCCCAGCATTGTTGTGCCCTCCCACCTTCTTCACAGATGGACCCGATCCAGAAAGCTGTCATCAGCCACACGTTTGGGGTCCCCTCCCCTCTGAAGAAGAAGCTCTTCATTTCCTGTAACATCTGTCACCTGAGGTTCAACTCATCGGTGAGAGGGAGTAGTGGAAACAGGCTGGGGAGGGGACTGGGCAGGGAGAGGGCTGGACACTGGGTGCCAGCGACTTTCCTGGAGGAATAGGTCTGGCAAAGGGACAGGGATCCATGTTTTCCGTCCCTGGGACAGAACAAGTCCCAGAAGACATGCTCCCAGTCCTTTACCCATCCTGTCCTCTCCTTTCTCCAAATTCCTCTGCCTTATCTCTAATGGCCCTGGAGACTCCATTTTCCTCCGCTTTGCTTCTCTCCTGTGTTCTGGATCCTTCTGCAAGAGAAAAGACTGCCTTTTCCTGCTCTGGGTCCCAAGAGCTCCTATCAGTTCCTGGTCTGGAGCTGAGCTCTTAAAGCACAGGAGAACTGATGTGTTGAATATGTCCATTCCCATCATCTTAATTAGTTCTCTTGATACTTCGTGAGATGGAGAGAAGTGCTATTATCATCCCCACTTTTCACATGAGGAAACAACCTCAGAGAGGTTAAGTGACTTGCCTGAGGCCACACAGCTAGTGAGTAGCAGAGCTGGGATTTGAACCCAGGCCTGGCTGACCCCAAGGCCCACATACTTTCTACCATAGCCTACCCCCAGATGGTGCAGAAGCCTCATCCTGGCCTCCCAGGGAATATTTACCTTCTGTCTGGATGATTCTGGGGCTTGGGAGATCTGCTCTGGTGAAAGGGTCTAGGGAGGGGCCACAGGGGCCCGTCTTTCCTACACTTGGGAGCAATAAGTAGGGACCCCTGGTTGAAGGAGGAAGGACACCAACAGGCCAGATTCAGGGGCTCCCTCCAGGTTTTTGGGTTATATGAGTCTTGCAAGAGATGGACAGAAAGACTTCACTCTGAGGGAGGGACCATGTCTTCTCCATGCTGGGCCCCTGGCAAAGAGCAAATGCTCAAAAACGATTTGCTGAAAAAAAATGAACATAGGGATGAATGTTCAGGGTGTACATACCCCAAGTATGAGAACTGCTCTATTTTCTCCATTTGTGCATTTATGAACTTGGTAACTAACATCTGTTGAGCACCTGCTGTATGTACTAGGCCCTTGTCATTCATGTGCTGTTTATTTTTATTTTTTTCATTTTTAAAAAAGATTTTATTTATTTATTTGAGAGAGAGAGAGCAGGGGGAGGGGCAGAGGGAGGAAGGACCTCAAGCAGACTCTAGGCTGACCATGGAGCCCAACGGGGTGTTCCATCTCACAACCCTGAGTTCATGACCTGAGCCAAAATCAGGAGTCAGCTGCTTAACCGGCTGAGCCACCCAGGTGCCTTTCATGTTCTTTTTAATTCCCACAACCCTGTGAGGTCAGTATTGTCACAAAGTTTACGAGTCAGCAAACTGAGGCTCAGAGAGGTGATGCGACTTGCCCAGAGACGCACAGCTAACGAGTGGCTGAGGCAGAATTTGAAGCCAGAGGCTGTTTGCCTGGGGGCTCAGGTATGAGAAGGAATTCTGTAAACCTCAGGGCCACAAGCGTGCTCTGATGACAAGGACCACCCTCTTGTCTGGCTGGGGCCCTGCTCCCTCTGATCCGCCCCCTGCCTTGTGCCAGCTCATGGAGGGGGCATGCAGACTCAGCAAATAAATGGTGACCCCAAGCCCTCCACTCCCCAGAACCAAGCTGAAGCACATTACAAAGGCCACAAACACGCCAGAAAACTCAAGGCTGTTGAAGCTGCCAAGAGCAAGCAGAGGCCACAAACCCTGGCCCGGGATGGGGTGCTGGTGTCCCCAACCCTGACTCCAGCCAGTGGATCCCCTGGAGAGCCGCAGAGCAAAGGTCAGTTCTGAACTCTCTCTCTTTTTTTTTTTTTTAAGATCTTATTTGTTTATTTGACAGAGAGAGACACAGCGAGAGAGGAAACACAAGCAGGGGGAGTGGGAGAGGGAGAAGCAGGCTTCCCGCTGAGCAGGGAGCCAGATGCGGGATTCCATACCTGGGACCCTGGGATCATGACCTGAGCTGAAGACAGACAATGACTGAGTCACCCAGGCGCCCCCAATCCTGAGCTTTCCTCTCTCCCCTCCCCACTCCCCAATCCAAATCTGGTTTCTGGTGTGGCGTTGGGAGATTTCTGGTTATTATTTTTGCCAGTGTTGGGGTAGCCCATACATACAGAAAAAGGCACCCATCACAAGTGTTGTGAGCCTTCCCAGTCTGAATATACTGAGATCAAGAAACATGGCACCAGCACCCTGAAGCCCTCCTAGTCGTTCCCCTCCCACCCCCCACCCCCCCAGTCACTGCCTTGTTGTGTTAGCTTCCCAGGACTACCACAGTGAATGACCACACAGTGGGTGGCCGAAAAGAACAGACATTTATTTTCTCACCGTTCTGGAGATGAGAAGTTTGAAATCAAGGTGTCGACGGGGTTGGTTCCTTCGTGGGGGCTCAGATGGAGAATCCAACCCATGCTTCTCATCCAGCTTCTGGTGGTTGCTGGCCATCCTTGGCATTCCTTGGCTTATAGATTCATCCCTCCAGTCTCTGCCTCTGTCTTTACATCACGTTCTCCCTGTGTCTCTGTGTCTTCACATGGTCTTGTTTTGTTTAAATTCAAGTTAGTTAACATACTGCATATTACTGATTTCTGGGTAGAATTTAGTGATTCATCGTTTGCATAGAACACCCAGTGCTCATTATATCACATCGTCTGCTTAATGCCATCACCTAGTTACCCCATTCCCCCACCTTCTCCTCCAACAATCCTGTTTGTTTCCTAGGGGTAAGAGTCTCTTGCGGTTTGTTTCCCTCTCTGTTTTTATCCTATTTTATTTCCACATGGTCTTCTTTTAAGGACACCAGTCATTGGATTAGGGCCCACCCCGGTCCTATGATCTCATCTTAACTACTTACATCTGCGAAGACACTGGTTCCACATAAGATCACATTCTGAGGTTTCAGGTAGACGTGAGTCTGGGGGCAACACTAGTCAACTACCTCCATCCCTCCCCTAAGTGATCTTGACTTTTCATGCCATTGATCAGTTGCCCTTGGTTTTGGTGAATCCTGTAGTACGGAGGTTTGGTGCCTGGCCTTTTCAGTGTTGCGTGTAGCTCTCTCTCATGTGACCATATGACTCTTTTTTAAAAAGATTTTATTTATTTATTTGAGGGAGAATGAGTGAGAGAGAGCATGAGAGAGGAGAAGGTTAGATGGAGAAGCAGACTCCCCAAGGAGCTGGGAGCCTGATGCGGGACTTGATCCTAGAAGTCTGGAAGCATGACCTGAGCTGAAGGCAGTTGCTCAACCAACTGAGCCACCCAGGCGCCCAACTCTTTTTTTTTTAATCCACTCTCCTGTTGTGGACATTTGGATAATTTCCAGTTTTGCCTTTTTTTTTTTTTTTTAAGATTCTATTTATTTGAGAGAAAGAGCATGAGCGAGGGGTAGGGGCAGAGGGACAGGGAGAAGCAGACTCCCCACTAAGTGTGGAGCAGAATGCGGGGCTCGATCCCAGGACCCTGAGATCATGACCTGAGCTGAAGGCAGATGCTCAACCAGCTGAGCCACTCGGGCGTCCTGGATAGTCTCCAGTTTTACGCTATTATGAATAGTGCTCTATGAATATCACAGTGCACCTTTTTTGTGACTTCCAGTTATTTAACAGTTAGATAATAACTCTAGGTTAGAGTATCAGGGCTGTGAGGGCTTTCTGAGACCCCCCTCTGTCTAACTTTATATTTTCAAATGGGAAGCTGAGCCCCAAAGAGGCCCAAGTTGGCCCAGTGAGTTAGTGGGAGAGTGGAGTCTGGATTTCACTGCTGCTCATTCCTACATCAGGGACCCTTCCCCTCTGCCATGCCACCCTTAATTTATCACTACTTAAAATCGTGGTCTCAAGATGATTCTTAACCAATGCCTTCTATCTCCCCAGCAGTTCCTGTGGCCCCTCCTCCTGGCCCCCAACTCCAGCCACCGCTGACTCCGGACCCCACACCCAGGGAGCCGGCCAACTCAGACCTCTTGGATGCTGCCTCCTCTTCCTCTTCTTCCTCTTGCCTACCCTGCTCCCCAGAGCCTGGGAGAGAGGCACCAGGGCCTGAGCCAGCAGCAGCTGCTGTGGGAAGCGGTGTGAGTGGGGAGAGCAGGATCGAGAAGGGGCGCCTCTATTGCCCCACGTGCAAGGTGACTGTGAACTCTGCCTCCCAGCTTCAGGCTCATAACACAGGTCAGTGCGCTGGAGTCTAGGGGAAGAGAGGGGCAGGCAGACAGCCCTCCCCAGCAGCAGGCAGGCTGGAGTTTCTGGGCATTTTGCTCAAGGGCTTGGTGACACAGGTGTTGTGTTCAGCTGTGATTGGGTGGACATTCTGGGTCCTCCAGCTGATGTGTGGGGCGGGAGAATTGGGAAGACAAGTCTCGGGCAGCACGAACTGAAGGATCCCTGGGAGGAGGCCGGAAACACCTCCTCCATCTGTCCTTAGGTCAGACCCAGACGGAAGGCAGGAGATGAGAGCAATGGGAAGCCAGGCAGTTCCGCTGCAAGAAGGCCTGGGGGTAGGGGGGTGGCTGGTGGAAACTACGGAAGCTGGGAGGACCTTGCGGAAGGGGGGGACGAGAACTCTTGGGTGGCTAAGGTGCGGGGAGCACTTGTGGGGAGCACTTGCGGAGCAGCCTGCAGGCTTGGCAGGGCAGCCAGACCGACCTAGTTCAGAGGGTTTCTCACGGCCCTTGCAGCCCCTCTTTGGAGCTGATGGGCTGTCTTCCCTCCTCCCTCAGGAGCCAAGCACCGGTGGATGGTGGAAGGTCAACGAGGTGCTCCCCGAAGGGGCCGAGGCCGCCCAGTGCCCCGGGGAGCTGGACACAAGGCCAAGAGAGTGGCAGGGGCTCAGGGGGTCCGACAGGGGCCCAGCCCCCCTTTTCACTGTGCTCTGTGTCAGCTCCAGGTCAATTCAGAGACCCAACTCAAGCAGGTGGGAGAAGCTAGGCCAAGACTGGGGCTGGGGCTGGAGCAGGGCTGAGGGGGTGGGACTGGTGCTGGGTGCGGGGAGGGAGCCAGCGGAGGAAGAGGAGCTCAAGACTGGAGGGACTATGGGATCCTGGTGGGCAAAGGCCAAATCTCACCTCCCCTTCCCAGGGTCACTCCATAAATGTATGTCCGACGTGTGGCTCATGGGTGGAGGGTTAGCTTGTTGAGGATGATTGGGTAGTGTGTGGGGGGGTCCTTGGGCTTCCTCATCCTGTTGCCAGTCTGTCTGTTTGTCTGTTAGCACCTGAGCAGCAGGAGGCACAAAGACCGCCTGGCTGGGAAGCCCCCCAAGCCGTCCAGCCAGCACAGCAAGCTGCAGAAACATGCGGCGCTGGCTGTGAGTATCCTCAAGGTATCTGTCTTCAGGCAACAGGGCTGGGGCCCGGGGCCTGCGGGGAGAGGGTGGGCCAGAAGGACAAGCTGGGGACTAGGGGGGAGGGCAGGAAGGAAGCCACCCCCTCACACCCCCTACAAGGCTGCCTGGGGTGAGGGAATGCTGGGCTGGGGTTCCCGGCCATCTTGGTATCTGCCTGAGGAATTTCTGGCGAGGTGGGCCGAGATAGTAATCTCAGGGTCAAGAGCGAGGGTTTGGGCGTGCATCTCCTAGAGACCATCTCTGCCCCCACCCCCCACAGGCTCCTTCCTCTGGGCAGGAAGACAGGTGGTGGAGAAAGCCCTTTGGAATGAGTTTTTGGGGGTGGGAAGGGAGGACTTAGGTTTGGAACCCTAAAAGGCACGTCTTTCCTGCAGCAGAAAGCCCAAGGATGGCACCCCGGGGGTGGGGGTGGGATTTTCCTGGGTCAGACTGTGTCCATTCCTCTCTCTCCTCTCTGCAGTCAAAACTGGCCTTGCAGAAGCAACTCACCAAGACGCTGGCGGCTCGCTTCCTGCCCAGCCCGATCCCCGCTGCGGCCGCCGCCATCTGTGCCCTGCCGGGGCCCCTGGCCCTCCGGCCTGCCCCCACAGCAGCTACCACCCTCTTCCCAGCTCCCATCCTGGGCCCAGCTCTGTTTCGTACCCCAGCAGGAGCCGTCCGCCCTGCCACGGGGCCCATCGTCTTCGCCCCCTACTAGGCTTCCTGGGGGAACCAGGGCCCATTTTCCAGCAGTTGCTGTCCCCTGCCTCCTCTTCCTTAGATGCCTCAGTTTCCTCCATCCCCCAGGAGATTGCCTTTTACAGCTGAGGGCTTCCTGTCCAATCTAGGAAGAGCTGGGCTAGTTTCAAGGGTACCTGCCCTTTACCCAGTTTGGATTAGGGAGTCCACTACTACCCGCCTGGCCCAAGGACCTTCCGTCCCCACCCTCCTTTTCCCGGCCTTCTCAGACTAGTGCTGGGTTCCCCTGCATTGCCCAGCCTAATTAATGGGGAGCAAACTGAGAAATCCCAAAGATCTATGCAAAATCCTAGCCCCAGCCCCATGGTGCTCTCGTCTCCCCCACTCAAGACCTATACCCCCATGGCCAAAGGCCCTAGGAATCTTAACTTTGAGCCTGGAGACAAGCCTGCGGGGGAGGCCGTCTCTTCACTGAATTCTCCAGGGAATCACTGGAAGTGGCAGATAGGTCTCAAGCTGGAGAGGGTTCAAGGCCATCTGGACAAGGTGACCCTGGGGGAGTGGAAGAAGACTGTGGAGGAGAAAGGGAGCAGTGTTGAGTGGGGGGGCAAAGCCAAGATGAGGCTGGGGCTGAAAGCTTTTGGGGTTCCTCTGCTCTGACAAGATGTGGCTAGGAGAGGGGTAGGTGAGGGTGATTTTCTGGCAGGGTCCAGTTTTTACAGAGGTGATCAACCCCACACAAGCTCTCTCCTCAGCCTTTTATCGGTTCCTTGTGAACCCCAGCTGGGTGGGGGGAGCACTAGGTCTCAGACTTCGGACCCAGCAAACACAACCCCTCCCACCTCAAGGATCCCAAAGAGCCTTCCCCTCTAGCTCCTCACCCCAAACTGGTCCCTAACACTAAATCCAGCTTCCCCTCCTTCCAGCCAGCACCCAGCCCCCTCACTGTGAAGCTGAGCGTTGGGATCCAGGATGACATACTCTCAAGAACCATTTTTGTGCTGTCAAAGTCAATGTCACAACCTCCATCTCTTCCACTCCCAGCTCTGCTCCTTCACCCCACAATATGGGACTTTACCGGTCTCCACCCATTATCTGTTCTTTTTTTTTTTTTTTAGATGTGTCCAATGGGAGGACAAGAAGGGGGGAGGGGAGGGAAACTTTTTGATAACAGTTGTGATTTTATTGTGTCCAATGCATCAATAAATGAATTCAAGCCCGAGTCTGTATATGCCCTACCTCAACTCGCCCAGCCTTGGGCAGGCTGCCCTACTCTTGGGGAGAAGAGGCGTGTACTAGAGGTCACTGGCTCCCGTGTCTCAGCTATGCTGGGTGTGCACACGAGGAGCATGACGTGGACACAGGAAGTTGTGGGTGACAAGTGTAACCACCCTTCCGAGTCCCAACAGATCTGTCAGCTCCTGAGAAGCTGCTAC
The DNA here is from genome assembly GCF_902655055.1 of Lutra lutra. Taxonomy (NCBI): domain Eukaryota; kingdom Metazoa; phylum Chordata; class Mammalia; order Carnivora; family Mustelidae; genus Lutra; species Lutra lutra. The sequence goes on from NC_062293.1 coordinate 20,365,921, forward strand.
TGGTTTGCCTTGTTCTGTTCAGGCATCTGAGGTAAGGAGGGGTGGAGGAGCACCTTGTCCAATCTTCACCATGGCAGCAGGCAGAGAAACACAAGTAATTTATAAATAGAAGTCCAGCTCTGAGCTGAAAACAACCACAGGAAGGGGTGAAGACCAGGCCCCACTGGTGTGAGGTCCGCGGACTGGACACTGGATGGCCACGGCACTCCTGCCCCCTGGTGGTTGGGGGGAGCAGTGTCTCAGCCTCCAGGGCCAGGAGGCATAGCACCTTGAAGAGGGAGAAGCCAAGGGCACAGTAACGGCCAGCCCCAAGCCAGAGGCATGATAAAATCTGAGGGCTGGAGAGGATCCAGAAGATCATCTAAGCAACTCCCATCACCTTACAGATGAGAAAACTGAAACCCAGAGAGGGGAAAGTCCTTGCAGGCTCCCAAAGCCAGCTGGTGAAGCCCAACCATCACTCCATCCCATCTCAGCCAACAGGGGCCATGAGCTCCCTGAGCAGGAAGAGGAAGCAAAACAACTGAGGAGGGGAAGAGTGAAAGCGGAAAATTACACCTCCCAGGAGGCTGGCTTCTTCCAGCCAGGGAGAGGATAGTCAGAGCTGGACTCCAGCAGGCACACGCATGCACACATCTACAAACACATACGCCTTTCTCCAGAGTCCAGGCTGGTGCCGTGAGTGTGAGTGTGTGCGCATGTGTGTGTGCCTGTCCCTAGCAGGAAACCCACAGGTGAGGGGACCCCGTGACTGGAACCAGAGCCTGGACCGGGCACTTCTGCATGGCAGTTCTGCTTCCCACTCAGGGCACGTGGTAGGGGACACTGACCCACAACTGCCCCAGGTCACAGCAGCACAGGGATGATGAATGCTGGACAGGACGGGGCTTGGGGCGGGGGGGACTAGCCTAGATTATCTGCACTTCCCCGAGCTGAGAGGGAGCGAAAGTGACCTGAGCCTGGGAGAGCCCAGCTGCCTGGCCTGGGAAGGACAGCTTTGCCTAACCCCACCCCTAGACACATCTTCCAGAGTCCCAGCAGCTGGAATGAGGCTGGGAAGGTGGAGAAGGGATGGCGGCTCTTCAGCCATCCAAGGAGCCGCTGCCCTTGTTCTTGCGGCTGAGGGGAAAAGCAGACTTGCTCTGGGGCTGGGTCATCTTGCTGGCCAGGTAGACGAAGGGCTCCAGCAGGGAGCGGCGGTCGGCCACAGACACCTCCCACAGCTTCACCTTCTCGGACTTGGCCCAGTGCTGAGCCACATCTGGGTCGACACGCCGCTGCTCCTGCAGGTCACACTTGTTGCCCAGGACCACGATGGTGACCTTGGGAAGATGGACAGAGTAGAGACCTGAGGTTGTACCGTGGACCTCAGGCCTGGGTGTGACGGCAGACATCTACCTAGGAGTCCTAAGACGAGCAAAAGTCTCACTGGCTAATGTTTCACCTCTTCCTAGATCAGAAACAATGACTAGAGAGAGGGAGATGGTTGCTTTGTCCTCTCCTTCCTCCACTGAAATTCTGGCCTCATTTACCCTCCCTCCAGGAGTTCCCTTACAAGCCCTCTATCTCCTATGCCTGCCCATTACAAGCAATCACTCTGTCTAAACACCTGGTAAGGGAGCATCCCCCAAATTCCTACAGCTTATAGGGGGGATTCGGGAACAGAAGGGCCTTCACAGCTAAGAGCAAGGAAGCATCTTCAAGAAAGATTAGTGGGGGCTTCTAGGGTTAGGTCAGGAACCCCTGAAATTAAAGGAAAGCCTCTCTGGTCAAGCTGCCTCAGCACATGGCTGCCTCCAGGGGGAAGACCGCCTCCCGTGGCCTCCATCCATCCCCCATCTAGCTCCCACCCCACTTCCTGGGATACGAATGAAAATCAGAGCCATGCCAGGCTCCCCAAAGCCAGCCCAGGGTCCACTCCTGCTCATCACCAGTGTCCCCCACCCCTTCACACACCTCCTTCTTGTCCTTGGATTTGTCGATCTCCTTCTTGAGCAGCTCCACACGCTGAAAGGACTCTCGGCTGTCCGTGCTGTAGACCAGGACATAGCCGTCAGTGCAGGAGAAGCAGTGCCGGGGCAGCTCAGCCCCATCTCGGAGCCCCCGGGTGTCGTAGAAACGCACCTGCTCCCTCACACCCCGGTCGGTCTCAATGGAGCCCACGTAGATGTCTTCCTGGGTCTCAATCATCTCAGAACCTGGGATAAGATGAAGAGAAAAGTTGTTTGTAGAGAGAAGGCAGATGGAAAATATGAGGGACTGAGTATATCCTAACAGGCTTAACCAGCCCGAGAGAGAAGGAGATGGACAGTCCAGCAGGACTGGATGACTTGGGGGGGCGGGAAGCAGGAAACAGACATTAACCTCATGCTAATCCCATGCTAAGCAAAAGTGTGACTTGAGAACTTTTCCTCCCTGTCTCAAGTATTGGGTTTCCTCTCTTTGGATTTCAATATGCTAGGGTTGGGGTCGTTATGCAGATTTTACTCTGTGGGGTGTAATAACCACTACCAGCAGCTTTTAGCCTTTTCGTGTTGTGATCAAATCCTACTTATTCTTCAATTTCTTTTACCATTCCCCCACCCCCAACAACACTCACCTACTACATGGTTCCCATACAGAAGCTGCTCCAGGATTGAAGTTTTGCCCACAGATGCCTGGCCACACACGACCACCTTGCAGCTCTTCCCCATGCTTAGCCTTCAACCTTGAAAAGCAGAAGCATACTTGGTGAGGTGGGATGAAAACAGGGCAGATCTCCCGTAACCGAGAGCCCAGGATCTGCACAGAATACACGGCCTCAGGGATGGAGCAACGTCTGTCCCCTCCTAGGGTCAGGGTGTACTGGAATGATATGTCTATGTCCACTGATGGACAGTGAGCTATAATTTATTCATCTTTGTTATAAGCAGTACAGGGCCAGTAACTGGCTCAGGGCAGGTTGTCGGTAAATGCTGCCATAAAGGGAGAAGAGTCTCTGGTTTAAAGGAGCCACTGCCCAGGCTCCCTTCTGTGCACAGGATGTGGAAGACCAGTTGCTGAAGGGAGCGCCGGCTCAGCTTCCGGTCTTGAACCATGACTCCATGGAGAGATAAGCAGGAATGCTATTCCCTGTGGATCTGTCTCAAGCCACTCCCTAGGGAAAGTGAGCAAATAAGGAGAGTATTTTGCCTTCTTGTACGATTTACCTGGACAGCAACTAATTCTAATTCCCAGTCAAGTCAATGGCTAAGATGAACATCAGACAGGAAGGAAAAGAGTGAAAGAATCTAAGGGGAAAAGGCTTTGGAAAGGGGAAAAGATGTGCTGCCCTTGGACTGACAAAGCAGAATGAGAAGGCTCAGACACAGAAACCCCTTCTCCGAAGAGGTCCCAGAGAGAGATCTCGTCGAAGGCATCCCAAACACAGGCTTCCAAGAAGGAACCCCCGACCAAGACTGCCCCAGAGAACAGATACAGATGTTCCCGAAAGATGTCCCAAACAGAGACCTGTCAAGTAAAATCCTGATACAGATCCTTCCTCCCGCCTGCGGGGCCCGCAACTAAGGGACACCCCTAAGAGAGACTGCCAGAGGGCTTCCGCCACCGATTTCCCCCCGAGGGAATCGGAGACAGAGGCCCGCCACCTAAGGGGGCGCGGACGCAGTGGCCTCCCAGCTCCGTACCTCCCGGAGCCCTCGCAGCACCCCGGCCGGGCCCCTCCAGGAGCGCCGGGACCAGGGGAGGGGCAGCACAGCCACAAGGACTCCGCTTTTCCTCCGGGGTCCTTCCAGGCTCCGTCCGGCCCCGCCCCCCCAGCTTCCGTCCGGCGTGACCAATTCCGGCGGCGGCCAGCGGGAGCCGGACACACAGCGCCCCCAGAGGCCGGCGGGGAGAATGATGGGACCTGGGTGCGCTGTGCACCTGAGCGCACGGTTCTAGGCTCCCTGGAGCGAGGTGCCAGTGTCTCTGATGCCCAGATGTTCTTTCTCTAAAGACTACCATAGTGCAGTAACACTTCTTTTATTCAATCGTTTATTCGTCAGATGTCTTCTGAAGACCTACTCTGTGCCAGGTACAAAACCACATGCTGAGAGAAAAATGGACAAATTAGAAGGTCACGGTCGGGAGGAGCTAGACATCTAAACCAACAGTTACAGTACAGCGCAGTGAGAACTATTACGGAGGTGCTGTGGGAACACAGCAAAGGGCATTTAACTTCAGGGACAGCGGGCATCACGGAAAACTTCCTGGAGGAGGTTATGTCTGTTTTGAGATTTGAAGGGTGTGGAAGGAAAGGGTGGAGGAAACCAGCAAAAGTCATGGCATTTTCTGGAACTACAAGTATTTGGGGTCAATACTGATGGTCGAAAGGAGGCAAATAATCAAAGACTTTGTGTGGTAGGTCAAAGAGTTCAAGCTGTATCCTAACAGCGGTGGAAAGCCATTGATAGATTTTATGCCGATGAAGTGGCATGATCACTTTTTGCTTTTAAGAAAGTCATTGGTAATCGCCTCTTGGCCTTTTGGCTAAGATCAAGTGTAGAAAGTCATTGGTAGGAGAAGAAAAATGAAGGGAGATGAGACTGGGGGCCTGTTAGATGACTAAGGTAGTATTACAAGTTTTTAAAATAAAAGTGATGAGAGCCTGAATTGGGATGGAACAGAGAGAGATAGATTGAGAAGACACTGGGTAGGAGAATCACAAGGCTTGGTGACAAATTGGGAATCAGGAGTAAGAAAGAGGGAGTTTATCATGTCTCCTATCTTTCTAACTTGGTGGCCAGTTGCATGGTGAATCCATTTGGCAAGATATGGAATTCTTTATAAAAAGAGACTCAAGTACTGCATTTGTTTCTTCTTTTGTTGAAAAGTGGGGAGAGAATGACACGTTCAACCTAAATATATTATGTCTCCAGGGTTTGTGAAACACCCAAGAGACCCAGTAGATAATTGGATATAGAGATCTAGAATTCACAAATGAGAAGTCTAGGTTAGAAATATCAACAGAGTTCAGTGTCATCTACTCTCATTACGAGAGTAAATGAGTTGGCTTAGATACAAACAACACGGGGGAAGATAGTCTAAAAACAGGTTGGCTTCCGCAGTAGATGGTAGACTATGAGCCACTGGCAGACAGGGCAATGGTCTGTGAGTCTGTGCCCTCCCAAACTAGCACAAAATAGGCACTTTGGAGAGGCTAATGAATGACTGGCTGGCTGAATGACTTCTCTCTTCCCACCCACTGTGCTTTCCCGTCCTTCCCTACCCCGTGGTGGGTGTGGTTTCTGCCCCCTTAGCACTGTGATAAGCAGGACCTTGGAAGAAGCCTACTGAGAATGGCACATACTAGGGAGGAATGGAGGAAAGGAGTCCATCCTTTTTAAATTCACTTGCCCCCTTCTTATTTTAGTTCCTCTTAACTCTAAAAATTTAACCTCAAACTCCCCTAATTTAACCTCAGGAAACTCCAGTTTAATTCATACCCACAAAAACTATTGGTTTGGGTGAGGGAGGTACTACAAACGTGATTAAGCTGTGTCCTTGCCCTGTCCGAGTTCCCAGTCCAGACTGCATTCAGCAAGACAAGGGTGCTGAGCAGGGTGTTTCTATAAAGGGTGAGAGTACTGGGGACACTATGGAGCAGGGACCTCACCCTGCGAGCTGCCTTATAAACTCCAGGGCAGGGTCTGGGGCGCCGTGCCACCCTCCCTAGACTTAATGCTGAGATGGCACTCCCAGGCAGTCGACATGAAAGCAGCCTCATAAAAGGGTCAGCGTCATTAGGGTGATGAACCAGTTGTTGCTTGGAGATCCAGAGGGGATGAAAGGCGCGGGGTGAAGACGCCCTGCGTTCCCCTGGCTTGGTTGGGCAGGGCTTCCAAGGGCCGATGAAAGCTGAGGGACCTGGGCTCAAAGTGTGTCTTCTTGCCTTTCCTGGAAGGAAGCTGTGGACACACTCCGAGGTCGGGAAGGTAGTAGTGGGAGATCTTTCCCTCCGGAGTCCTGGGTCATCGAGTCCTCAACCCAACTTAGACTGTCCTGCACCTTACGGGAGACGCTCTACGATTGCAAGTTGCTATGGCAACGAAGCTTTCAGCATACTGAGGACAACTCAGGCCTAGAGAGGCGTCACCCTCCTTATCCCCCCCACTTCCGACCCACGGATAAAGTGGCGCCCCCTACGCACAGGAACGGTCCCTGGGCCCCCGCCCCAGCGCGGAGACCACCGTGGACCTCCGGGGGCGGGAGGCCGCTCTGGCCCCAAGCAGAGCCTCTCGCTGGTAGACGGGCCCGAGGGGGCCTCTCTGGGCGCAGCGCTGCTGAGCTGCTCGATGCTCCAGCCGGAAGTGCTCTTCACCGCCTGCCTCCCACCCGCCTCTCTGGTCCCGGCGGTAAGATGGCGGCTGCCGCGGAGTGCGATGTGGTAATGGCGGCGACCGAGCCAGAGCTGCACGACGATGAGGAAGCGAAGAGGTAACCGGGTAGCGGGGGAGTGGAAGGGGCGAGCTTCAGCTCCATGACCCCGGGAAACCCGTCCCTGCCATGATGCGACCCCTGTTGAGGCGATGCCCCGCCCTCCGCGACCCGACCCCCCCCCTCCCATTTGAGAGAAGTCCGGATAGACCCTCTGAAGGGGCGCTCCCGGAGGTCGGCCCTCCCCTCCTGCTTCCGCCTGGTTGGGGAGCAGAGGCACAGCCTTGTTCTCCAGCCAGGAGGAACGTCGCTCTTATTGTAGAGGTCGGGTCTTTTAGGGGAATCTCAGAGGTCTGTTGTGGGGTGGGGGAGGCTGCGCGGCGACGATGACGACTTCCTTACATCGCCCCCCCGGCCCCCCTTCTCTTGTTAACTTCTGTGCATTGTTGTCTGCCAGCACTTTGCATCTCCAAAGCCCTTGTTCTCTTCACCCCCTGTTCTCACCCCCACTGTTCAGTAATGTACCCCAGCGACCACTAGGCTGGGTCCGAGTGTGTCTCCATTATTGACCTGGTGTCCCTTCCCCGTACCCCAGAAGTCGGAGATGAAAGAGAAAGAAGGAAGAAGAGTGAGGGCCTTCTCTCGTGCTCTGCACGTCAAACTCCTGCCCCTCCGTCCTTCCGGAGGAAGATCCTCATTCTTCCCAGGGCTGTGCTTTCTTAAGTTAAACAGCAGAGAGGAAGGCAACTGTTTGGGCGCTGTTGGCACTGTTGGGCAGCCGCAGTGGCTCGAGATTGCCAGTCTGGACTAGCCAAGGGAGCTGCTGAGTGAGTGGTTTTCGAGAACACTCTGGATTCTGGCTACAGCTAAGGCAGGCTGTTGGAAGTGGGTTGGAACACGATTGTGGGTAGTTATACTTGTCCTAATCCTGAAGGAGAGTTAAGGAAAAGGTTCGGAAAGCCCGGAGCCCTTTCCTATCAACTGCAGATTAATTGACTACAAGTCCCTCAGTCTCCTTCCCTCATCTTTCATGGCTTTGTACTAAACCCTGTATGGCTTCAGTCTGGCTTCATGAGATTGGAAACCAGGATTCTTGAGAATTTTTTACTATCCAAGTTAGAAATACAGGAGGTGCTCACTATGGCGGAATGAATAGTAACCAAGCTTCAGGGTAGTTTACTGCACCCTGTGTCCCCAGATCTCTTGAGAACTGAGAGACTTGACAAAGTGTGTAGTAAGCCCCAGGGATAATCAGAGAAGGCAGGATACCAGAGTCTAGTCTGTTCTTAGTTTTGAGTTTTCACGTCATACCTAGTTCTTCTCAGGTGTTTAGAATTAAGCATCAGTGAGGAACTACCTAACGAGAAACAACCCCCACCCATCTCAACCCCCCACAGACAGAGCTTACATTAATTGCAAGAATTTACTTGGTATCATGAAGAGTTCAGTGGGGGTGTTTTGTGTGCTATAAATAGGGACCTGGGCTATATGTAGTAATTTGAAAAAACCTTCACCTACTTAGTATAGATCTTTGTGCCTAATTGGAGTTTTACTTCAAAGCCCTCTGTCTAAAGCAGGTCCTTTTTTAAACAAACAAACAAACAACAGAAGTTATAGTAAATGAGCCTGAAGTTGTATTAAGAAATGGAAAATAGGTGATGCTGTAACATGACCACATCACACAATAATACAGTAATTGGTAGCAGTACAGCAGGATAAGGAGGGGTGTTGACTTAGGTTAACTGCCTTACTTCGTAGAATTTAAGATGTCCTTGAGTGTAAAATGCATAGTTGTTTTATCTACCACTGAGGAAAAGTACTGTAAATTTAAATATGAAAAAAATATCTCTGTTAAATAGACTTATATTATACATAATACATATTTATATAGATCTCTTTTAATTATAATAAGACATGGATATTTATTATATACAACTTAGGTGAGCAAATCGAAAGGAAAATATAGTGAAATAAAAATCACATTTTTACTTCCTGCCATATAAGGCATCCTTAGGAGAGTAAACACTAGGCTCTTGTTAATAAGAAAAAGACTTGTTTATGTATGCTTTTCCAGTGCTGAAAATTGTGTGATGATGTAGAAGTTCGGGAGGAAGGTGGTTTTACATTTTTCATGTATCCTGTAATCCTGTGTAGCCATAGCAGGGCATGGGATAGGGACATCCCTTACAGATGCCCTTTAGTCATTTGGCCAAGTCTGTGTCTCTTGTTACAGTCCTGCTACTAGTTCACTTGGGGACACAGGAGTTGATGGGTCTCTTGGGTTGTTTTTGTGCAGTCCAACAAGGAGTCCTTCCTTCCTTGCATCTTGGCTCAAGGGCATGCTGCCGCTGCTCAATTGTTACAGTCCCACAGGGGCAAAGTGAGAAGAGCTTTCAAGACGTGGGGACTCACGGTTGCAGCATTTTAAACGGCTAAATGTTTTATTTCATTAGCTTTAGTGTCTCTAGAGAGAAAAGAAATTGACTTTTTTTTTTTTTTTTTGGGCTGTCACTCTGACAAAGTTCTTTTCCCCCCATAGCAGCTGAGAGGCTAAAATAAAAGATGTATTAGTTGGCACTCCAAAATAGATCAGGGTTCTGAACATGAAGATGATTTATTTCTCTTTGCCCACCAGAATAGAGAAAGCTACTTGGGGAGCCAGAGAGCTAAATTTCAGAGGTTTTACAATTCAGCTAATTTAATTTAATTTCAAGCGTTACACTTTTCTGGGAAGTTGCTGACTGCTTTATCTGATATATGAATTCCTGTTTCCAGTGAAGGCTCTCTGGTCACATTTCCTGGGCTAGGGAGGTATCTGTAGGTAGTCTTTATTATGGTAAAGTCGAAGGATTTTAAGTTGCTCATCAATAGAGGAAACACTTCTGTGTCTCAGCATGTATCCAGCGTGACTGGATAATAGGGTCCAAAGGAACCAATGGAAGCTGTAGATTTAGGAAATAGAACATACTTATCAGATTCCTTGATCTGATTATCTCTGTGTCTGTTTTCATGGTGGACTCAAGCAAGAACATTAGGTCCTTTCTTGGTATCCAGGTATCTAAACTCTGTAGAGTTTGTCTTTTATTTCTCAATTCATGTTGGTGGTGGGAAGCACTGAACCCTGAATCCATATCTCCGGGTCTTCTGCAGTTGCTGTTTATTTACTACAGCTTCCTGGGACATTTTGGAGTTCATGGCCATAACTGAAGAGCTTGTGGGGATGCCCTCCCCAGCTCTTCTTCCTCTGTTTTAAATTCTTAGGGATTTGTCTCTCTAAATTTTCTCTTGAAGTTCCAGGGTAGGCAGCTAAACATTTCAGTAAGCACACAGACTGAAGGGGATATTATCTTTGACCTTAAATTCAAGTCAGTGAAAACACTGCTTTCACCCTTCATTTTCATGTTGGTATACTTTAAATGTGGGGTCAGAGGTGGAGAAATGGGAGGCGGGACAAATAAGTCAGGTTATGGAAAGGATAAAGTTAGGAATACAGAATCCTGAAACCAGGATTGAACTTGATTGATTAATTGATTAATTGAACCTGATGTTAACAAGTGGTGAAATTGTTAAATCAGGGGAGCCTAGCTGGCTCAGTTGATAGAGCATATGACTCTTGTTCTTGTGGTTGTGAGTTCCATTCCCATGTTGGGTGTAGAGATTACTTAAACATCTTTTAAAAAGTTGTTAAATCATAAATGGAGTTAAGGTAGAGTGCAGAGGAAGAGTCTCTCTGTCCTTGCTGCTTTAATTCAGGTCCACATACTGACCAGAACCAGAAACCAAATTGAGCCAAGTCGAATGGCAGTTGCTCTAGTGTCTAGTCCATTCCCAACGACCAGAAATCTGATTGGCTTAAAACTCAGGCTTATTGAACATTCTAGCCAATCAGGGATGAGTGTAGTCATTGAAGCTAGTATTTTAAAAGTTTTTAAAAGCTGAGTACTGGGCACTTGCCTTTGGTTTTTTTTCTCTAGGACTTTAGAAGATTGGAGAACAATGGTCAGCGGCTACCTAGGTGCCTTGGTCTGATGCACAGTCCCTCTGAGAGCCCATTTCTCCCTTACTCCACTAATGTTTGGTCCCTTTTCTTCAGTGCTGAGTGATGTGGAAGTTACTTAGAGGTCGTTCCAGGTATTCTTTTAAACTCTCTGAATTTCAGCAGTAAGAGCAGGATTCATTGCACAAGTTATCTTAATGCTATTCATTTTATTGGACTGAAAATTTTTTCCCTTCCCCCATCTAAATCAAAATAGCAGTTCCTGTGTTTTATCCCACCATTGGCAGAGGTGTGAGTGTTTGAGACTTTTGAGAATGAAAATATGAAGAGGAGGGATGCCTGGGTGGCTCAGTGGGTTAAAGCCTCTGCCTTCGGCTCAGGTCATGATCCCAGGGTCCTGGAATAGAGCCCCACATGGCTCTCTGCTCAGCAGGGAGCCTGCTTCTCCCTCTCTCTCTGCCTGCCTCTCTGCCTCCTTGTGATCTCTGTCTGTCAAATAAATAAATAAAATCTTTAAAAAAAAAAAAGAAAAAGAAAATATGAAGAGGAATATTTGACTTTCAGAGTCTAATTCTGACCCCTAATATTCTGTGTCTCATTTTTGTGGGGAGACCAGATTGTCAGATAAGCAAAGTGTTAACCATCTCTTTTGATTTTATTATTAGGCTTTTGGGGAGGGTATATCAGGCAAGCAACATTTTTCTCTTATTCTTGGGAGTTTCTGTCCTGCAAGTTCTTCCTCCAACAGTTTGCTCCAAGTTACGTAAGGAACCTGTTAAAGTAAGGAACCAAGATAACTTTATTTTAGTATTTTTTGTGAGAACTTTAGAAGCCACATACCAGTTGACAATCTAGACTCCCCACTCTGGTTCCCACTTCCACCCCTCGCTCCCCCCAAAACTCAGAAAGCAGCCTTTTTCTTAATTATAGTTCCTTAGTTCTAGATTTTTGTTGGGTGCTAATGTCCCAATGAGGCTAGTAGGAGATCTCACAGAGTAGGGAACCGAGGGATAGAAAATGGTGGGTTTGGGGGTATGTTATGAAAACAAGACTGACTGTTGCTGAGAGGCCAGGACTTATGTCCTCAGATTGGCTTCTGAGAAGTTTCTCAGAGGCAGCATTATGGTTGGGTCTCCTCTCCCCTGGAGTAAAGGTTAGGTAGATGCCAGCTTGTGACACCTCCCATTTAAGGAACTAGCATAAATATATTGTGGTTGAGTCAACTTTCATGGGAATATCTTTCTGTGGGCAACAATAGGATTTCTGTCTGGGTCAGTTGATTAGTTGATTGCTTTTTCCCCCCACACTGAATAAGACATTGCCAACTCCAGTGTGTTGCCTGGTGTCCTTCCCTACTTGAGCAGTAGAGAGTGCTGCTGCCTTGTGTAGACTTTATCTGTGACTCCCCTTGGTCCTTTCTGGCTCTGCCCCTGTTGAGGCATACCTCCCTCCCCCCACAATGTTCAGAAAGAGAACAACTTGAACTGGTATGTTAATGAGTTTTCTTCATCTTTGTCTCCTCCCCTCTTTTTGGGAGAAGGATTGGTATTTTAATTATGTTTTAAAGTGAAAATAGAAGCTGTTTATTCTAAAGCAAAGGTAAAGGAAGGTGGGTAGCTCACTTTTACCACCTGGTGGAGAACCCACCCTCTGTTTTCTCTGGACCATTTTGAAGCCTTCATTCATACCCAGTATATAGCACCTTGCATTCAGCAAGCACTGAGTCCGTGGAATTGCTCCACCTACCTATATAGATAAAACTTGTCATTTCATCCATAGACTAGTTAGAAAACGAAGAAAGAATAGTATGTGTTTGGTAAGATGGAATAAAAGGCTCCCGGGCTGCTTTTACTTATTCTCTCATGGAGGTCAGAGAGAGTACAACATGAAACAGGCCCTCTGACATGCCTTTGGGGACAAGAGGTCTTGGGCTGTGGGAAGGAGGAAGGAATTTCTACTCTGAGACTGGCCAAGATCCCGTAAATTCTAAAGGGTGGAGGATGTTTCTAGATCAAAGAACAGCTAGTATACTTGACTGAATAAGAGAAATGGGTGCAGCAGTCACAGAGTGAAGGTGACATTTTGGAAGTAGTAAATACAGTAAGAATGCCTAAAGGATATTTGACTTAGGGACAGTATAAAGTATTATTGTTAATAGGTAGCTTTTTCTGAGATTCTTCCTGCCAGTAGAATGGTCTCCAGAAGCCAAGGCCCTGAAACACTCCTCTGTGCTCTAACAAAAGAAATCATCTTGTCCTGAGTTGTATTTTTAGCAGTTAGATTTTTCTTCCACATCAAAAGTAGCCGAATACATCAAGAAAATGCAAAAAAGAGAAAAAAAATCTCATTCAAGCTTCTGTATCTCTTTTGATTTAAAGTTTTTTTTTTTTTTTTAAGATTTTATATATTTATTTGACAGAGCGAGACAGCGAGAGAGAGAATACAAGCAAGGGGAGTAGGAGAAGGAGAAGCAGGCTTCCTGACCAATGTGGGGCTCCATCCCAGGACCCTGGGATTTTGACCTGAGCTGAAGGCAGACATTTAACGACTGAGCCACCCAGGCGCACCTTGATTTAAAGTATTATTAATGGCTATTAGAAGAGCTGAACTTGGGGCGCCTGGGTGTCTCAGTAGGTTAAGCCTCTGCCTTTCAGCTCAGGTCCTGATCTCAGGGTCTTGGGATCAAGCCCCGCAGCATTGGGCTCTCTGCTCAGCAGGGAGCCTGCTTCTCCTCCCTCCCCTCTCTGCCCGCCTCTCTGCCTACTTGTGATCTGTCTGTCAAATAAATAAAATCTTAAAAAAAAAAAAAAAGAAGAAGAAGAAGACCTGGACTTTATCAAAAATATATTATTCTAGCCAAATACTTGAAATAAGTAAAAACAGGTGTGTTTTTCTCCTAAAAAAATCTAATCCACATTTCCTAAGTTGCAGATGTTATAGAATAGTGAACTGTTCTAGTCCTTTTTTTTTTTTTTTTAAGATTTTATTTATTTATTTGATAGCAGAAGCAGCAAGGAGAAGCAGGCTTCCTGCTGAGCAGGGAACCCAGGGCCAGAGCTCAATCCCAGCACCCTGGGATCACACCTCAGCCAAAGGCAGACGGTTAATAGACTGAACCACCTAGGCGCTGCACTTTTTTTTTTTTTTAATGCAGAGTTAATAAACCTTAAAGTGACACTGTACAGATACTGAAGCATCTCATCCCCATTTTAATAATACACAAATACATGAAATGTGAAGCATTTCCAAAGAGAACTCAGTCATATTGAGGGCGTTTTCCCAAACTGCCACCCAGTGTACCCTGCATTCATGAAAGCTGATGAGTAAAATTCTCTAACTCTCTCATTGCTAAAAGATAGACCAGTTGGTCTAAGGTGAAGATCTTGCTTTACCATTCAACTTGGAAGTATTGAGAAAGACAATGGAGATTTTTATAGGGCATCTAATTTGGGTCCCATTGCAATGTGAAGTATGGTATTTGAATGTATGTTTAATTTAGCTGAGCTATAAACGTGCAGAGTTGACTGGTCATCATAAGCCCAAGTCGTCTGAATTGGTCACATGATGCTGAGCCTTGCTAAGACCTGTGTGATACCAAATGGTTCCCTTGGCACTGTTCGTTGGAGTAATTAGCGTCAGTGATGAATGAGTGCTGCATTGGGGGAGAGAGAATATAATTGCATGATCAGAGGATATACAGATTTTTAACACGTGTAGTGTAGAAGAGCAGGTGTCAGGCTGCAGTTTTCTGATTGACGAAGTTATTTCCAAAAAATAAAGAAATACATCTTAAAACAGCAAAACAGACCAAGAGTGGAATGTAGTCTCCTTACCTGTTTCTGTCAGAGAGAAGGCTGCCCAGGTCCTCCAGCGCAGTCTCTGTTGTGGTGGAACCACCCCCCCACACACACCCCCTGGTACTTCCAAAGAGGATAGAAGTTTTTAAAAATCTTTCAGTAGCTCTTTTCATAGGAATTTGTTGCTGGCTGTTAAAGTGAAAGGACTGGTTTGGTGGAGGGCAGAGTCTTTCCCAGCATCTCCTGGCAAGTCAGAGATGAAGCTTATTCTGCTTAGAGATTTGGTGGGAAACTAGATAAATTAGTTTTAATCCAAAAACCTTGACATTGGCTAACAGGATCTAGTGGGAAAAAATCTGGGACTGTCAGAGTTAGGCCGCCTGTGCAGCTGCCTTGGATACTTCACTGGCTCTTCCTCCGTTGAAGGACCTGAGAGAATATTGCCTTAACCACTTCAGGAGGCCCATGAATGCCTTCGAAATCTGAAAAAGTTCTAGAGATGTAGTGTAGCTATTAATAGGTCCAGTAGGTCAGTTATGGCCAAGTCTCTATCTTGATGTGGTATTATATTTCAGGGTTTAGTCTGAATTTTATTTTGTGGCCATAGAAAATAACCTGTAGTGTCATTTAGTCCATTGTGCACCTCTTTCTTCTTTTTGGTTGGTCCAGGCGGACCTAATTAATTCCAGTCCTTCCTTTCTCAGTGCTGATATGTTTTGGTAGCTACATGTTGTAACTTCACTTGGTTATCAAATCCACTGATGCCGGCGGTGAGTGGAGTGACAGATACCAGCACCAGACTGCCCTCAGTTCCCTCGTTAACCAGCTCTTCTCCTTCTTTTCCAGTCCCACGCCTTTGACATCTCATCCTTCAGTCCCTTTGCTGTAAGGGCAACTTGAACAAGCTTCAGCCCTTTCTCAGACTCCCAGGGCAGGACTTGAATGGATTTGACCCTGGAATTGTTCCTGATGCAGCCTTGTTCAGTTCTTGCTGCTGCCATGCTGGATTCCAAAGATCCACTTTTTCCTCGGCTGGTCTCACAGGGTCAGGCCCATTGGTTAAAGCATGTCGTGTATTTGGTGGGGAGGTTCAAAACGATGGAGGGACTCCACTTTGGGAGTTGGACCTGGAGGCAAAAAATAAGCATTCAGCCTAAAAGCACTAAGTGCCCATTGTTCAGGCAGCTGTAAATCAACCATGTTTCTATGAAAATAAGTCCTTTTCATGAGGCAGTTGTGTGGGAATAGCTAATTCTGGCCTGATGCTGTGCAGCGTGAGATTAAAAACATGGTAACTTGTCACAACACAATTCTTCTTGTTCTTTCTGCTGTGGGCTGACTCTACATTACTCGCTTTGTTTGCTCTAGAATGGAATCTACTCACCATTTACTAAAATGAAATGCATTTCTTGGGGGAGGCAAAGTCCAGTTCACTAGGTCTTATATCTTAAAGAGAAAGGAGCCCTGCTCTCTCTGTGACTAATTGTTAGGAATGTCATTTAGCTCGTTTAAATCCAGATTGTAGTTCTGGAGTTGGATTTTATATGCTGGGGCTATTTTATGTCTTAGTTTGAAGAAATTCACATTCATTGCCCATGCCCATTGCCCATGCCCTAGCAGGACAGATTAATTTTTAAAGTCTTAAGCAATAGCTAGAGATGAGCCTTGGAGAGAAAGCTTAGCATGGTAGACAGTGCAGAAGCTTTGGAATCTGTCACATGTGGCTTGACATCCTGACCCTGGGCCAGTTTTTAATCTCTACCCCTTATTTAACTTCTCTGAGAAATGGGAATAATGTAACACCTGGTAGGAAGATAACGCATGGAAAGTGCCAGGCTTCAGAAATTATTTCTGGCTTTCCACAGAAGTCATTTTTTGTGTTTTTATAGAAGCTGGTGCTGAAGTCCCTCGCCTCCACGAAAGTTGGTGTTTTAGGAAAGAAAGGGCACCTTTCTGTAGCTCTACAGATTGCTTCCCCTTTGACTAACAAGCTTTCTACTGCTAATACGGTGTCTTTTCAAGGGCCTAGATACCCTTGGTTTTCCTCAAGGATTTGTGTATTCTTAGCCACCAGCCAGCTAAAGAGAAGACTAGGTCTTCTTAGGTGCACTGTAGGCCCAATGTTTCCTTTGAATTACCACTCCATTTCTTCACAGTCGTCTGACTCAGCTTCTGACATCCAGTGTTGGGGAAGCCCTTTCTTCAGATCTCTTGATATGTCTCCTCTTAAAGGATAGGCTCCTCATAGTTTTATAGTGCCTTGCTTAATTTAGAGCTGCAGGATGGTGTATACCATGTAGAAAGGTTGCAGTTGGTCCTGTAAATCTTGCAGTTGGGGGGATCCTTCTTGAGGACTTTTAATAGCAAATGGCCGCTTTATAGCATTGTACCAGTTGGTGTAAATTATTCAAACAGATTTATGTCCATCACAGTTTAAATCTGTCAACATTTATAGATCATTCCCATTTTCCTTCTCCTTTCTTCTAGCAGCCTCTTTATGTTAGTAGGGCTTGCCAGGACAGTACTGGAGAAGAATGCAAAGGGAGATCACCTCAATAAAAGGAGGGCGGCTTTGCCACTTTATAGTTTAAAATACGTAAGTAAATAAATCAAATCTTCCAGTGCCGATGTCCATAGAATCAAGCTGTAAACTCCCATACCATCACTATGTTAAGAATTAGGTACTTCTGTCCCTATGTCCCTTGCACTGGATTCTTTTTTGGGTGTGTAGAGGACAGAAAAAGAAACAGATTCTTCCTTAATACAAAAATGCTCAGATATTTAGTTATGTTGCAGGAATCACTTGGGTAAAGAATTAATCTTTGTCACTCAGTTTGGTCATTAAAATGATTTGGTGTATCTTTGATAGAGGTTACTAGTTCTTTTAAAACATTGTTAGTCATGTCTTACCCGATTCTCGTTCCTTGATCTGGAATATAATTCTCCTTACATAACATTATTCCTTTCAGAAAGTACAATTTGTCTAATGGCACAGCTTCAAAAATGGATCTTGGAATAGGGCAGAAATTCTGGTATTATCCACTTGGTGGTTATACAAGGTACTATAGGAACGGTAGGGGGGCATAAGTACCCACATAGATTTGATAGGCAGAGAGAACATCAGTAGATGGATACAAATGAGTGCATGGCACTTGCAGGCTATACCTCATATGTCCCTGTTATCCAAGTTCTTGGTCTCTGCTGTCACTCAGCTCCGTCCTCCATCTTAAACACCAATATGCTGTGCTTTTAATTCCTTTGCCACCTGCTTTTGCTCTGCTTGTCCTTTCAGTGACAAATGGATGAGCCAGTTTTGAAGAAAGTAAATCAATAGAACTCTAAGGATGTGACCCATTTCACATTCAGAAATCATTGCCCCTGAATGGAGTGATCTGTAACTGAATTTTTATGTTTGCTAAAGAGGCAGCAGTAGTGACACAGTGGAAAGGAAACAAATGTAAAAATTCAGGGGCACCTGGCTGGCTCAGAGGAACATGCAACTCTTGATCTCGGGATAATGCGTTTGAGCCCCGTGTTGGATGTAGAGATTATTTAATAAATAAATAAACTTTAAAAATTTCAGTCTCTGAAAGGGTGTCTAATAGGCAGGAATAGCGAGGAAAGGCAGGTAACATGAGAGAAGTTTTCTTTGTTTAGTTTGAATGTATCTAAGTGACCAAAAAATAGCATCAAACAAATCTATAAATTCCTTCAAGTATCACACTAACTTTCAGCTCAGTATTCTTGGGGCCTAGACCAAAGATTGCTCCCATGAGATTTACAGAGGTGAGTCCTTGTGTGTAACATGCCTCTCTTTTTCTTTCCTTTTCAGGGAAGCAGAGTCTTTCAAGGAACAAGGAAATGCATACTATGCCAAGAAAGATTACAATGAAGCTTATAACTATTATACAAAAGCCATAGGTGAGAAGGACCTGCTGCTTATGTTGGAAGATAAATTTGCTAAATATAAATTCTATTATAAGTAGCGCCTCGCCTCGTGAAAAAGTAGCCTTTGGCTTAGTGGGTTCATAACTTACTCTGTGAAATCTTTCAAACTTAATTGGCTTATGAGGGATGACCTATAAATGGGTAGTTCTTCATTTGACAAATTAAAGGCAAGTCCAGAAATTCTAGATATGGCAAAAAGATAATCCGCCTACATGCATCTCAGCCATTTCCAGCTCATTTAACCATGTTAGAAAATGGCCCTTATGGATATTAATTATCAGATCTTAACAACTTTCATGCCTCATCTGCCAGCATATTTTAATCCCATGTCAGCGTGTTTCTCACCTAACTTGCTTACAGGCTCTCCAACCCTATTTCAACAAATGCAAATTCATTTTTATCTCTCATTATCTGTAATACAATTCATTAAGAAGATAAATGTGCTGGCCCCTCCCCTTTAAAGGATAATCCGTGCACTTTAAAGCTGTCATAAATTATTTTTAAGTAACTATTTTTTTAATTGGTCGTACTATTGCTGCTGTTTGCACAGGTAGTCAGAATTTCGGCCGTGGCCTTTTGGAGTATGTCAGCATTCCTATTATAGTTTGATTGCCTTGATGTAGTTCTGAGGGGAGATGGCCCCTGCGTTTTTGAAGCAGTGACCCATGCTAAGCTTTATTTTATTTTCTTCTGCCTTTCCTGTAGATATGTGTCCTAAAAATGCTAGCTATTATGGGAATCGAGCTGCCACTTTGATGATGCTTGGAAAGTTCCGGGAAGCTCTTGGGGATGCACAGCAGTCAGTGAGGTTGGATGACAGTTTCGTCCGGGTACGTAATGTGACCATCCGTGGGGAGGACTGGTTGCTGCAGTTGCGTTCCTCTAGCCCAGGTCTTCTCCATCTTGACACCGTAGACACTTGGGACCAGATAATTCTTTGTTGTGGGGGGCTATCCTGTGTGTTGTGTGACATTTAGCAGCATCTCTTTAACCACGAGGTCTAAGTAGCACCCCTTCTCCCAGGCTGTGACAACCAAACATGTCTCCAACGTTGCTAACCATCCCATGGAGGGCGGAATCTCCCCTGGGTGAGAACCACTGCTCTGGCACTTTCATCCCATGCTGGTTTTGTGTGGGTGTTTGTTGCTGCTGTTCGTTGCTCTCTGCTTGGCCAATCATGCTCCTTTTCTTTGCTCTTTACATTTCTTCTAGGGACATCTACGAGAGGGCAAGTGCCACCTATCTCTAGGGAATGCCATGGCAGCATGTCGTAGTTTCCAGAGAGCCCTAGAACTGGATCACAAAAACGCTCAGGCACAACAGGAGGTATGGTTCTGGTCTTGTCCATATGGAAAGAGACACTGTGGTATAGTGACCTGAAAGTCAGAACTGAGAGCTCAAAAAAAAAAAAAGAACTGAGAGCTAGTCTCACTTCTGGCATTGCCACACCTGGGTCACTATAGGCAAGTCTTGTAGTCTGAGCCTCAGTTTCTTATATGTAGACAAAGTTTTAAATATTATTTATAATTTAGAAATCTGTAAAATGGAGGGTTTCTGAGATGGCTGTGGAGCAGAGAGATGCTGCAAGGAACGGATTTGAGTGAGGTTAAAGTATTTGAGTGAATTCAAATCCTGATTAAATCAGTAGCAGCTAAAATGTGTTTTAGTTCCATTTCCATTTATTCCCAGTTTACTCCTGGATGCATTTTAGTGAGAATCTGGAAACTTCTGCTCAATCTCTGATGATGCCGTGCCTTTAATTTATGTCTGTCAGGGCATGACTCTGGTTTTCCTGACTTGAAGTTCAAACTGAGGTCACAGCTGCATCTTCACCAACTTGATTTGTGAAAAGTCTGTGGTTCTGATTTTCTTGAACTCATATTTCATCAAAATCTTGATTTTTTTGTGGTTGTTGAATTTACAACATCATTAAAACTTTCCCTTATCTGATTTTCTCATATAGTTCAAGAATGCTAATGCAGTCATAGAATATGAGAAAATAGCAGAAACAGATTTTGAGAAGCGGGATTTTCGGAAGGTAAGGTACAACTATGGGGAAATCTTATCTACCCTTTATTACAAGGCTCCCCACGTGTGCGTGGATGTGTGTAGTATGGTACAGAAGGGGTGTGTGTGTGTGTGTGTTGGTGGGTGGGTGTGGGTGTAGGTAGTATGGTACAGAAGATCCAGAATAATAAATTACCACTTCAGTTTGACTTTGCCTTTTTCTTTTTTTTTTTTTTAGAGTATTTTTTTTTAAGAACAGGTTCACAGCAGAACTGAGGGGAAGAAGGTACAGAGAGTTTGCGTATCCCCCTGCCCCCACACATGCATAGCCTCCCCCATTATCAACATTTCCCACCAAAGGCACTTTTTTTTTTTTTTTAAAGATTTATTTGAGAGAGAGAGTGCACCAGAGAGAGCAGGAGCATGAGGGAAAGGCAGAGGGAGAGGGAGAAGCAGACTCCCCACTGAGCAGGAAGCTAGGACCCTGGGATCATGACCTGAGCTGAAGGCAGATGCTTAACTGACTGAGCCACCCAGGTGCTCTGAGGGGCACATGTGTTACAGTCATGGTTTTGACAGTTTTGAATAGAGCTGCTCTAAACATTTGCGTGCAAGTTTTTGTGTCGATAGAAGTTTTCACCCATTTTGGGTAAATACCAAGAAGGGCAGTTGCTGGATCATGTGGTAAAAGCATGTTAAGTTTTATAAGAAACTACCAAAATGGCATCTAAAAATTTTTTTGCCAAGGTATTTATTTTCTAATTATATTTGGCTTTATGATAAAAAGCAGTGTGAGTTTACTCGAGTTTGTTCCTGCTTTTGATATAAGATAGTAGCCTAAGAGTGTGCTGGCTAATAGAGGGAATACTAGCTAGAATTAAATATTAGATTTGGGTAATCCATTTTAATTTGAATGAGAGCTAGTTTTAACTCCTGCTTTGTGTGAATTAGATGCAGGTCTAAATAAAAAATAGAGGCTCCTTACAGATTTTTGACCAATGTATGTAACCTGTCATCACTATCGTTTTGATGTTAGGCCTTTCTGTGAAAGCATATTACTCTCCTTTATGGAGCTGTGTGATAGTCCATGAAAATTTACATGCCAAAAGGGTTCACCTGTCTGAAAGCATGGGAAAGGTATAAAAGTTCTAGATATCTTTGTAGCTCTTGTTAATAGTGGTTATGCCTCATCTGTATAATTCTCAATTCCCGGGGCACCTGGGTGGCTTGAGTGGGTTAAAGCCTCTGCCTTCGGCTCAGGTTGTGATTCCAGGGTCAGCAGGGAGCCTGCTTCCCCGTTTCTCTCTGCCTGCTTCTCTGCCTCCTTGTGATTTCTGTCTGTCAAATAAATAAATAAAATCTTTTAAAAAAAAAAATTCTCAATTCCCTGCTTAGGTGATAACTTTCATTAGAGTTTCAAAAGGGAAGGTGAATAGTCCCCTAAAAAGGTAAAAACCACTGATTAGGATCACTTTTCAGGATCACTTACAAGAGGTTTGTATCATCCAAGGAACAGATTGTTACTTCATATGTGGGAATTTGCTCAGTGCTTTCTGTAGAATGTACTCAATAAACGTTTGATAAAAGGGTACAGTTAAGAATTATTATTTTTTAGAATTATTCTTATTATTTTTTTAAAGATTTTATTTATTTATTTGACAGACAGAGATCACAAGTAGACAGAGAGGCAGGCAGAGAGAGAGGAAGGGAAGCAGGCTCCCTGCTGAGCAGAGAGCCCGATGCGGGGCTCGATCCCAGGACCTTGAGATCATGATCTGAGCCGAAGGCAGAGGCTTTAACCCACCGAGCCACCCAGCTGCCTCTATTCTTATTCTTAAGTAACAAAATGTGCAGGTATTTGGTAATAAATATTTCTGATTAGCTTATGCAGAGTCCCAGCATTAACTCATTAGCATCCCTCTTCTGTCCATTGGTTTTAATAACCACAGTGTCTTTGTACTGTGATTCATAAGTTTTTTGAGGGGGGGTGTGTGTGTGTGTGTTTAAAAAGCGATTCTGCCTTCTGTCATGTTTTCAGAGGTTTATATAGGCAAAAGCTTTGTCTCAAAAGGCAGTTTTTAGAGTTTCTTTTCTCTCTTGCCCACTCTGGAGCCAGAATCCCCAGTTTGTGACAGAATCCTCTGTTTGTGACATCCCAGCCCCCCCCACTGTAGCTCATGGTGATGTCACAAATGAAGAATTATGATCCTGGCAGGGGAAACAGATGAACTCGGAAGAAACAAAGATCTTCTTTGCCTGCAGCTGTCCGTAGTCATGGGGGTTGGGGGGTGGGAAGTCAAGCACTGAGCCTTCAGCTGACACGCCACTGACCCGACGGGTAGAACCATCTCCACACAGAACGTTGCGAATGCAACGGGGTGTGGCTGCTTACATCTGATTGCTTCCCCTCCCTCCCCAGTTCTTTTTTTATTTAAGGGAGAAAAAATTAGCACCATAACTCCACCCTACATGATATCTGAATTTTCATAGTATCCTTAGAACTTCTAGGATAGTGACCTGTGCCCCGAGAGAGAGTTCTCTCCCCACATTGCTCTGTGAACACTGCAGTCTTCCCAGTGGAGCAGCTCTTGGTGTTTTCTTTCTTCTGCATATTTTCAAATTTAGATTTTTGAATAGGTGCTATTCATCGTTTAAAAATTAGAGAAGTATTGGTGGAGTGGGGGAGGTAGAAGTATAAACAATACTCAGTGATAGGTATTCCCTTACACTTCTATCTGCCTAGTTCTCACCCCCTCAAGTAATCTCTGGTCTTATTTCTTCTGTTCCCGTACAGTTTGGTTGTATATATGTAAGCAAATAGAAATACAGAGTCCTGATTTTCCCTTTTTTCTATGAAAAGTTATATGCTTTTCACTGTTGTGGACCTTACTTTTTTTCCATTTAGTAGACCTTGGAAGTCTTTCTGTAGTAATACATGGAAAGTTGCTTCATTCTGTTTTAGAGCCAATCGGTATTCCATTATATGAATGTCTAACCAGTTGCCTGTTGCTGGAATTTGGCCCATTATTACTTCTGAGCTTTCAAACTTCATTTCTTCCTGATCCCCATGGCCAGATTCTTAGACAAAATGGTGTCTCTTAATTCCACATTCCTCCTTCGGGTCATTTATCCTTGACGAGAATATGATTCAGCAAGGACCTCCCAGAAATAGCAGCTAAATCAAAAGCGAAGACTTTGGGCGCCTGGGTGGCTCAGTCGTCATTAAGCATCTGTGTTTGGTTCAGGTCATGATCCCAGGGTCCTGGGATTAAGCCCCGATTTGGGCTCCCTGCTCAGCGGGAAGCCTGCTTCTCCCTCTCCCACTCCCCCTGCTGTGTTCCCTCTCTTGCTGTATCTCTCTCTGTCAAATAAATAAAATAAAAAATCTTAAAAAAAAAAAGTGAAGGCTCAGAGAACAAACTTATGAAAAGAGAAAAAAGGAAGATGTGGAGAGGCTTTATCAAGCTGAAAGATAAGTAATCCCAGCGTGCGCATGTGTGTGAGAGAAACGCCTTTTGGTTTATATCTTAGCATGTGGAGTATAGTAGTCTGATAACAGTCTCTTTAGGAGCATTTAAAACCAACCATTTTATTGGTATATTTCTACTAAAATAGAAGTGGAGGGGTGCCTGGGTGGCT
The DNA here is from genome assembly GCF_902655055.1 of Lutra lutra. Classification (NCBI taxonomy): domain Eukaryota; kingdom Metazoa; phylum Chordata; class Mammalia; order Carnivora; family Mustelidae; genus Lutra; species Lutra lutra. The sequence continues at coordinate 20,389,705 of NC_062293.1, forward strand.
CAGTCGGTCCTGGGATTGAGCCCTGTGTTGGGCTCCATGCTCAGTGGGGAGTCTAAGGATTCTCTCTCCCTCTGCTCCTCCCCCTCCACTTATACCCCTCACAAATAAATAAACCTTTTAAAAAATAAATAAAGGGGTGCCTGGATGGCTCAGTGGGTTGAGCCTCTGCCTTCAGCTCAGGTCATGATCCCAGGGTCCTGGGATCGAGCCCCACATCAGGCTCTCTGCTCAGCAGGGAGCCTGCTTCCCCTTCTTTCTCTGCCTGCCTCTCTGCCTACTTGTGATCTCTGTTTGTCATATAAATAAATAAAATCTTCAGAAAAATAAAAAATAAAAAAGAAATAAAAATAAAATACAAGTGGAAGGGTGGCCACCAGGGTGCTTAATGAGGCTCATGGCACAGGGAGGAGGGAGCAGTAAGCACTTTTAGTAATATAGGGAGCAATGATTCTATATCAGGTAATTTTAGGTATCCTTGTCTTATGTAATAGGCTAAGCATGGTAAGTTATGCAGAGTAGCAAATAACCAGATTTCTACCCTAGAAGAATGTGAATTTTGGTCCCAGTCACTGCGGAGGCAGCTTCGCATGGTGATTAACAGGCTCTGGAGTTATAGTGTCTGAGACCAAATCCTGCTTCTGTCATTAGCTTTGGTGACCTTGAACACATTCCTTTATCTCTGTGTTTTAGTTTAGTTTCTCATTGATAAAATAAGGTACTTCATAAAATTACATTATAAAATTGTTGTGAGCATTAACTCGGTCAGTATATAAAGTACTTCAATATTTGCTGTTTTCGTGTCGTTAGAATCTGGATCAGTTTCTCCTCTTGTTTCAGTGGTTTAATCAAAAGAATTAGGTATGTTCCTAGGCTCTGATACTGCTTTTTTTTTTAATCTGTTGGTCATGGCCAGATATTTAATGAATAAGTAAATATTTAATAAATGAAGATACTTCTGGAGTCCAGAATGAAGAGCCTTCTTTTCTTTCTTCTCCCCATAGGTGGTTTTCTGCATGGATCGTGCCCTAGAATTTGCCCCTGCCTGCCATCGCTTCAAAATCCTCAAAGCAGAATGTTTAGCAATGCTAGGTCGTTACCCGGAAGCACAGTCTGTGGCCAGGTATGAAGTCAGGCCAGTTCTGTATTGAACTGTCCCACCACTGGACAGGTGCCGTCTGGCAGCTCTCTGTACCACCATATGTCGTGTAGGTATAGACTAGGTAGAGCTGAGCAGACCTTCCTGGGACTTAAAGCCAGAATTAGACAAGATCTGAAAACCTACCAGACACGTAGAAGTACAGTAGGAACTTCAGCTCCATGTGGGAGAACACATGTGTGAGATGTGGCTTTTTGTTTTTTATTTGTTTTAATGTCATTTTCTTCCTACCCCACAGGTTTGCGAGCTCTGTGAAGGGCCAGGTAGTAAATATTTTAGGCTTTGTAGGTCATACAGTCTCTGTCGCAACCATTCACCTCTGCCACTGTAGTGCAAAAGCAGCCGCTTATAACAGATAAGTGGATGACGTGCCCTGATTTCAGTACAATTTAATTTATATGAACAGTGGCAGGCAGGATCGGGCCCTGTGGGCTGTAGTTTGCCAATCTCTAACAAAGACTGAGACACAGGAAGTGTATTAAGGGTAAATGCAGGTGGTTTATTTGGCGAAGATATGGGAAGAGCTCATTGGGATCTGTCTACATTTGGATACTTTTGTACTAGACACATGGTCAAGAGAAAAGCTGGCAAGAGTAATCACAAATGATTGTAACGGGGGAGATCCAAACCATGCTGAATGTGCCCCTTTCCGGCTATTGCAGTGACATTTTACGAATGGATTCTACCAATGCGGATGCTCTGTATGTACGAGGTCTTTGCCTTTATTATGAAGATTGTATTGAGAAGGCGGTTCAGTTTTTTGTACAGGCTCTCAGGATGGCTCCTGACCATGAGAAGGCCTGCATTGCTTGCAGAGTAAGTTCTAGGCCCCACTTCTGAGTAGGGAAAAAAGCTTCCCTTTTGAGCCTTTAAGAGAGTCAAGAGTAGAAGGTTCAAGGCCCATATGAAATATGATAGCTCCTTTGCCCACCTTGCCAGGATGCTTCATCCTTTTATTAGAAATTATTTCAGAACTACCTTTTATTGACCTAAAGGTAAATGTGATCATACAGGGTCAGATCCTTCTAATACTTAAGTGTGTTTCTTCTACCCTCAGTGAAGAAAAAATAGTAATGTTTATCCTAGGTAGTGGAGGTAAAACCTGGGTAAACGAGTCTCATTGTTGTTCTTTTGTAAATCTTGGTTTCACCTGTCCACACTGTAGGAAGCACCAGTGAGCAACAAATAGCCCAGGGGGTGGTGGTCAGGGTCAGGGTGATGCTAAACAGCTGGGATCTGAGAAATTGAAAATAGACTTGGACCTCTCTGTTATAGTGGCCTGAGGTTTCCTGGTTATGAACTAATCTCCCCTTGCTTTTCCTGTAGAATGCCAAAGCACTTAAAGCAAAGAAAGAAGATGGGAATAAAGCATTTAAAGAAGGAAATTACAAGCTAGCCTATGAACTGTACACAGAAGCCCTGGGGATAGACCCTAACAATATAAAAACAAATGCAAAACTCTACTGTAATCGGGGCACGGTTAATTCCAAGGTAAGCACTTGGTCTGGGTCTCGGGGCCTGTGGAGATATGTTTAAGAGACATCAAAGAGGGCTTGGGGACTCTGCCTAATGAGGGGAGGCCAGGTGAAAGGAGAAGAAAAGGTGGTTTTGGTGGAAGGCTTAGCTTGTTAGGTACTTCCTTCTGAGAGGCAAGCTTTTACCTTTTCCCTGGAATTGAAGGGCACTTGAGGGACAGTTTGAAAGGCTATTCCTACCGGTTCTTCCTCAAGATCCCTTTCCTCCACTAAGAGAATGCCTAGAGGCTTTGGGATAATTTTTTATGCAAATGTTATTGCTGCTTTTGGCCTAAGCAAGTGGTTATTTCTTTCTTAGGAGTGATTTGGAGGAAATTAGAGTATGAGACAGGCTTAGATTTTTTGTCCATCCTAAGTAATATTCACTGCACTCGGCTGGAAACAGTCTGCGGGCCCACTCTAGTCCTTCATACCATAAGAAACAACAGCAGGCTCCTTGCTCTTACAGTGTTCCAGTGTTCAGAAATCAGAGCAGTTTGACCCCTCTCGTTGGCCTTTGGGAGAATGGAGGTCAAGAGCCACCCTATTTCTGTAGCTCATCTGGGCACTCTCCCAGAATGGTAGAGGTGCTTTATCCCTGCATGTAAGTGTGCCTGGCTTCCATCCCGTAGAAGAGAAACCAGTTTGGAACCTGGTGTCCTTAGCCCTCTGAGACACTGGCTTTCTCAGTGACCAAGAGTAAGTGTGACAGTTGGGGGGCCAGCATGACTGATCCTCTTAGAATTTTGAAGCCGTGCTCACAGCCTCTGGGCTCCCTCGGTCCGCAGAGATGTGAAGTATGACTGCTCTCTCTCTCCTGAAGCTTAGGAAACTAGATGATGCAATAGAAGACTGCACGAGTGCAGTGAAGCTCGATGCCACTTATATAAAAGCCTACTTGAGAAGAGCTCAGTGGTGAGTGCCTCCGGCGGGCGAGGGAAAGAGGGAGTTGCTGCTGGCCTGCCAGGGGAATTGCACTGTGGATGCTGAAGCAGACCCAGGGATGTTGTGAGGTCATTTGGTCCTTCCCCCTGCCTCTAGGTGGGATTGTTCCAGCCCTAGACTATCTTTATAGACCTCCAGCGGAGGAGATTGCACAAGCTCCCTCAGTCTCCCATGCCTGTGTCTTACGCCCCTCACGGTCAGTAAGTTTCCTCTGATGCCTGACCCAAATTCCTTTTTTTAAGTTTAAATCCATTTCCTTTGGAGATTGTATTTTGTGTTGTACACTTTTGCTCTAACTTGGCACAGTGCTTGGCACACAGTCGGTGCTCACTCAGTAAATGTTTTGTGGAATGAATGTATGGTGCTTGGAAGAGGAAGAAATAAAGTTATCTCTTGGAGACAGTTCACAGTTGTCCTTCTCCCGTTTGTTCTGGGTTAGGGAAGACAGTCTTTTGATTGAAGGGATTTAATCTGGCTCAGCCTCCCAGTATGAAGGAAGCCCCTTTTGGATTAGCTCCGTGGGACTCGGTGATTTATGAGTCAGGATATGCCTACCTAGATCTAGTGCCCAGATTTGCCTTCAGAGTCAGGGTGCTTGCCAGGTTACTTGTCCATCCAGACTCTTCTTTGCAGACAGGAACCTCAGCAAAGGCAGAGAGAGGCCTCCCCCAAATCCATCTCTTCTTATTTCATATTCTAAGCCAGACAGGAAAGAACATTCCAACATTGAAAGTTCCAAAAGGAAGACCTATATGTTGTATACTAATCCTCCAGCATTCATTCCATTTCTTGTCATGAAATGTTGGAACCAAAGAACTGGTGCTGTGACAGGTGCCGGAGGAGCCTGTCCTTCAAGCTCCTTGGTCTCATCAGTGGTGCAGGACATGGCCTGCCTCCCATTTCGTTTTCCCAAAACTATCTGCATTTTTTAAAAATAGGAAAATTGCTACTATGTGTGGTCCTTTTGTTTGTTTTTAAGTGGATTTCTAAGTAGACCAGTAAGTCTGTCAAACAGAAACATCCATGGAATTGTATTACAGACCATAACCAGCTGTCAGTCATCTCTTTGCAAACCGTTGGCAAACATGGAAGCTTTGAAAGACGTAGCACATACCTTCTCGCCCAGCTAATGACTCAATTTAACAGATTCAAAATGCTGTAGGCAAGTTCACTGTGGTGTTAGCTGTAATGCTAGCAAAGAGATCCCCCGAGTATCTAGTGGGGCATCGATGGCCAGGGGCACGACACCACATTGGCTCAGTGAACACTGCAGTGTCCGAACAAGGATTGGGGAGAGAAGAGAAAATTCTTGGCTTGTTAGGAAGGTAATGGAGTGGATAATTACATCTTGATACGTGTTCAATAAGGAAAAATCAAATGGCTTTAATCAGACAACTCCTTATCTTTGTGGTAGAAACAGAACTGTCCTCTGGGTGGCTCTACCTTTGAGATTCCACCACAGGGGACAGCATGCACTCTTGGGCACAGTTGGCCAAAATTTGGCCAGTGGTCCCCTCAAGTAGCTGGGATTGACATGAAGTAGCAGAGATTAGTGCAGGCCAAAGCCTAACCAGGGACAGGGCCTGACTGCTGCCCACCTCTTCTGTCAACTTACCCTTGAAGTTGGGGACACACCAGATCTTTGCTACAGTTCCTTTCATGGCTGGAGTTTCCCTTTTCCCTGAGGCTCTACTTCTCTACTTTTTCTTCAACTTAAAAAGAAGATACTTTTTTAATAGTTATATAGTTGACATACAGTGTCCTATCGTTTCAGGTGTGCAATGTAGAAAAAAATTTAAATATAAAAATGTCTCTGGGGCGCCTGGGTGGCTCAGTGGTTGGGGCCTCGGCCTTCGGCTCGGGTCGTGATCTCGGGGTCCTGGGATCGAGTCCCGCATCGGGCTCTCTGCTTGTCAGGGAGCCTGCCTCCTCCTCCTGTCTCTCTCTGCCTGCCTCTCTGCCTACTTGTGATCTGTCTGTCAAAAAAAAAAAAAAAAAAAAAATCTTTAAAGATGTCTCTGAATTTTAAAAACATGTTAAATAAAAATGCAAATCACTGTAATAAGCTTGTTTAATATGTTCCAAAAGGGCATGTAAAGTTTGTTAAGGTTGCTTATCAGATCATTCTACACCTGGAGCTATAAGCTTATATTATTCTTGACCCTGTAAATGGGTTCTTTGTGCTCCTGGTAGCATTTGTGCCATGTGTCTGCCGGGCACTGGCTCTTCTCAGCATTTTTTTAAAATTAAGATTATAAATTAAGATGCTGCTGGAAAATCAGAGATGTTTAAGAAATTGGGCGTCCTTGGGGCGCCTGGGTGGCTCAGTGGGTTAAAGCCTCTGCCTTCGGCTCAGGTCATGATCTCAGGGTCCTGGGATCGAGCCCCACATCGGGCTCTCTGCTCAGCGGGGAGCCTGCTTCTCCCTCTCTCTGCCTGCCTCTCTGTCTACTTGTGATCTCTTTCTCTTGTCAAATAAACAAAATCTTAAAAAAATAAAAATAAAAAAGAAGTTGGGCATCCCATCTTGCCAGCCACATCAGTACCACCACCCTGCTTAGCCAGACGGAGCTCTGATGTTTGCGAAGATGGGTTGGTAAGGGGCAGGGTAGTCAGTTTGGTCTTTGTTCTGCAGTGGCTGGCTATGCTGCATCCAGCTGATGCGGTCTGACTCTGGAACGTCTACCACAGTTTATTTAAGTGGTAGGACAGTCTTGGCGCCAGTGATCTTATCAGGACATGGAAAATGCCACTTTGCTTCTGTGGAAGAGAAGGTCTTAAAAGTTCTGGCCATCAGCCTATCAAGCTAGATTCCTCCCATCTTGGGCTGACCCCCCCGCCCCCACTTTTCTTCTGCACTATTGAAATAGAAGCAAGCCTGTGTTTAGAGTTTCCTTTCTTTCTCCTACCTACATCTCTCAGATTGATTAGTCTTAGTGGAAGCATTTGCCAGCAGCCACAGCACCTTGAACTTGATCCTTCAAGTGGCTCACTAATCCCACCTCTGCTCTGGATTGGAGCTGGCCCTGCATGTTTATGGCACTACAGGTTTCAAAGCTTTTCCATATCCCTTGCTCTCACTGGATAATTTTTCTTTGGCATTTCAATCCCAAGTAATCGTTCAAGTAGATGCATTTACATTGCCTTTCCTAAGGCAGTCCAGATGCCTCTTGGGGGCTCTGAAATCAGAAGGAACCTTCTCCTGTTGGTTGCATTCTGCTCAGAGCAGAGGATCACTTTGCTGGTTGGGTGCAAGTGGCATGAGATATCTCTGTTTACTTGAGAAATTGGTAGTTAATTTTTCTCACGGCTGGCTTAAGGACTCCTGTTTCATGATGCATCTCAACCAAAAGTGTGTGTCTCTTGCTTGAGCCGTGCCTCTTCTGCCAGAGTGATACCGAAGGCCATTGCTATTTATGTTGCTGTACCCCCCTGTATTTCCTTCTCAGTTACATGGACACAGAACAGTATGAAGAAGCTGTGCGGGACTATGAAAAAGTATATCAGACGGAGAAAACAAAAGGTAAAGGGATCTGAGAGCATGTTTCTCAGGGAACTGTGAGGTCCTACTCTTAGGCCCTTAAAACTGGACACAGGGTCATTTGATTCAGGAAACAAAGATATACCAGGAGCTTATCGATGACCAGCCAGGAAGAAGTGAGGCGAGATGCCAAGTGCAGGATAAGGCACTTTTTTTCTGACATTGAATCCTCTCTGTCACTTTCACTTCCTTTTTTTGTGTAATTAGGATGATGGGAGGAATCAAAGTATGAGTCGACTTTTTTTTTTTTTTTTTTTTTAAGATTTCTTATTTATTTATTTGAGAGAGAATGAGTGAGAGAGAGCATGAGAGAGGAGAAGGTCAGAGGGAGAAGCAGACTCCCCAAGGAGCTGGGAGCCCGATGCGGGACTCGATCCTGGAAGTCCGGGATCGTGACCCGAGCCGAAGGCAGTCGCTCAACCAACTGAGCCACCCAGGCGCCCCCTGGTATGATTTTTTTTAAAAGATTTTATTTGGGGTGCCTGAGTGGCTCAGTGGGTTAAAGCCTCTACCTTCGGCTCAGGTCAGGATCTCAGGGTCCTGCGATCGAGCCCCGCATCATGCTCTCTGCTTGGTGGGGAGCCTGGTTCCCTCCCTCTCTCTGTCTGCCTCTCTGTCAAATAAATAAAATCTTTTTTTTAAAAGATTTTCTCTATTTATTTCACAGACAAGAGATCACAAATAGGCAGAGAGGCAGGCAGAGACCTGGGGGAAGCACGCTCCCTGCCAAGCAGAAAGCCCGATGCAGGGCTTGATCCCAGAACCTTGGGATCATGACCTGAGCCCAAGGCAGAGGCTTTAGCCCACTGAGCCACCAGGCGCCCCTATGCGCCTGGTATGATTAACAAAGCTTCTGACTATAAGGCATCTATCTGTGTTAGGACCTGGTAAGGAAAACCAGAGTCAGATTTGTCCATTGACTCTAGCTGTCTCCTTCTAGAACACAAACAGCTCCTAAAAAATGCACAGCTGGAACTGAAGAAGAGTAAGAGGAAAGATTACTACAAAATTCTGGGAGTGGACAAGAATGCCTCTGAGGACGAGATCAAGAAAGCTTACCGGAAACGGGCCTTGATGCACCATCCAGGTAGAGTGGGCACGGGGAACGGACTTGGGAAGTGCAAACCAGGCCGGCCTTGCCAAAGTCAAGTGAGAATGAAAGGTTCTGGCTTTTCAGCTGGGAATGAGCTGTTGCTAAGCTCCCTACCCTCCAAGCTTTGGAAGTGTACCAGATTCTAAAGTCAGACATAAAGTGGTCTCTGTCTTAAACTGTTTTCTTGTGATTCTGAGTTCTTCCCATACTCTTCCCTTTAGATCGGCACAGTGGAGCCAGTGCCGAAGTTCAGAAGGAGGAGGAGAAGAAGTTCAAGGAAGTTGGAGAAGCTTTTACCATCCTCTCTGATCCCAAGAAAAAGACTCGCTATGACAGCGGACAGGACCTGGATGAGGAGGGCATGAATATGGGCGGTGAGTTGGTTGGGGCAGCCTGGGATGAACCTGACAGCAGCGGGTGGTTAGAATTTTTCTGAAGACTCTCCAAAGGGGAGTCTGTGTAACAGGGAAGCACAGTGATGTGAAGACCCCCCATGGATACCTGCAATGTGTGAGGCACTATGTTGGGCGCTGGAAATACCAGGTGAATCACACAGGTTCCCTGAGCTCCAGGAACCCAGTCTTGGGCTTTGCACAGTGATCACAGGCCACATCTGACCCCTGAGCTCTGGATGTAGAGTCCCAACAAGGACAGTCAAGGGTAGCAGGAGCTCAAGATGCAGAGTGGGTACTTAGGAGGTGAGCACTAGCAAGGGAAAGCTTGGAGATGGCGAAATAATACCTTCGGGGAGCTGCGAGGGGCTGAGTGTGGGAGGATAGAGGGTGCTCGAGGCAGGGGAAGGTGAGACATGAGGCTGCAACGTAGCTGGCTCCCCCCTTGGAAGGCCTTGGCAGCCAGAGTAGGGAATGTGGGCTTTTTTCATGTCGGCTGGAAGCTTCCTCCCCACCTCAGAGTGTGTGCTGGCTGATATTTACGCGTGTCACTCGTTCCCAGCAGGCTTCAGAGTTCAGTTTCCCTGAAAGACTTAAAGCATAGCTGTCAGTGTCGCGCTCGCTCTGAGCTCCGCTGGAGACGAGACAGGCTGGGAGCTCTGCACACGTCTCAGACCGTGTTCTCTGATGCCAGCCCTCTCTCCTCCATTAAGAAAATCTTGAAATTTAAAATAGGACCTGTGATGTTACCTAGATAATCCTTGTCACTGGTTCAGGGTGTGTGTGTAACTTAGATTGACCAGTAGTGAACATTGTTCTGCCCAGCAGTTGAGAGGAGCAACGAGCAGTCAAAAGCCATTGAAGGGTTGTAAGGAGGGGCACCCCAAACCAGACTGTGGCTCCAGAAGTGTATTCTGTGATGGCGGTGATGAGGTGGTTTGGTGCTGGGAAGGGGGTGAGAGATGGCAGCAGACATGGGTAGGAAAGGGTCGGAGGGCACAGTGGGAGATGTAGCAGGAGGTGGTTGCTGATGTGTTGGAAGAAGGAAAGGATGAAGCTGAGTGGCTTTAGATGGCTGACTCGCTGGATGCAGTCACTGAGCTAGGGGACCCCAGATGAGTAGGCGCACAGGCAAGGAAGAATCTGCTTTTGGACACAATCTACCTGTTGGATCAACTGGTGGAGACGAATGCTCTGTGGAGCTTAGGGACTCAGGTGGGGGTGGGGGCAGCAGACCTGCTGTGGTCTGGTGATCAGGCCACAGCACTAGAGTCAGGAAGGAGCTGGAGTGTTCGGTTCTGCTGCCGTCACTGGCTGCGTGATCTTGAGCAAGTTACGTGAGCTTTCTACTTAGGTTTTGTTGAGTGTAAATTGGGGATGATGTAAGATATGAAGAGTACCCAGCACCATGATTGGCACCTAGTAGATGCCTAATAAGCCATGGCTTTCCTTCCCCACTCCTGGCATAGTCTAGACAGAGCATGGAATCAAATGGATACAATAAACTTTAGATCTTGTTCCTATATTTAGTGTTGTTAGCGTTGAAGTGATAGATTTTCGCCCCCTCAGTAGCAGCCCCAGCATTATAGGGAGACAGTGTGGGGCGAATCTTTTAAGTGCAAATGGCATCCCAGTTGCTGAGAAGAAGTTCTGGCAAAGTAGGTTGAGGCAAAGAAAGCTTGCCTTCAGGTCCAGCTGAGGAGGAGGAGGGAGGAGGAGGAGGGGGGGGTGTAGGCATAGGGGGCGGGGCAGATAGGCCCACCCTGTCAGTGAGGTTTTGGGAAGGAGGTTAGGGATGAATCTGGGAAAGCTTTGGGGACCCATTCTTAGTGTTGTCATAAGTTCCTCTTCAGACATGTCTAACTTTTCCAACTTTTTGTCCCTGCCCTGTTTTCTTGCTCTGCTCCACAGATTTTGATGCCAACAATATCTTTAAGGCATTCTTTGGCGGTCCTGGGGGCTTCAGCTTTGAAGGTAAGCCTCCCGCTCTCAGGAGTTCCCAGATCACAGGCCCATAACATGACTCCCCACTTGGGTAGTTCTTTGAAAGTCAGAGGGGCCCAGGAGTAGAGGTGGCAGAAAGCCCATCTAGCAGGGTTACAGGTCCACTCGGGCTGCTGAGGATGGAGGTGGGGAGGCTCCCGGGTGCACCGTGCCTTGGGACCATTAGTCCACACTTCTGCAGCATCTGGGAGGCGTCTCTGAGCTGTCCAGTGCGGGGCTTCTCTGCGAGAGTGACGCTTAGAAGCTGCACACACACAGCTGCTCACATGCTCCCCTAAGACCCTAGGAACCTAGGCTGTTGATGCTCTTGGTGGTTTTTCTGTTTGAGTTCGAAGCAGCCCTTGAAGACTTT